>NW_020897742.1:2573102-3008706 GCF_003984885.1 Neopelma chrysocephalum | reverse complement strand
GGGGGGGTAACACTGCTGGGGGGGTAACACTGCTGGGGGGTGACACTGCTGGGGGGTGTGACACTGCTGGGGGGTGACACTGCTGGGATGTGACATTGCTGGGGGGTGACACTGCTGGGACGGTGACACTGCTGGGGAGTGTGACACTGCTGGGGAGTGTGACACTGCTGGGGGATGACAGTGCTAGGGGGTGACAGTGCTAGGGGGTGACACGGCTGGAGGGTGTGACACTGCTGGGGAGTGACAGTGGTGGGGGTTGTGACACTGCTGGGGGGTGACACTGCTGTGGGGTGTCTGACTGCTGTGGGATGTGTGACACTGCCATGGGGTGTGACACTATTGTGGGTATGTGACATTGCTGTGGGGTGTGATAGTGCTTGTGGGGGTGTGACAGTGCTCTGTGTGGGTGGCAAGGGCACCCAAGCCTGTGGACCTTTCACTGATCCATGTTCCTGGATCTTCCCTGCCGTCACCCCCTCATACTTTTACTCACCTATGGCACTGGATGGCCCACTCAGCCCTCTGTCACTTTAGGTACTCTGTGTTTGTAATTGCCATCAGATGTGACCATTGCACAAATGTTATGGAATATATTCTTTAAGACTCCTGGAGGAAGACATTTGGAGAGGAACAGGAGCACAAGAGGTGTATTCCTCCTGCTCCATCCTTCACTGGACACTTGAATCCAACCTTTCACAAGCCTCAGCTCAGAAGGATTTTAGCCTGTGAACATAAGCGGTGCTTGTCCAAAAAGACAGAAACTATCTAACCTCCTTGGAAGGTCAAGACTTTTAGGTCTAGTTGTTTCCATATGAGAAAATATCCATTCCACACCTCTACAGCAGCTTGTTTAGGTCTCCAGTGATAGAAACATTTAACTCTGTGATTCAATCCCTTCCCACAAAATTGTCTTAGATCACAGAATCACAGAATGGCTGAAAGGGACCACTGGAGTTTGCCTCCTCCAACCTCCCTGCTGAAGCAGGGTTCCCTAGAGCACATTATTCAGGATTATGTCCAGGCAGTTTTGAATATCTCCAGTGAGGGAGATTCCACAACCTCTCCAGCCAATCTGTTCCAGTCTATAGGCACCTGCCCAGCAAAGTTCTTCACATTCAGGTGAGACTTTCTATACGTCAGTTTCTACCTGTTGCCTTTTGTCCTATTGCTGGGCACCACTGACAAGAGCCCAGCTCCATCCTCTTGACACCCTCCCTTCAGATACTTACAGACGTTGATGAGGTTCCCTCTCAGTTGTCTCTTCTTGAGGCTGAACAGGCCCAGCTCCCTCAGTCTTTTCTCACAAGAGAAATGCTCCTGTTCTCTAATCATCTTTGTAGCCCTATTGATGCTCTAAAGCATCTAAAGTTCTCTTGGATATGTGCTTCAAACTCATACTTAGAAAAAAATGAAGCTTTAGAAATTCTGGTAGCACAGCAGTAGTGCCACTTTTAAGCTAAAAAAAGATCTCTGATTAGAAAGCAGGAAACGCTGCAGTTTAACCTGGATTTTTTCAATCACTTTCGATTATATTTTAGATAATGAGACAAGAAGGATCATGAAGAATTAAGTACAAATATTATAAAAGAGATAATGTAATTAATTGGGCTAGGAGGGGATAGGGACTGAATGAAGAATAAATCATCTTCAAAAAGAGTTTAATGGAGGGTTATGTGTACAAAATGTAGAATATTTCTAGATATCATCATTAGCACAGGTTTAGAAATACCACATCCATGGCCTTTTTTTATGCATCAGCATAAGTGTGTGCTTTCTCTGAAAACAGTTATTGAGCATAGCTAATTTGGGAGGAGGTTTTGTACTTTAGGGATAAATTACAGAAAGGACTAAATGTTTGTCTTCGATGTGCACGTACACATGAATCAGAGGCATAAAAAGAAGGTTGGGAAGCTTAGGGAAGCAATGAGAAACTGTCTGAGCTTGCTTCTGATAGACCTTGACTGATGTGCCCAATATTCCCTGAGTTAATAGGCAATAAAAAAAAATAATACTTCAGTGAAACACAGCAAAACTGATTGATATAGAAGCTTTTGAGTCAACAATGTTATACAGCTCAAGTTTATACATTCAAACTTCAAGTGAACAATGAAGAATGCACACAGTTACATTGAATAACAACACTATGATGCTAAACAAGAAAGCATTAATATACATGAAAACTACATGGACTGGAAAAGCAACAAGATAGAAAGTTTAGGTGAACTGCTCTGACTTTCAAAGGTAAAAGGTAAACTTGATTTCAGCTTTTGGGTTTTTTTGCTTTGTAAGACTGGCAATTTCCTGACGTCACAAAACACACAGACCTGTTCTTACTAATTTCATGAAGCACTTCATAGTGCTGATGATCAGACTTTGTTTAGATTTTGTCAGCACATAAACAGTCAATTTAAAAGCAGTGCAGTAAAGTAATTTTAGGCAGTGATACTTTTATTTTAAATAAAAATTTATTTAGGTTTTCAAAAAATTCAAGCTCTGATTGGCACTGCATACCAAATGCTACCCTTCTCATCGAATAATCCAGCTGCAAGCTGGATGGATTTATCTAAAAAACCCACAAAACCCACAAACAAACAAAAAGCCATCTCAATTCCTTTATTTCTATAACTTGCAATACATGACTTTAGATTGCTTGTTCTCAAAACACTGCTGGCATTTCCATGCTGCTCAATGAATTTGGTTGGTGCAAGCACTTTCCTGTGCTCAGTTTAAGGCATGAACTGGTGGTACCTATGAAAATTTTTCAGAATTTGCAGAAAGTGGAGTGGTTCTAATTAATTAATAAATGGTTTATTTTGTAGTTTACTGTGATTAGCAAACAGATTTTTGAGACCCAGGTGAAGTTCTCTAACTGTTGCCTTAGAGGGTCCCTCCCACACCCCCCTGTAACTTGCCCTCTTTCTGGTGCTGTGACTTTTGCATTCCTGAGATCAGCTTTAATAAGGCTGTTGGGGTGGTGGAGCATAATTGTTTGCAAGCTCATAAGTTTTGCTTTGAAATCACAGGTGATATTGACATTTCTAGCACACAGAACTTGCACTTCTGTAAAGTTGCTGGATTCAGTCCAAAGAATTTGACCTGGATGAGTGAATACAGCTGAACAGAAGTCCTGGGAACACTTCACTATGACTCAGAGAGGCACTGCTGAGCATAGTCAAAATATTAAATTAAAATTAAAAACCTGCTTGTTTTGTCATCCATGTGTTTCTGATGATTTTAATGAAACTATTCACATAGGGGAATTGTGCAACATTTATCCCATTTTCCAAGGAACGCTACTGTATTACATAACATCATGCCATTAAAGTTTGGCTATCTGCGCTGATAGAAGTTAGCTGTGTCACAGTGTTTATTTTTAATTGTGTTTCTAATATGTTCCCATAAATTACAGTATGTGATCTTTCTATATACAGTCCCTGTCCATGTGTTGAAAATCCAGCTTGTTCCTTACTGTTCTTACTAATGAAAAACATTGCTATGAGCAATTTTCTATCCACATATATTAATTTTGGATTAATGAGATTGCCTAATGAGATTATAATTATCTGTTAAATATTTCTGACAGAGAATATACAGTACAGAACTTGGAAAACTTCTTTATCTCATGAGGAAACCAACTTCTAGAAGATTTTGTTGGAAATATTCCAAAGGCAGTTTTCACAGTTCTGCGAGAAATTATCCTGCATAAGACTAATAAAACAGAATTAGTTCAGGTTGCTGCTGACAGCAAAAAGTTCTTAATTGTTTCATCCTATCAGGCTTACACACTTGGAAATTATTACAAGCAACTTCTAGGAACAAGAAAATGAACATGGGAAAAAGTGGAGCGAGACTTTTGGTTTCAGCCCCTTGGGATGATCATCCTAAACTGTATCCCAGCTCAGTCATCTGGGTGAAGTTGCCTCCAATGGAGCACATCTCCAGACATGGGCAAAAATTCAGACTGGTTTTCTAGGAATTCCAATTTTTATAGAACCTTGGGACTATGCTTTATTATGCAACACTGGAAGAGTAGAGTTTTAAAGGGAAGATTATTTTTCTCAAGTTAATTTTGAAGTAAGCTGCTGTATAGCAGTGTGCTTTACTCACTGATGTTCACGGGTAGGAGTTCATCTGGTTGTAGGGAAGGTGGGCTTTACTTGTTTTTGGTATAGCTTTCTGGGAGGATTTTTGCTGGTTCCTGTTTGAGATGCTGCAGCTCTGGCCAGCTTCATAAAAATTTTTTCTAAAGGTGAATATTGATGCAAGTTACATCTTCCTGTGATTGCTGGAGATCAGGGAAGAGGTTGAACCTTTGATGTCATCTGTTGTCCTGTTGATTGTGGCAATAAAGAAGTGTAGACTAAAGCTCCACTAGCATTAAATGACAATGAATTTGGCCCAATTTATTGTTTTGGTCAAAAAGGAGTGAATTTGTAGAGCAAAACTTGTGGTGCTGATATAATGTCCCCTGTGTACACAATCGGGGGTTTTATTTAAGGCCAGATCTATTCTGGTGACATGGATCGAATGCTCATTAGAAGCTAGAGCTGTGAAGTGAACTTTTGGAGCACATCACCTTGTTTATTATCAGGGCAAAGTAGCTGTTTCGTGTGCTTCAAGACAACTCCACCACATGGGTCAGAGACCTGCTTCAAAATCTCCATTCCCCTGATCTACATTAAAAAATTTAGGCACATACACCCAAATATGTTATTACCATGGGGACTGCTGTATATGGATTCAAACTCTGCCATATCACTCGCCCTTATCTCAGAACCAGCCATGGGTTACTGCGTTTGCACAACAGTCCTGCCCCCACCACACACACATTTCATTTGCAAGAGAAGTAGGGGTAAATGCAACTCACATTTCCTCGACTTAATCTGAAGATTGGAAATTAAGGAAGTGGGAAACGTGTCTGATGACCTCAGGCTATGTTTATGCTTGAAAATAAATGATGCCAAAGACCACAGCTTGGCTCACACTCATACAGCTCTCTTCCCTCCAAACCCAGGGTCTCCTCAGGTAAAAGCCTTGATTTTTTGTAGTGAAGTTGCACATACCTCTCATCCACTTCCTGGGGTTTTTATTGTTTAATGTTCTTGAGAATTGAATAAAAAGTTCCATCAGAGTCAGATAAATCTCTCTCTTCAAAAAAGTGTCACTACAGCTATTTCTCATGGGAATAATAAAACTTTGTAAATTTGTTGTACACTCTGGCAAAGACTGGTGAAAGAGGACATGATGATGAAATTAAATTCCTCTTTGGGGACTTGGTATGGTGTACTCACTCCTTATTTTACCATCTCTGATGACCAGAATGCAGAGTGTATGAGCACACCTTAAGTCTGCAGCACTTACCACTTGACCTCAGAGACCAATGCACCTAAAATCTTCCATGCTTTGCAGAAAACCAGTACAACTAAAACCCATTCTGAAGATTCTACATAAGTGCTTAGCTTTCCTGACACTGATGAAGATGCTGCTGATGCCCAGGGGTCCCAGTCATCATCATTTCTAGTGTGGGTAGTTCTGTAGGTGATGTGGTCTAATAGGTAAAAATTGCATTTTATCCTCAGCTCATATTGGAATCTTCACAGTTTTCTACTTTTGCCTTTTGCTTTTCAATTTTTTTTTTATATATAACTGAACACTGAAAATAAGAGCCTGTATTTCTACAGTTACACAGGGTTCAAATGTAAACTGTGTGTATTTTGCCTCAGAATACAGTGCTTGGTAAGGTCACAACCTCTACTTGGATAAATTAGAGATACTCATTAAATAGAACTATTCTGATTTGTGCCAATTAAGGAGATAATTTGCTACAAAGAAAAGATTCCTAAAAATTAGACACAGCATCCTTGAAGATTGATGAAAGAATATATTCCTCATAGTTGCCAAGGACAATTTTTTGGTTTAACACGTTTGTATCTATAAAAATCCTGTCCATGGATACCCTAAAACTGCACATCCAATACTTGTCCTTTGAGATACCAACTTAGTGTGAACATAGTTGTATAGACGAATCTGTCTATAAAAAAGAAAAAAAAAACAAACTAAAAATCCATGTTAATCCAAAATAATTCACTTAAATAAATCTCATAAGGGAAAAACAGACTAATCAGTAATTAATTGCCAGAAGGAAGTTATATGTCAAAAGAAGATTTGTGGGTGTCAATCTCTTCTCCCAAGCAACAAGTGATAGGGCAGGAACAAAAAACCTCAAGTTGCATCAGGGAGAGGTTTAGGTTGGATATTAGGAAAAATTTCTTCTCTGAAAAGGTTGTCAAGCATTGGAACAGGCTGCCCAGGGAAGTGGTAGTGTCACTGTCCCTGGAGGTATTTTAAAGACATGTAGACGAGGTTCTTAGGGACATGATTTAGAGGTGGACTTTTCTAAGATTTGCAAAGGCCTGTCCTAATGCCTGGTGTTCTTCAATGTATATAAAAGTAACGGACAATGGGCTAGAGAATCCTTCCAATACATTTGTAGGTAATATAAACATAGGAAGGACTGAGAAAGCAACAAAAAGGCTCAGGTACATCTTGCTACTGAAAAATAGTCCCATTTTCCCCAGGCCGTGCTTTCTCTCAAACGTATTCATACAGGAATTGAAACTGCATATTGGAGATGTGACAGTGACATGACACCTGGTTCAGACCAAGGAATAGTGTGCCCCTTCAGCTACAGCCATTGTAAAGGGACCTGGCAATTGCACCCCAATAATACACCAAAGGTCAGAAGCAGAGTTCAAAGTCTTGACAAATGGGAAATTTCCTGAAAACAGGATTAAATAGGATAGGAGGAAAGTACTGTACTTAAGAAATAGAAATGTCCACTGTAGGTGGATTACAAGATTGCAGTTCCCCCTTGGAAGTTGTTTTTTTATGTCCATGCTGACTACTGATTGCACCATCTTGATCCTGTGCCTCTATTGCTACCTATGTGGTTTTTGGGTTGTCTCTCCAGTTTGGTTATGATTAGGTATTAGGGCAAAACAGAGAGAAGGCTGTTCTACAAGTCAGTAAACTGATACTGGACCTGCTGCCAATGCTTACTGCAGATAACAACTGTAGTAATCCTTGTGTTCTGTAATTGTTTCACCTATAAGCTCCAGTTTCTGCCTTTTCAAACAAGGCAGGAGACAAAACAAGCAAAAAAATCTGCTCTCACAAGTGAAAATCACAACCTAAATAATATGGTTACAAGGCTTCATGTCTCTCCTGTTGTATATCCACAATTAAACCCAACATGGAGGTCTTTCCTCCGTCTTCAAGTAGACCTTACTCAGGTGGAAATCTTGTGGAAGGGTTCAGCTCACCAGAGATCTCAGCTGCCTTCTCTAAATATCATTATCTCTCTATATTAATTTGCTTTCACAGACAGGCACTCCAAAACTGTACCTGCACCCTTCTACAATTCAACAGGGTACAAGGCCTATATAGTTTCCTATATTGCCCTTATTACCTTCCCACCATGAATGGGACAACATTATATGTATCTGACATGTGAGATTTCTCTTCTTAGGCTTTTACTAGAGGGATAATAATTTATTTTCCTAATGTTAAGATTAAAGGAAAGTGTTTGCTTTTTTTTTTTTCTGATGTGATTTAAACTAATGGAATTACATTAGAATATAAACAATATGCAAAAGAAGAGATTTGGGCTCCTAAGTCATGTTTACATACACGTCTGAGCAAGGAAACCCTTGTTCTGAGCTGCACACACATCATTTTCCATGGAGCATGGCTTGTATAAAGCTGTATTGTTCCCTCTCCCAACTCACTCAGAGGCCTTTTTGTGTTTTTTGCTGCTTTCCTCACACCCAATCCTATACACAGCCCATTTTTCTCCTTCGACTCTTACTGCTGCCGTGTCCTGCTTCCTTCTTTGACCTCTTTGCAGGATGTAACAGAGCTTGCACTCCTGCCTTTCAGCACGAACAGTATCTCTCTCTAAGCCAGTCTGCAGACTGCAGGAACACACTGTTGCATCAGCCCTGGCCAGGGACCGGAAGCTCCTCTGAAGCTCCAGATCCCAAGACCCCTGGCTTTGGCAGCAAAGTGAACAACACGGTGGGGAAGTCAATGGCTCAGCATTTAGCCTATGTCAGCCATAACTCACATGCCCCTGGTTTTACTCTACAGGCATTTAAAAAAAAACCCACCCCAACACAAAAACCAAACCAAAAATATAAAATGCATAATACTTAAGTTTGTTTCCAAAACTTTGTTTTCAACAGTTTATATTGAAAAGAGAGAAGGGTCTTTTCTTCCCCAGGTAAGATCAAGGAGTGATGGAAGTGAGATAAAGAATGGTTCACAAAAGTCTGCTGTTGTTTGGCACCCATGCTTATTAAATCCAGCATCATAAGTATCAGAATTTCATTTGTTCTTGTTTTACTTATTTTGACTATCTGCTGATAATGATTATATAGCAAGAATAAGAAAATGAAACTAACATTTTTCCCATATTCAGTTATACTACACTTCACCTTTCTTAGATTATATTAATTAAAATTCATGGCTTTCACAGACCACTCATAGTTAAAGGGCACTCAAATAAGGACAAAAAACAAATGTAATCTCTGACTCCAGGGTACTCATGCAAGCCCTGTTAATGAACTGATTAAATGATCTAGCCTTGCCTAATTATCCCTGTTTTATGAACTGGTAAACAAAGGCAAAGAGGTAGCTTTCCTAGTGAGAACCAGCACAAGGATATTTTATCCATTCATTTCCACTGAAGCTTTAAAATATTATTATTAGAATGTTAGTATTTTGTCTTAATGTTCATAAACTTCAGTCAGGATAAATTCTTTTAAATCAATTAAGGTGCTTCAGCAGAGGATGAGAGATGCCTTCTAAGTCCTTCATATTTTAGACTACATGGCACAGTTGCTATTTCATCACCTGGCTACAGTTTTATATAATATCACTTAATAATGAACCATTTAAACGAACGTTTTTCTTAATACAAACTAACATATTTTGGCGTTTGTTTAAAGGAATAACTACACAAAAGGTATAATGTAATACAAAACATGCCTGGTGAACCATTTTTTCCCTCATCCAACATCTCTGCCTTCTTGAATCATAGTTATCCAGAGTAAGATCTAAAGTGCCTACACAAAAAGTTTATATCACTACTAATAAATTGAACATGTCTAGTCTCTGGCCAGTGGCCTGACTGGCGTGATATGGCTACAACCATGCCCTTATTCTGTCTCTGCCTCCAAAACAGCACTGTCACAACTGACAGAGCAAAGACTGAAGGCATTTCTTGTGGGACTGAAGTGTGCCAGGCACTGAGAGGCTCTCGGCGCTCACACCTGTGCCCTGGCCCCTGTACAGCTGGAGTGTCTGTATTCCAGGGTTTACCCTGTTACAGATTTATCCAGACCACATTTCTTTAGCTGTTTACAGGCCATCTGTGTGAGGTGGTATCAAAAGCTTCATGGAGGCAAATGACTTGATATTGCTGCTTCTTCTCTGCTACTTTTTTTGGTTAAGGAGACTGCACTGCTTTGACACGGTGTGACACAGCCCATTATCTAAGCAGGCTCTTATTTTCACACCCCTACCTGATTTCTAAGGGCAGGCACATGACTCACCTCCCCTTTAGAAGTGGCAAACTACACTCACTGCTAAGCCAGTTCATCAAATTCTTTATGATGAAGTCCATCAGGCCCAACCTGCTCCAAAATACTGCAATTAGCTAAGGCTGGCGTACTGAAGCATGAACTCAGTATTTAAGGATATTACTTGCAGCATATCTCCTACTTGCTATGGGATAATGAAAAACCACTAGCTAATGGACTGAGCAGCAAGTAACACTGTACAGCTCTTCTAGTAACCTAGGGTTCTGTTTTCTCATATCAGTATTGTGCCACTGGAAGCATAATTCCTTTCCTTTTTCAGTCTATTTTAATGCTTCCAGATCTTTAATATTTTATGTAGAGAAAGTTTCTTCTCTAAAAATATCTCCATTCCTATCAGTCTACAGTAACTCCACCAAGTCAGTGCAGCAGTGCGTACAGGACACAATTTCTGTTTTCAAGTATTCCAAAGAGCTGAACTGCTTTTCAATACCTCAAGGTCACGGCCTAGTTCTAGAGGCTTTTTGTGGATCCTAAACATTTCCAGGTCTCCCTGTCCCTGTTGTTTGTATTCGCCTCTCACATTCTGATTTCACTGTTTAAAGGGCAAGGAAAGTTTACTGAATGGAAAGACCTTGGAGTCTACAATATCAAACAGCAGAGTGACCTCAAAGGAAAACATATTTCATTAGAAAGAAAAAAGAGTTTCCTTGCAAATCCAGCTTGTTTTACCCACCCAGATCTGCCTTTTTGCTGCCTCTGTGGTGACACATGTTTTATATGAATCTATATTAAGATGAATTTTAACCTACAAATAACTAGATACAGCCATGCAGTAGGAGGGAATTCCTACAAGATGATGTAAAGTTTTTTAAGCAGTAAAATTAAAAATAGCACATAAAACCTGACCAGTAGATTTGGATTTGAACCAAGGCAACACATTTGGGAAACATTATCAAGTTTATCAGGGGTAACATATCACAGAAAATCTGCTTCTGTTTATATGCCATTTATTATTCATTTTTTACATTTCCCTTTTTTCCTCAACCTTTTTTACCCCTAAGCAAATATATGTTAGACTTAACTGAAATGTGAGACAACAGACCAGTCTTTTAATTTTCTTTCCCTACAAGAAAAAAGCTGATCTGACTAGAAGTGAAAAAAAAAAATTAAAAAAAAAAATTCTATGAAATATAAGTACAGGGAAAAAAAGTTGCCAGAGTACGAACTGGTAATAAGGGAGAAATCTGTCTCACAATGAAAACCAAGAAAAAATAAATGTCTAATAAGATTAAACTAAGGGCCAAATTCTATCCTTCCCTATGCTGTATTGCATTTCATGATATAAATAGCACATTACAGCCTTTGCCTCATGCAACATACCGTATCCGTGATAAAGGCTGCTTTTTATGTCTAGGACACTTATATTAATAGGGTTATGCCAGCAGAGAGGTTTTGCCCATGGCTGGCAGAATGTTTGCAGTTTATAGCAATCAAGTCTAACTCAGGGAAAAATACAAACAATGAAAGCAAATTCAGTCTTAGTAAATGACCCAGTCCTTCAACTTTACTCAGAAAAGTTCTCACTCATATCATCAAAATAAACTTAAAATGAGAATGAGCTATAACTTAGTCATGCCTGATCTGTCTTCAAAAAAAAGGTAATCATTAAAAGTCAGCTTAAACCTGTCCCAAAGTCAGCCAAGATTCATGCAGTCTTTCTACTGAATGCAGTTCAAGTTGAAGCTCAACTTAAATTTGAATTCTTTTGTTAGTTGTTTGCCCATCAGTAGTTTGTAATTTTCTTCAAAGGATTTAAATGTAAAATATCAACACAGCTTTGAAAGCTGTTATTGAACAGTGGTTTGGTCTGATGCTGAAATCTCCAACTGAGCTGAATGTTTACTATTCTTTGTTTGGATAAGCAACATTTTTGGAGTGGTTTCAGGAGCAAATCTTTCCTCTGTGTGCTCTAGAATCCACACTTAGACTCTGTTCTATCAGCAAACACTCCTTATATCTCAAAGAAAGCAAACAGTAATGGGCATAAAATGGGGAGTATATTTATTTTAAAATGCAAGCAAACCCCCAGAATATAATAATATAAATAGATATTATTTGAATTTACTCTTTAGTTTTAATTTTATATATATATGTTGCAGTTTTGTAAGTAGAGACTTTTTCTAGAATCTATGTGATAAAACAGCTCTGTGATTTTATGAATTGTTGCATACTGTTATGATGTAAGTGTTCTGAGTATCTATTGAATAGTTTTAATTGAACAATTATTTGTAATTAGAATTGAAAATTATTTGAAACTACAATTAAGATTCTTGTAATTACAACATACAATGAGTACAGAATCTCAACCAGACATCACTAAAGAAATTTTGGGTAACTCTCCACTACTGTTGCAGAGCACGAAACGTGTGTTTGGGCAAATGTAAGGTAACGTCTTAAAACACTGTATTTAGAGGACATTTATTCTAAGTGGATACAGATGGAAGAGACCAGAGAGAGTAAGTCAAAGGAGTTCCTAGTAACCCAGTAAGGTTGAACTGCTGAACCCTGTTGAGGAAATTAGCATTGCTGGTGATGCTGTCAGGTAGCTGAGTGCTACTAGACAGAAAAGATGATTTATTAGCACACATGAAGAAAAAGTTACAACTTGTAAGAATAAAGAGGTTTTGCTTGGCCTTTTTTGGTTTATTTTCAGCTTGGCAATTTGAAGGCTAATGACTCAAACAGGCTTTGAATCAGATCCTCAAAGATAAACTAAATGAAAATGAAAGCCATTTCATTTATTTTATATTGCTGCTTTTGTTGCCTCTCTCTTGCTGTTGCAGAAATCCCAGCACAGGATAGCAACAGGCAACGCTCAAAGGAAAAACTGTCAGATACTGAGAACACTTTCACAGTTAGTCACCTCTCCTGAAGATCATTGTAAGAGATGGTATTTCATCCAAGGTAATAATCCAGGATCTCCACAGGCAACAGTGGAGAGACAGAGAAGTGGGCCCATGGGAATCTCACGCAGTTTATCAAGACTAAGTTCAAGGTGCTGCACCTGGGTCAGGACAACCCCTGGTATCCATACAAGCAGGGGGCTGAACAGATGGAGAACAGCCCTGCAGAGAAGGACTTTGGGGTGCTGGTGGATTACAGGCTGGACATGAGCCAACAGAGTGCACTCACAGCCCAGGAACCAAGTTGTATCCTGGGCCGCACCCAAAACAGCGTGGGCAGCAGGGTGAGGGAGGGGATTCTGTCCCTCTGCTCTGCTCTGGTGAGACCCACCTGCAGTGCTGCATCCAGCTCTGGGGTCCCCAGCACAGGAAGGACATGGACCTGTTGGAGCAAGTCCAGAGGAGGGCTGCCAAGATGATCAGAGGGATGGAGCACCTCTCCTATGAGGAAAGGCTGAGGGAATTGGGATTGTTCAGCCTGGAGAAAAGAAGGCTGTGGGGTAACCTAATTGTGGCCTTTCAGTACCTGAAGGGAGTCTACAAGAAAGACAGAGAGAGACTTTTTACAAGGGTGTATAGTGACAGAAGAAGGGGCAATGGCTTCAAACTTGAAGAGAATAGGTTCAGATAAGGTATTAGGAACAAATTCTTTACTGTGGGGGTGGTGAGGCACTGGAAAAGGTTGCCCAAAGAAGTTGTTGATGCCCCATCCCTGGGAGAGTTAAAGGACAAGTTGGATGGGGCTCTGAGTAACCTAGTCTAGTGAAAGGTGTCTCTGCCCATTGCAGAGCAGTTGGAACTAGATGATCTTTAAGGTCCCTTCCAAACCAAAGCATTCTATGATTCTGTGATTTCTGGAGGAAATTTAGTCTACCCAAACACAAAGAATGAGGTTCTTTAGAGGTCTGTGTCTCCATACTCTTTGGAGAACTGCACATAGGACATAATTTCCTACCTCAAGCAAAGCCTATGGCTGTTCCAAGTGCTGTCCCTTGAAATTTCATATGAAAACTAAGGTTGTAACTCCTGTCACCTGTATTTTTTAGATGTTTATGGCAGTCAGGACACAAGATTCTACGCTTCAAAAAGCATATCAGGTTAAGATGAACAA
This sequence comes from Neopelma chrysocephalum, assembly GCF_003984885.1. Taxonomy (NCBI): domain Eukaryota; kingdom Metazoa; phylum Chordata; class Aves; order Passeriformes; family Pipridae; genus Neopelma; species Neopelma chrysocephalum. Next base: position 2,995,030 of record NW_020897742.1, on the reverse strand, counting down.
AGCTATAGAAGAATTAATCTACTTCAAATGGAGGCAAAAATATATTTTCTAATTTTGAAAAGAGATGATAAAAAGAAATTTAAAAATTAATGCCACCAAAAAGAAGGTGAAAGGATGACATTTTAGGAGCTCTGATACCAGTACTGTGACCATTAGTTATTTTCATTTTGCTTTCAAGATCAGGGAGGTAAATGACCTGTCACTGCCAAGTCTAGAATGCTATCTTTCATTTTTATGGTTCTTGACCCATGAAGTCAATAGAAGATGTCCCAGAGAATTTTTCCAGCAGAAGTTTCTAATTTTGATACAATTGAATGAACACCCCAGGAGAACTGAACTTTCCATATACACACAAAATCAAAAATGACTTTCCACGAGGCCAAATCTTTGCTATTTCCTGGGCCTTTTGTCTTACACATAAATAGCCCCACTACTACCTGGCATGAAAATAATCCGAATTAAATTGAAGACTGTACTTTTCAAAAGCTAAAAACCACAGTGTTTGCTTGTTAGACTGTATAGGCTGATTTTTATTAAGTATGGCGTTTCAAATTGTTCTTGGGGTCAGAGAGGAATGACTTTTTTTTTTTTTTTACATTTCGTCAGTATGAAAGAACTGAGGAATCTCTAACTTTCTAACATGAAGAGTGATCAGTGCCTTGGGCACCTGGGTCAAACTCCTAACGAAATTGTTCTGTCTTTTCTCAGCTCAGTTACACTGTGCTTCTTGATTTGAACTACTTGCACACTGAGGTAATATTTGTAACAGTAACCCCCCAGGTTTATACATATGAGAAGGACTAATGATACTTGTTTGAAAAATAATCTTGTCTCAGAAGTTTTCAGCAATTTTCTGGTAGCATGCATTTGAGTACTTTTGCTGACTTCATTTAACCTACACTGAATTGTATTATTTAAAAATCTGGACAGTTATATAGTGAATGACAAAAATAAAGAAAAAAATTGGTCTTATTTGTGTCTCAAAGTAATTACAGTTGTACAACATATAATCAGAATAGTGGGCTTCAATGTGAATGTGAAACTACTGAACAAAAGTAATCTTAAGCTTCCAAATTTAATACAGCAAAAGTCAATTTGACAGGCTGTGGAAAACAAATGTGGCATTCACTCTGTAGTTTTAAAATGCAGCTGCAAATAATTGGCTGTCAGTGGTTAAAAGAATTTCTCATTGTATGAGTATCATTGATATTATTATGAATGTATACCTGAGTATGGGTAATCCAAAACTGACCAGAAGAACCAATACGTACATTTCATCAGAAACACATAACAAAAATCTCCACAAAATCCTTTAATTAGGTAGCACAACTTTTCTTTCTCCAAACTGAAAACTTCCATAGAGATGCAATGCCTGCTTCAGTCTTCTGATATATTCGGTATCTCAGCAGCTAGGACCACATCTAAGAAACTGAATTCAAGTCCCCTGTAAGGAATCTTGTTTGGGAAGGTTTCTATTAAAGAGCCTTTGAGTTTTGATGCTGCATGTTATTTAAACCTGAGCTAAATAGTTGAAGTGTTTATAATTAACCACAGCCCTTATATGCAATACAAAAAAAAAGTACATTAAATTGATTTAAACATTTGTTTTCCCAGAGTCTACTCCATCAGATATTTCTTTATTATGAGTATAAAGACACAAATAGGAACTGCATAGAAAATTCTAGTACAAAAATTTAAAATCATAAAACCCACAGCATTTGATTTAGAAATATAACTGAAATTGCCAAATCTTAATATTGCTGAGAAAACAGTGCAAGACCGGTTTTTTCAATAACCTTATCAGAAATGTTCCCAAAATGAGGTTCAATGCCCATCTCTCTAAATTGACTCTGTGTAAAGGACCAGAAGGCAGATGGAGGTTGCACACAGATGAGCCAAAGTGAGCCACCTCACATTCCCTCACACACTGCTTTACATCATTCAATAACGACAAGCACCAAAGAGCAGAACTTATGGCCCTCAGGTAGCAGCTAGAGTGGAATCTGGGGCTCTGCACAGTGCTGTGCAGCTGCCCTGGGGAGAGAGGCAAGGTTGGAGAGAGCCCTTAAGTTTCCTCCTACCATGGTATCCTAAAATTGTATCTGTAAAGCAAAGTCTCTTCATTTTGGGTAGAGTCCTTTCCTGGTCAAAGCCTTTCACGTCCATCTAACAGGGACTTGGATGACATTGCCATGTCAACCACCCATGGGACAGGTGACCGCATCCATGTTGAGCCTCGTGCTTTGTTCTCTTTTCATTATGGAAGATCTAAGCCAGTTGAGACTGATCATCTTTCACTGTCCTCTTTCAGCTTCTTTTGTGTGTCTAGAGAAGACAAACTCTTCCACGATTTTCAAGGCAGTAATAAGAGAGTGGCTGTTTGACACATCACTGAAATCCACAGAAAACTTCTTTAAACTCTGGAATTTCATTGAAGCGGATGCAGAATCAGAATGAGAATTATCATGAACTGTAACAGCAACTTTGATCCAAGTCACATAGTAATATTTTAACCTTTAAATTCTGTTAGCAATTTTAAAATGTCAAGAGGTATGCCAAGTTCTTAATACCCAAGTCTACATATTTAATGGTCAACAGCCGAAATATCCAAGACAAGAGAGTTATATTAATTCCAGCTGGATCCCAAATTAATATCTGTTGGAAAATCATGATATGTCTTCCTCTTAAACTAGGGAATAGTACTTGGTTGGTCTACATCTAAACTATATACTTATTTTCTGGAACACCTACTGCATTGTTCATTTTAATTTTATTTATTTAATTGTTCATTTAATTTTATTTTCAAAGCAGTCAAGTACAGGAGATCTTTGCAAGATTATCATGTTATGTCATTAATCCTCACTAGAAGTCTCAATTTGTTCAGCAGTAAGAAATTTGGGTCAAAGGTCATGGCTGAGAAAAGACAAAGAGTATCGTTTATACCTGTGTGAATCAGAAACAGGTCTATTGAAATCAACAGAGTTACCTTTGTCTCAAATCAGTGTGAAAGAGAATTCTGTGTTTGCAGAATCTGGATTATGTGGCAGTCAGGAATTCACATTTATTAGTCTGTAGCAGGAAGCATTACTAAAAGATTGCTAAATTAAAATCCTAGTTTTTTTATGCTGACTTTTTAACCAAAATGGAATTTATCCTCTTATTGGCAAATCAAATTCATGTCACTGTTTAAGCCTGCTTGCTTGCACTGTGTTATCTAACGTGCTTCAAGGTATGACAATTTTGCATTAGAGAATTAATCTGAGGTAAGACAACAGTAATTAGTGTCCTAGTTTTTAAAGCAAAAAAATCAAAATCTTTTCCAACTATTCACAACTACTGGCAAATTTTTGGACATGCAAGATTTTTTTCTTGACTTTTGATGTTCACAGAATCATGCACTTCTAATAGTCCTAGAAAACACGCAATTTTAAAAGCATATTTCTAACTACTCAGCCACAAGATGATTTACGAAAAAGATTTTGCTTGGGAGTTTTAACTTGGCTTGGTCAAGGATCTGGTTGGAAGCATTGCATGGGATACAGTACTGGAGAGATGATTTTGCCCAGGAGAGCTGGCTTATTTCCGTGGATCACCTCCTCCAAGCTCAACAATGGCCCTTCCTGGTAAGCACGAAACCAAAAAAAGATGGCAGGAGGCCTGCAGGGATGAACACAAAGCTGCTGGATAAACTCAAACAGAAAGAGGAAGCATGCAGGAATTTAGAGCAAGGATGAGACGCAGGAAAAATGTAAAGACTTTGTCTGAGCACACATGGTTGGGCTTAGGAAAGCCAAAGCTCTTCTGAATTTAAATTTGGTGAAAGACATGAAGGTCTACAAAAAAGAGCTTCTACAGGTTTATCAGCAGCAACTGGAAAGCTATGGCAAATGTGTGCCTGCTGCTAAACGGGGTATGGGACCTGGTGACAAAGAATGTAGAAAAGATCAAGGAATTCAGTGCTGCCTTTCCCTCAGTCCTTTAATGGTAGGATTTGCCTTCAGGAATCCCAGGCCTCTCAGACCAGAGGAAAAATCTGGAGCAAGGAAGACTTAACTTCTGGCAGAGAAGGATCACGTTGGGAGCATTTAAACAAACTGGACCTACACAAGTCTATGGGACCTGATGGGATGCACCACAAATGTCGAGTGAGCTGGCTGACATCCCTGAAGGCTTGTTTATCTTGACTTTACCAAGGCTTCTGACACTGTCTCTCATAACTTCCTCATGGATAAACTGATGAACCACAGATGAGATAAATAGGCAGTGAGGTATACTGAGAACTGGCTGAACTCCAGGCTCAAAGGGGATGTCATTAGCAGCACAAAATGCATCTTGAGGTCAGTCACTACTGGTGTACCCCAGTGGTTGATACTGGGATCAATACCATTTAACATCTTCGTTAGTGATGCAGAGGGCAGGGCAGAATGTACCTTCAGGAATTTTGCAGATGATACAAAACTGGGAGGAGTCGTTGATACACCAGATGGTTGTGTTGCCATGCAGAGGGACCTTGACAGACTGAGAATTGGACAGCTGGACGGCTTTCGTTCAGATATGGCACGAAAAAATGATGCAGAGTTTTCCCAAATCTACTTAGAAGTCATAAATTATGTTTCAAACACATTCATTCAAAGTGACAAACTTTAGTCTTTCAAATTCATACCACTCTAAAATAGTATTTTCTTCCACCACAAAACTAGCAAATTTGTAGGGCTCTTCTGACCCAAACAGTTCACAGTATTTCATGAACATTCCAAAGTACTATCACTACGAGGCTTAAATATTTATCATACAAAAAAAAAATGTATTCTTACATAATGATGAGACAAAATAATAAGAAACACCATCAAAATGGAGAACAAAAACTTTGACCATTAGTCTACACAGCTCTTCTTCCAAAAGCAATTCATTTGCACTTATCTTATGACTAAATGATTCATCCTCTGGTGACCTTATTGACTGTAAACACAAACCTGAGATGGCCACCACAGGCTAGGATGACTAATGTGAAGGTATAAAAGTCATAGAAGAGATTCATGCCCTCAGCAGTATCAACATTTTCCCCTTATCAAGATGACAGACAAGTGTCAAGAACTGTCAGAAAAAGACAGGAATTGTTTAAGTGATGTGAGGTTATACTATTGTGGCGTACAAGTGAAACATCTCCAATGGTTTTAAAATAAAATATAAACTGGATACATAAATGTGAGACTACTGTATCACTGATCCAAAACATTAAATGAGGTATTTCACAACCTGTTTTTGTTGTCTCTAAACACAGAGAGTCCCAATGCTTACTGTACCAAACTTTTTATTATTTCAAACAAACTTCTGTACAAAAACATCAAAGCAGGCATAGAAATTCTGTGACTTCAGCAAACAGCACATGACAACTCACGGAATGATTTAAGGTTTACACTTTTATTATACAAGTGACAAATAGCTTTTCTCTGGGCTACTTAAAGAGAAGACTTCATTGTTTGACAAATAATTGCAGGTAAGCATGTATTAACTTCAAAGCTCAACAAAATGACCTGTCATCCACCTAGATTCACCTAACTGGAAGTGACTATCAACAAAGCAGGATTTTCCCTAACATACATTTTTAAATGTCCTCCCATTAAAAACGGAGCTTGTAAACAGTGGATTTACTACTGGGAAGAAACAGTGTGAACATTGCTTCCAGAAAGAAAACCCCAAAAACTAATGTGAGTTCTAATTCTGTTCCTGACAATAACACAGTGATCAGCTGCTGCAACTGCAGGCGTGTGACACGAATGCTGGAGATGTGGTGCTATCCAGTATCACCACACTGATGTTGGCACCTGTGGGTTCTGATCAGGTCTGAGAAACCTCATAGTGGTTGTTCTGCTCAGAAATAAACTCTTAAGCCAATCTCTATTCCAGAGAACTTGTGATATTAATACTATTTAAGAACTGAGTTCAATTACACAATTTGTCACAGCGTAGCCAAGTTTCAGCAGACCAAATGCATCTTCAAAGTCTTAAGGTAATGTTTTTAGAAGTGATATGCATGAAAATTCCAGTGAAAGCATACAAACCCGGATATATGTACACAGGAATAAGCAAAGGCAAATCTGAATCTGTGCACAAGCACTGGAGTTTTCACACATATAATGCAAGCAAAGTACACAAAATCAAACACATTTTCAGAACATGACCTCTGCAAAAATATGTACAGCAACTGCAGACCACCCAGAAGACACATTTAACAGAGCATGAGCACTTTGCTGCTTTTGGCAAAGTATTTCTATTCCGTTTACTGGAAAATTTACTAGAAAGTAAGAACAAACAATGCATCAAGGAACTCAACTCCTTGAAGTATCAATCACATCTCAAAAACCAATGAAGAGCAGTCAGCTGACAAATATTTCTGTGTTGACTCTGAATCACCTTATGAATAACACTGTAAGGAACTTGATGGAGTTCCTAAGAACAGCTCAGCTCTTAAATTTTTATCATCCCTAGTTTGATGAGGCCAATTTGACACTAGGGAAATTTGCTGCTACAGAAGAGTGTACCAGTTTAGATCAGCAAAAAAATTACTCACCAGCTAGAGCTGCCAAAGAGTTAATGTTCATTGTGATATATTTACACTGACAAACTCTTTCCAGTTAAGTCAAGGCATTAGTATTTTCCCTTTTTTTTCTAAATCTAATAAAATTATACAGAATTTTCAAAATCTATCAGTGGTATTTAAACACATTTTCTGTTTATTTATATTGAATCCGAAAAAGGATATTAATTTCCTCAGTTGTTGAAAGGTACATTATACTTAATTAAAAAGGTAAAATTACCTCTTTGCAATACATTTTTGGATGACAGTCAGCACATAATTCTTAAAATTAGGTGGATCTCCACTTATTACAGGAAAGACAATGTGTTTTATGAGAGTGATGAACATTCAGGTATTCTCCTATTCATAGTAGTTTGACGAGATCCGAAAACTTACCAAAAAACTGTGCACATGTTCTTAAAACACATTCAATGAATTTTCCTTTCCCTCATATTAACTTTCTCCTTCTTTAAAGCTTCTTTTTTGTGGTACCTTTGACATATCAGTTTATTTGATTTCCATTTTGTCTTCACTACTACTTAATGCTCTGATAGAGAAGGTATTTAAGGATTAAACTGCACAGATAAACTGTCATAACTGAAGTATCTAAGTAAAAAAGTATTTTAAAGATCAGAAGATAAAGCCTAGCATAAAAACAGGATGCACTATATAAAGTCAGTCAGGTTATGAACAGATTCATATATTTTAGCAATGTGAAGAAAATGGTTATGTAAATACACACAAGTATTAACATCAAACTGTATTAAATTATGTAAACATACACATCTTCTGTGATCAATACAAACATCTACTTGTCTCAGGATACTACTGCAGCATAGCTCGAATTTGTTTTGAAGTAGATTCATCATTCAGGTGTTTTGTAGTGAACCTAGAAATTACAAGTTAAAACAATATTTTATAAAATGAATGGACATTAGGAAAGTCTGAAAACTTGAAGCCCCTTTTTGAAATCAGCACAGTTCAGTTTCACAAGGGAGGAACTTACATATTTCACTGGAATTTAACTGGTAATAATCTGATGCTCTTCATCTTCTAAATACTTTTTGCAATAAATTATTTCCTTCTAAAAGATGGAGAATTGTGGCTAAATCCTGTTTTCTACCCACCTACAACATTGTCATAATTTGGGTCAAAATTATCTCCCTTTTTTCCCCCCAGTTAAAAACCTCAAAAGAAGCAAAATCATGGAAAGACATAAGAAATATGGTAAATATTAAAAGCACTTAGGAATCCAGACTGACTTTTGGCATAATCTATTACTTAAAGCAGCTTTCTTAAATGTCCTGGGAACACTGAAGAGCTTCATTGTTTTTTTTTCCAAGTTTGAGAAACAGAAATCCTACACTTGGCTTCTAAAATCTTCTAGTTGCTGGGGCATTTTATATAACAAATCTTAGCTTAGATACACTGTTGACAATATTTATAATCCTTGCTTATCCAACTGAAATGAAACTGAGAGAAATGAATGTTACTTAAGAAAACCCCAGGTAATGAAGGCAAACCTGAAAGGACAGTCTTAATAAATCAAGTTTCTAAGGTGAAGAGCCTTAATTATAAAGAGATAACTTTTTAAGGCTGAATCACACAATTATTCCATACATACCTGAGAGCATTCAGAAGTCCTTCCACAGTGTCAGGTGGTTGTTCCTTTAAAACTTTTATGCATCCCTTCATCTGGGAATAGAAGCATGCCACTATTGAACAATAATATATGAACTGCACTAGCTGAAAACAAGGAAAAATTTCACCATAGACAGGCAGGGTTTTTTTCCTACTGAGTGTTAATGCTGCTTTATATGACACAATAAAAGCATTAAAACTTATTAACAATTATATCTAAGTTAAAAACCCAACTTTGGAGAAAACATCTACTTTAATAAGCATTTGTAGAGAGTAAATTAACTATCAAGTATATATATTTTCACTTGAACATGATTTCTTCAATTCAAAGTTAGAAAAAAAAATTAAGAACAGCTGATACAAGCTAAAAAAAAGATTTGGGGAGTTCCATCTCATTGTTGTTAGCAACTTTCAGAAGAGATGTTTTAACTTTTATTTTTATGTTTGCAGACAAGGAAGTAATTTTCAGTATTCAGTTTTTAGTTGTAAATTTAACTGGTGACATCTTATGATTGGTTTCATAACGAGGGGTTACAAATTTAATCTGAGATAAGAAGTCCCTGATGTCGATTTTAAACACCACACTGAATGAATATCTTTGTGGAGACTTCAAAAAACAGGCTGAAACTCTGTCCAAATTTACTAAAAGGGAAATGAAGCAGAGAAAGTAGAACTCATTTGACCCACTGTACAGACTCCCTATCCCAATAGAGAGAAACAAGAAATCTCTCTAACCTATTCAGAATATACTTTTATATGTAACTAATTATGCCCCAGAAGTACCTATTTCTTCCCACTGCTATGAAGACACCTAATATAGTTATCCAGAAATTAGTCTAGATGAATTCCATCTTATTCAAAATGACAGATAAAGGCATGGCTGAGTCAAGATCTGAATCTTCTAATTTTCCAAGTCACATTAGAGTGCTAAATCTATGCACCACTATTGTCTTTGCAGCTAAAGGGCACCTCTGCCTTATTAAGGAAGTGGTTGATGAAAAACTTAACTGAAGTCAGGGTCCATTTATTTGCCAACAAAAATTACTCAGAAAAGTAGTTCAGCCTCCTTGGCAGTGACCAGCCTAACAGACACTGATCACTGCTCAGTTGGCTCATTTCTACCTGGAAAGCATAACTAGCTTTGCAAATAGCAGATCAGATAAAATTCTCAGGGTAGCACCACATGTTTTGAAGTGACACCGCTACATTTCCCAAACTAGAGAAACTCAAGACTATATGCACATCACTCAGTAGAGGTGTACATGCCCTGTCAGATCAGACAAGACCAACTCAAAGGGGATGAAAATTCAAACAGTTCTTTTTCATTTTTGTTAGAATCAGAATCCCTAGAACAGTCAAAAAGAGAAGCTATTATGTTGCCTAAGCTAGGAACCTGTAATTAACAGCTTGAAATACAGCCTCCAGTCTTGAAACAGTAAGGAAAGGGTAATATACTCCACTGTCCCTGAAATTCTCTTGAAATGGCTCCCAAGAAGTGGGAGAAAAGAATTGTTTTTCACAGTAAAACAAACTCATCATATGAAATATTAGAAGATATTTTAATTAGAGAAGAATCACTAAACTAATTAGTTTTATTCAAGATTTGGGACCATGTAGTCATTAAAAAAAACCTGAGTCATACATCTCCTGCTTCCCATTTACCTCTACATAACTTTACTGTAACATTACAGGGCTTTAGGATAAATGTGAGAAACAAAGTACACACACTGTATATTTGGTCCTATCAAAATTTCACTTGTGTTATTTCTGTAGGCAAGAAACTGAACTGGCAGTCAGGAAATCTGCATTCAAGTCCCACGCTCTATCTGCTTCATGACCTTGAGCAGATCAATTCACCTCTCTGTGACACATCTTTCCCTCTGCACAGAGTCAAAGGGGAGATGCGGCAAAACACTGGTATCTGCAGATGCAAAATGCTAATGAAGACCCAGGGTCATGGAGGGCAATAATATATATTTTTTTTTCTTTTGAAGCAGGCTGTCTTGTAAAGGGAAAGACTTGGCATCTTTTTTCATGAATAACAGATTATTTCTGCTGGAAGACGTCATGCATAAGATTTAGGTTTGTAAAAACATATAGAAAAAAATAAGAGTGCTTTTTTTATGTATGCTTGCAATTTTTCAAATGGAAAAATAAGGTTGATTTCCCTGTGACTGGCCATGCTAATGCTAAAACTGAAGGGTCATTATCAGCATTACAACAGTAACATTTCAGTTCTGCTACTTCAGATCTCACACAAAGCAGAGACAATGTTGAATATCTACTTATTTACAAGAGAACTACTGCCAAAGAAGAGCATTTCAGGGTCAATAAAATACATGATTAAAAAAAAATTATGACCATGGACCATATTCCAGGGTAGGTGTAATAAAAATTATTTTAGTGTAACTATACACTTGGCAATAAAGCAGAACTAACAAAAAAAAATTATTATCTGTAGCTGGAAGAAAATGCAAAGAAAAAAAGTTGATCCTTATTTTACTTTCAAACAAGCTGATGTATTAAAGTACACAGGTGAAGACAAATTCTAAATTTTGCCATCCAAAAGGAATTAAAATTATTTGTATCAAGTCATAAGCTTGTGCTGAAAGAGACCTGCAGACTAGCATTCCCAAACCTACAGAGTATTAAAGAAAAGCATCTCTTACATCAATCTTTGATGTCTTTGAGAAAGCTCCCACAGGATGAACGTGATCATACAGAATAATAACTCCCACCATTACTCGCATGCAGAACATAAGGGTCTCTTCACTGGTGAATCTACTCCTATACTCTCTGGAAAACAGAACAAAAGAAATAAACAGTCTTGATTTTTACTAGACAATTTAAAAAAATTAGACAGTGAGTGCATGAAGTCTGAATCAAAAGTGTATTTTAAGGCTGAAGATGCACCTTAGTAAGATTTCAAAGATCTTTGACTATCATAAGCCCTTGTCAATTTAGAAGAATGGTTAGAAAGCAAATAGAGAGATATAAACCTCTGCTAATACTCATGCACAGTTGAGATCCTCACTTCACAAAATGTATGTGATGACGGCTTCAGAGAAAACTTCATGAAATATGATGGAGACTGTTTAATTTCAGAGACCCAACACACTGGAGTCCCAGTATGAAGTACCACTAGATAGGACTGGTCTGAATTAATTCCAGAGTTTTTCTCTGACTTTTCATAAGAGTATGGATGGCACTGTTAAGACAGGCCCTCTAGGCTGTAATCCCTGAAACCATTGTCAGGAAATGAAAAATGAACTGCAGCAGAGAAAAATAGAAACTGGGAAAAAAAGAAATTATCATATTTATTCTAACAAATATTATTTTGAGTAGATAATACATAGATTTGTTTAGTGTCATTAATTTCAACAGAAAATTCATTTCAATATAAATTAATTTATAAACATAAATAATATGTAGAAATATTGCAATATAAATATCAATTTATTTTCAATACAAAACTTGATTTTTTCACTTAAACGACATTAAAAATATTAAAATCTGTACTACAGTACCTCTCAGTTTCCAATTTGAACTTTTATTCTTACACAGCATCATAACATGAATAGATTTAAAGGCTACAGACATTTTGATGTGATAATGCTTGATTATCCCACAATTAGACTTAAATATCAGATAATCTTCTAGTAGATGACTCACAACTTTGTTTCTCTTCTTTGGTCAAAAAAAGAGCTGACACATAAGGCTACTTTTCAATTACTACTTCTATGATGTCCTGGGATTGTGAGATGAGTCCTGCCCCAACATACACTTCTCCAGAATTTTCATAAACAAACCTCAGAAATTCTGCCTTTTACATGGTGCCATGAGCAAATGATTCAAAGGCAGAAAACTCTACTTTGGCTCTATCTAGTATGTGTTTTCCACTAAAAAGACATCTAACCTAAAAAATACTCCGCTAAATGCACAGCAGAACAATAATAAACAACCCCCCTGGCTATTATCTACACCAGTAGATATGAACACAACTGTATAGCTGAATACATTCATATGAATGAAAAAATCATACAGCTGATTTTTTTCATACCTAGAATAAGATGGTTGCATCCAAAAAAATATCTACTTCAATGATCCTTGAAATAGTCCTTGTGTATCATTTGCTAAAGCTCTGCGTGGAAGAGCCAAAATCTTGCCTCTGTGTGCTAATAATTGAGCAGCACAGGCAAACAGGAGGCAGCAGTTGGCCTATGGGCCAGGCTAGACAAGACACAGACACTGAAGCCTATGAGTGCATGAGATTCCACTCATATTTTAACCTTTTGTTGAAATGCAGGCTGACCATGTAAGCTCCCTCGAACAAAACTCAATGCTGATTCATGAAAAACATCATAAGGTGGTTAAAATAGGAGGCAAGGCTTTCTAATACCAGGCTGTGCTTTGTGTACAAAACGTGGTAACACTTAAGGCAAAGATACAGTTTTTATTGGAAAAAAACTGAGGTGCCCCAGGTGGCAACTTAAAATACAATACAGGTTTCTCTCATAAAAAACTCCCAAGATTTAAGATAAAACTTACGGTGTTTCCAACATGACTTTACATACACTGGCCATAGTACTTAGACAATCCGTCGTATTTTCAATTGGTAACGTTTTGTTCTGGAAGGCAAAAAAAAAAGTCCATGTTCAGTAAACCATCATGCAAAATTAAAATCAAGGATGGTTAGACCTTTCTCCCCCATTACCTACTTCTGATACAAAATGTGTCGTTGCATTACTGAGTGTCTTCAGCATTGGTGTGGCTTCTGCATAAAACAGGGACATCCTGTTGGCCATTTCATTGTTCACTTCATTCTCAATGTCTAGCTGATGAAAACAGGAGAAAAAATAGTCAGCAAAGCTCTTTAAAATCTTGCCAGCAGCAAGAAAAAGATACAGTACATGTTCATGTCAGCAAGCAGATTGTTGCATGAGTAGTTCCACTCTAATCACTTCATCCGGACTGCTGATTAACTCTCAGTGTGAAGGAGAAAACACGACAGCTAGCGAATCAAAAGCAAAAACTTTACTACAAACGGCATAAATGCACCCTGGTAAATACCTCAGTGTGAGCAGCAGATCAGAGTTTATTTACTTACATGCATGTTGTTTATTCTGTTGCGACTTATTGTCCGCCTGTAATAACTGAAGTCATTCTGAATTGCTGGGTTTCTCATCTTTCAAGAAGACAAATAGGAAATAATCAGTTTTGGTTCAAAACACATGGCAAAAATCAAAATGTATTAAAAGATTTTATTAACCTTAAGTTCATCAAAACGAAGAGTAAAATGTAATATTTCTGCAAACTCTTTTGCTAGAGCCTGTTCCCGTTCCAGGTGCTGAGTTGGAGTGTAGGGCGGGCAGGTCAATGACTCCAGTAAGCTCTGCAGGGCTTTCTCTGAATATAAGATCAGAAGTACAAATTCTAGTCAGTCCACATTATGACAAAGTTTTAAGTGTATATCTAAATATATTGCTTTTGAAGGAAAGGAACCCTCTGAACATGTAGAGCCCTAACAGAAATGCTTTTTCTTACTATCCTAAAGTGAGAAACGTTAGTCAAAGACACCTGCCTCTTCAGGTTCTGCCATTTTCTCTCCATTTTGTATCACTGAGCTCTTTTCCCTTTATCTGGGATCCCTATCAAGAATTCTAGAGGAAGCATTTTTCTTGCATTCAACTCATATTCATTCAAGATATTCAACTCTTTCTCTTTCATCTTCCCCAATTAGCCATCAGCTCAGTATAGATTATTCTGGCATCTCTGTTACTAAAAGTGTACTCTTAGGCACTGATAGCAATATAAATCAGCTCTTGTGGCTATAATTACCAGCATCACTCAAAAAGTGAAAGACTTAGTTAGCAGAATGCTGTAGAATTCCCTCGCATTGGGAGCTCTCCCACTTCATACATATATTCTTGCAAACTTTTTCTCTTCCAAAATCCTAATTCAAAGAGCAATTATATAATTTTTTGTGTTTATAGGGATGACAAAGTTAAATTAAGATTAAAAATATGCCTTGACAAATGTAATGCAGTTAAATGTCTGCTGATATCAAACAGAAAGAATATTAATTCTTTAAAAGTCTGTGTAAAAAGAAAGTTTCTATTTTGCTATATATAAATAACCTATTAAACAAACATACTAAAACAGGGCTCACCTAATCTGAGTGAAAACTCATAAAAGCGCTTCAGCCTTACAACCAGAGGACAGACTGAATTCCATGCTTTTTCTTGCAACTGGATATCATTGGGATTTTGTATTGCCTGAAATGAAAATATTACTGTAAAGAACTGTGATAAACAAATAACAAGCAAAAGGCAGTCTGTAATTTTTCTACATTATTTTAAAAAGTATTCCAAAACGTAGAACAATTCTGAGAAATTATATTACATAGGAACAGAAAATTAATAAGTCAAAAAAAACCCCATGTTTTCCCCCTTCCCTGTCCCCCTGTAACATACCGATTTAAAATCATTCATTACAGTGCACCACTGACATAGGGAAACGTGCTCTAGTGTATCCTCTTGGGAACAAAACTATTGTAAAAGCACCAGGTAAAAAACCTTTTATATGACTACTGGTTACAGAAGTAGCCTTTTATACAAGGTTTTGATGATTTTGAGATCTTCAACATGTTGAAGTTCTTAAGTAATCAACAGCTCACAGTAACAGTAACTGCAAAGCTGATGCAGGAAAAGGTTTGGTCACCTAAGAAAATTGTAAGTTACAGTTCAAAACTGTACTTCAGGACCAGTTTCACAGAATAAAGTGGATGTAAGGTTAAAATTTACTGTGGTTCATTATTCCATTTACACAGAAGAGCAACTACTTTTGTCATGTGTTTCTAACATCCAAGTATTATTTATTCCATGTCCTCAACTTCTACTAGGAGATACATGAAACAGGGTATATGAAACGGTGTTTCTTAAAGTGAAAAATAATTACTAATTACTAACAGAAAACCTAAAAGAAGTTCCAACAGCCATCACTTAATGACTTCACATTAGGGATTTATATTGAATATTATGCATAATCTGTGATGTATTTTAAAAATACAATTTTAATGAGACTTTCATATAAATTCATTGAATGTGCTTGGATAGAGAACAGAAGCTAGGAACACATTGAGTTTTGCTTGATTTTGCTTCCAAAGAACTCTCATTAACAAACATACATCTCTAATTTCTTGTCCTGCTCCTTTGTAAGCCTGAAGGTCTGCAAGCATACTTTCCGAGTCCTGTAAAACTGCACTGATCTGATTCCATACCTCCCTTTCTCCATCTGTGGGCTGTGCATCTAAGAAACAGAAAAGCAAAATGCATAAAGTCAAAAGGAAGCTGAAATACAAATGGCAAGATTACTCAGTTCTACTTAACAATATATCCAGCTTGTCTATGAGTAACTGCATACTGATGTAGATTTTTTTAATATACAATTATACTGCACTGCCATTCTGCTAACATCCAAGTCTCTGCTTTTTATAGCATGGAAGGAAAAACAGTACAGTTTTTGTATGCTCTGGCTCATAATGCCTCTTCTCAAAATGCAGCATTTTAAAGAGTAGCAGTATCATAAAGCAATGTTATTAGAAAATAGGATAATGCATCAGTCCCTCTCTTTCATGAGCTCCACAGCTCAATTACAAAGAATTGTTCACTTTTCTTGCAGCTTGGGGATGAAATCAGGCCTTTCAGTGGACGGAGCAGTGGGATATTACTCCACTTTGACTTTGCTCCGAGCTTCCTTAACTAGGGTAATTTATTTCTCCTTTTGTAAAACACAGATACACTACTGTTAAAAGTACATTTTTTCTCAGTATGCCAGAGATCATTTCTGCCACTAAAATAAATCCAGATCTGCCAATAATCAGTTTTCAGGGTGGGAGTGACCTGTAGACCTTTATTGTTCAGAGAAATGACATTTGAAAGTAGATCAATTTTCCCATTCAAATCTAATCCTATGGGATTTACACAGCAATGTGACACCAAGGAGTGATGTTATGACCAGAACATAGGCATATTAGACAAGGCAGAGATCTTCTGTCTTCTTTTGCTTTAAAACATAAAGATGACAAGCACTGACCAAAGACTAGATGACCTATATATGGGATTGCAGTCAGTATGCGTAGGAAAAACGATATTGTCCCAGCAGATTTCTACAGGGACACAACTAATTTTTTTTACTTAGTTTTTACTTTGTAAAGATAGAATTTTAATTTTTAGGGAAGAAAACAATTACTTTGAAGGTGAATCTTAGAACTTAGTGACTATTTGTTTGAATTAAAAGGAATGAGATAACTTCAAAACTCATCAGTTAAGAAAAGCTACAGTACACATCTCTCCATTAGTAGACAAGAAGTATTAAAAACACTTTTTCTATTTAGTCTTATCACTCTTCTTAAGAAAACAGACACATTTTTATACCCATGTATCAGTACAGGATTCATTTACCCAGCCCCCATCAGAAGCAAATGAACTACCAGTTCACATTGGAGTGTATGGAAAGAGCAGTCACCCTCTCCATGATGTTTCAGGTTAGGATAATTTGTTTAGATGTTTCAAGTTATCTATGGACCTTGCATGAATGGGACACAAATGGCTGAGATTTACATGTCTGTAGCTCTGAAGCAAGGGACCCCTGGTGGTCTAGTGGTTAGGATCCGGCGCTCTCACCGCCGAGGCCCGGGTTCGATTCCCAGTCAGGGACACTCCCCCGGGCAGATGGAGCTCGTCAGCCCTGTGAGGCCATCCATCTAAGAGAAGGTCACTCTAAACAAACCTACGTCCTGAGAACCTCACTGCCATTGTCCAAGCTTGCTTGGCCCCAGCAGACGAACCTTAGGATTAAAGGGTCGGCTCAGTCAGCGCAAGCTGTGTCTCACCTAAAAAATCCATTGCGCAGGCTTGAAAGGTAAAAGACCCTTCCCAAAATCTTTGTTCGTGAAGACTGGCCATACTATACTAGCTCTGAAGCAACTAGTACTTAAAATCTTTCCTATATTCTTATGGCATCATGAGTCCCATGAGACTGGTCACATAAAACAACACTGGTTTTACTTTCCTTTTATTCTGGAAGTTTTCCTTAATCTTATTTAAAAAGTGAAAGCAAACATAAACTGGGCTTACTTAGCTGGGTTTTATAGCCAAAATACTTCATGTGACTAAAAAATTCCATTATCCTTCAGAAAGTGAGGGAAAGTAGCATTAAAGGGAAAAACCCCACAGGAAAATCCCATCTGGGACATGGATGTTGAACCAGTCTACCAGTCACATTAAGTTTACAGTGTTCCAGACTCGTTCTTCCCTCAAGCTGCAAGAAATCTCAGGTATACACTGGAAGGGGTCTGTCACCTTGTAATAAACAAGCAAAACAGAAAACTCTTCTGAATTTAATGAGGAAAGTGGTGATCTTGCTAAGCAGCTACCAAGCATACAAGAACAGAGTAGGGAAAGGTAAGAGTTGCACATAAATCAGTATCTATATTTTAATAGTTAAATAAAAGTTAATTGAAATAACATTTTCAGTGACTACTAACACCAAAGAGAACAAATAATTTGATAATGCAGTTCATGAATGTAAAATTTGCATGTGCAGGTCACCTGAAGCATGTTGTTAACCTTGTTGGTTAAAAAAGTACTTCTATGTTACTTTTCACAATTTGTTTGTTTAAAAAAAAAATAGTGCCTAAGAGGGATGTAAATGCTATAGATTGCTCAGCACTTTAGGACTTCAAATTGGCCTTTAGTTACACCCTTTATTGGAAATATTTTTCAAATTTATCTTTTGGAGTTGGGGAAGGAGGAATATTTGAAACCCATTGAGTTTTCTGTGGTATCACAGTACCTGGGGAAGTAGGAGCAAGAGGAAGGTAGGTGTGTGGGAGATGGGAAAGAAGGGGAAGGGAGAGGAATAGGGCTGCAAAGGCTACAGAGCAACATGCTTAGCTTGCATTTGCAGAAGCTGTTTATATTTATGCTGGAAATGTTTAGCTTAAAAATAAAGGTAGGGAGGATGATTCAGGCTTTTTAAAAAAAACATGCATCTTATTTATGAAATACATGTTATGCAAACAGATGTTCTGAAAAGACCATGGCCATGTTTCAAAAGGGATTTTACATGAAGATCCTGCCAAAAATGGTCAGCTAAATTAACTTGAATGGATCACTTTGAAAACAATTTTATCTTACTGTCAACAACAACAATAAAAACAGCAACAAGAACTAAAAGGAATAGAGACTTCTTCATGGCAGATTTTGGCTTTTAAATCTGGCTTTCTATTCCAACAATACCAAAGCCTGTTTCTCTGTTTTGAACTAAAAAATGCCAGTCCTGAATCACTGTATGGGATCACTGCCTGGCAGCGCTCACCACTTATCCTCATGCCACCACAGAACCAGTACACACTTAAGCAATCTGAGCCCATTTATAAATAAAACCACTGCCACTGACTAACTCATACTGGATGCAGGCCCTCTTAGTAATAAGCTACTATAATGACCAGACTTTGATTTCAAGTCTGAGTTTTTGGAGTACTCATGAGTAGCATTCAGAGCATGCTGTCTTTAATAAGACAAAATAGAAAACCTTTTCACCTCCCTTTGGCCAATTATTTCTAATGTGAACCCTAAACCCAACAATTACATGAATCCTAGTGGAGGCTTGAATCTTCCATATACAGATTCTATCAGCAAAATTTCAAAATTTTAGCTCTGGAGAGAAATGCAGTTCTATTGGCTCCATCAGAAATAATCAGGATATGATAATTCATCCCTTCCATGAACACATGCTCTCTTTCACCTTTACACATGGTCTGTACCATGTTTTGAATGGCACTTTGCACTTCATAAAAACAAGGAGGAAAGCTGGACCCAACACAATCCATTTGTGGATGCATTAAGCATTTCAGGTGAATGGTCAGGCATGAAAGTGGGATCTTCATTATTTTCTTAGAAAAATACCTGTCACTTGTTTCAGAAAATCCCTCCAGCAGTGCAAGGTATCTATCTCATCCTTCATCAAATGTGCATTAGAAACTGCTAGGGAGGTAAGACAGTAGTACCCATAGGACAAGATTAAATATAGAAAGGATATGAAGCCTTTATCAATACAAAATGAAGTATAACAGTATCTCAGTAATTAATTTTAATGAAGAGATAACAAAACAGTACTAAAAGAAGCACTTCAAACTCACACACCCTTTCTGAATCTGAAATGCAGACCAAAAGCTCAGAAGTTTACTCCACCCTCAGGTGGATAAGAAGATTCCCACTGAGGATGGTTAGTGCTTCCATTTCAGTGAATATGGAATCATATTTGTCATAAAAACGCCATACCCTTCTGGCCTTAATACCACAGCAAAAGAAAGCGAGTTAAACAAGAGCTCTCACAGGCTCTGCTTTCAGCTTTTCAT
Source organism: Neopelma chrysocephalum (assembly GCF_003984885.1). Lineage (NCBI taxonomy): Eukaryota > Metazoa > Chordata > Aves > Passeriformes > Pipridae > Neopelma > Neopelma chrysocephalum. The sequence goes on along the minus strand of NW_020897742.1, from coordinate 2,975,390 downwards.
GTCCACTGCTGAAGGTGGCCAATAATTCCATCAGCCAGCCAGTTAAGAGAGCAGTACACATATGTAACTGCATAATGCTAAAGTCCTATTTCAAGTTTGTCACCATGACAATATTTTTTTCAATCCCAATTTGGCACAAAGTTAGATGAAAAACTCCTAGAAAAGAGCAAAGGCATTACAACTACAGTGAGTAAATACACTTTAGAGGGTACCAGAACCTGCTATACTCCATATATTAAAAAACCCTAGTATTGGACAGCACCAGTACCCTATCCAGGCTACAATGGGTTTTTGAACTTTATCCTACAGGCAGGGTGGTGTGCCAAGGATGTCAGTGCCAGGCTCAGCTCTGTGGTGGACACGGAACGGACACCCAGCCTCTCTCCAGCTGAGCTGTAGCTCCTGCTTAGGGTATTCTGCACAGGAAGATAGTTTAACTTCCTGCAGGCTGGGTCCAGATCATATCCCCAGCCTTGCTGCCTGTGCAGTAAGGGTATTAATTAATATCCTATTATGTGAAAAGTGGGCAGCTGTTTTGCTGCCAGACATGTGCTAATAATAGACCCTTTTAATCATACATGAACAATAACTGAAAATTTCATTAATCTTTCTGGGGTGGGGGGGAATCTTAGAAAATAAGAATCATGGGGGCTATGAGTGGGATTAAATTAGGATCAGGTAACAAGCCCACCCAGTTAACATTTAAGAAAAAAAGGAACCTGCTCACATTAAGGTTAGAGAGTTTGGTCTTATAAAAGGTATTTGAGGAGAGGATGAGACTGTAGATGCCCCTTAAGGACACCTCCTATCAATAATCTATAAGCTTTAGTCTTTTAGGTTCAAAATAAATTGTTGCTGCCTCAAACTCCAAATTATTTCCAAGAATTCATGTGGAAATATTTGTTTACTCTGCCTGAAAAAGGCAGCAGTAATTTGACAATAGATTTTCTGCAAAAAAGAGCAATTGTAAGCTGCTATGCAAAGAGTTCAAATACCCAGAATTCATTTATCTGTGACTAATTTAAATAAGGTCAACATCTAAAGAACAAAACAGTTCTTGAACTGACAAAATCCATTTCAAGAGAATTCACCCTGTGGGCTCATGAAATCCTGAAGTCCAGGACTCTCAAGACCTGCCAGGCACTCTCTCTTCCTAACATTATTTTTCAAGTTGAGAGCTAAGAAGAACTTAAGGTAAAGTAAGTGGTATATAATCAAATCCAATAGGTAGCAGTTTGATTAAAAATACCCACACCAAGATCCCAGTATAAAACAGCCATACGGTGCACTTTCCGGGAAGCATGAAATTTTTTTTCTTTATGTAAACTTTTCAGTAGACCTTAAAAAGAGTAATTTGGCTAAATACCTATAGTTTGCAATTCACCTCAAAGAAAAGGCTGTTCCACCTGCATAGGAGAACACTATTCCCCACATGCCCACAATTCCCATTTCTCGTTTGCTTTCAAGGCTGGATTGAATGTTTCTTCAGATTGCTTCTTGCACAGATCCAGAGTAACTGCCTAACTCTAAAATTGACACTGGAGAGCAAACAACTGCTATATAACATTAACTAAAATTAATGCTGGATTTAAGTTTTTTCAAGTATGACCATGGAGTTACAAAACCTGGTTCCCAGTTTGGACTGAAGAATAATGTAAGCAACAGGTGTCAAAAGGAATTACAACTGATGATGTGGACACTTTCAGGAAAGCAGTGGAAAAGAGATGATTTTAAACCTTTTTTTTTTTAACCTAAACTTTTCTAGGGAAAAATTAAAATAGCTATTAAAAATAAAAAACCAAAACCAAAAAAAAACCAACAACAAAAAATGGAAGGTGAAATTTTGAAACTTCTTTTTTTTTCATGATTCCTTCCCATTTTCAAATATAGCACAAGGCAGAGTTTGGAAAAGTAACAGAATACATTGAAAAAACTTAATTTTTCTAAGTGTTCCTGTTTCTACCTGCCCGTTTTTCAAGACCTCAAGAATTCCATAGAAGAGATGCTTAAAGGTTAAATATGAAAAAATCAGTCTGGTGAAAAACATATAAAAGCAAAGTGAGCATGCAGCTGATGAAAAGCAACTTGCCACTAAGTATATTTTAAACAAACAAAACCTCTAATGGAATTTTTCAAAAGATGCAATACAAGATTGTTCTCCTCAAATTTTTCAGCAAAACAGAATTCTGCTCTGGGGAAGAGTAATTAACAAGAAAATAAATTCATTTTTGTTGCACAGAATGACTCATCCTTGCCTCTAAAATGTGTTAGTTAAGGATACTAAGGGAAAATAACAGAATAAAAAGCTACTATACTGACATAGGCTATCTATAATAAATAAAATCCAATCCATAAATAAATCTAAATCTGTACAAGTGCTTGCCATCCTCTCCTACATTTCTGTTCCCATCCATGCGTCACTGCTAGGGTTTCTCCAACCACACCATCATCCTCATCACCCTGACCTGACTGGACGAGTACTTAGTAGGTGGGGGAGAGAGGTAAGGTGGTAATTTGGTAGGGTCTAGTTCTTACTAAGTTAATTTTCCCACACAGCTGTCATTCATGATGAGTGCAATCATGTGTTTGTTCATCTCAATTCTAGCACAAGGATATGAGACCATGTGGCCAACCATCACCCATGGGATGATCCCTTTGGGAATAGCACAGATTAAATCAACTGTCAAATGAAGTTGACACCTTAATGTTATTTTCCCACTTTCTTTACATAAACACATCAAAGCCTCTGCTTTTTTGAGGCACGTAGACATATTGTATCTGTTCTTCCCCTGCGTAGGAGGAAGAAGGCTGTTTCTGGCTTTTTAAGCAGTATTTGTGTGGCACATTGTATACATAGCAGGGAGAAGTATGTCACACCCCCTCCTTTCAGATACAATACATACCAAATGAAGAACAGCAAAAAAATGCCAGGGTAGGAGTATCCAAAACCTCTGTAAACATTTCAGAAGCAGTGCTGACATATTTACTTTGAGATTTAAGCTCCTGCCTAATGAAAAAGTGCACAAAACCTAGAAAGCAATATGCTGATGCAAATAATGAATACAGTAAATCAGCTCAGCATACCCCTCATCCTCCAAATGGCCAACTGAAGTGATCATTTTCATCCATGAGCTCAAACTGACAGCTCAGGCCACAGAAAGTCACACTTCCAGCAAGCACACACCAGACACACCAGACACACCAGACTCTGAACTGTGTCCACTGAGAGTGTCCTTTTGCACTGTAAGATGGTCAATTAAAGGAGACCAAAGCACACAACCACAGCCATCTTCAGTCACACCCCTTTGACCCAATACAGATTTTGTGTCAATAACCTCTGTATTTCACAGGAAAAACATTTTAAACTTCCACTCATGAGCACCAAAGCCACTGAAATTTGGAGGTGACAGTTTCATTCCTCTGCATGTAGTTGTGCCTGACTAGTGTGCATTGACAACTGGACCCTCCCTGGGAGAGGGCACTTCAACACATTCAGTCCTTGGACACATGCCTTTAGAACAAAAAACAACCTTTGCTGCCAAGGCAACAAACCTGATATTTTCCCCTCTCATCACCACCTCTACCAAGGCTTCCCGTTGCCAGACCACGTCTTTCCTGCAGCCTGGGTCAGGAACATTTTCTTATCACCCAGGCCACAGTGGGGCTGATTAAATCTGGAACTTTGGATCAGCAGAAAACTTCCACAGTGTCTTGGCAAAACCACAGAGCACAAGGCCTTCAAAAGTTTGATTAAAAAAAAAAATTAAGTGGTGGTTTGGATAAAGGTTTGACATTCCAGGATGACAATAAAATTTTCAAGTGATATGGACAGAGGAGGAGGGATACAAGGTTGATAGTACCTTGTCCTAAACCCAAACTAACCAATTAACTTTTTTTCATCAATTAAAATTGATTCTTCATAATGAGGTTATTATGATCTAGATGAGAAGATATGAACACAGTTACAGTCATACACCCTGATGTTTTGAAGCAGTGCTTCAGAGTGCACAAACACTCATACACACAGAATGTGTCAGTTACTTTTTTCAGAAAAATAATTCAGGAATAAATAATGCAAGAACAAAACTATTTCAAGACAATAAAATATGTGTCTAAACACCTGAAATGCTCTCTTAAACCAATGCTACAAAAGAAAGTTATTTTAAAGACACTGGCTTTTCTCAAAACTTTTTTTGAAGTTTTTTTTTTAGAAGAGAGGTATTAAGAGACAAAACATCACACACTGTTAGTGTTTTAAATAAAAAGCATTTCATGTATGTAGTGAAGAAAGATTAAAGCCATATTAAAGGATTTGATGAGAATGTCTAGAAGTACATGCAGGGAAAATATAATCAGCAAAAGTGAAACAGCTTTGAATCAAATATAGACATGACAAGGAAATTAGAATGCTGTTCTGCAAACTCATAACTATGCAATTAAGAGAGATGCAATCAAGCGCATACACTTTGACCCCTTTGCTACTTTTTAGAAACTATAATCCCAGTTAAATCATCACTGAACCAACCAAAATAGTTACACCTCCACTGCTTATATTTTTGCAGCTTTTTATTTCAAACAGGTATTTCCATTCAAGGAAGAATCATAATTTTTTTAACCCTGATTTATTAAAAAAAGCTGAGGCTGAGTTAATTCAGATGTAAATTTAACAATGGCTCATAAATGTTTTGAATTTAACTCAAGGTAAGGTTTTACTTGCATATCTACCTTTCTGTCCCTTTCTCTGCTCAGAATGAATTGAAGGAATTTTGTATGGTTCTATAAATATCAAAAAGCAGTATTCTACTGAAGTGTAATTTGATTTGTTTGCAAATCCCTTTTGAATTGCTTTATGATGCATGAGCGCATGCAGTTTATTAGGAAATAATAAGCAAAGAAGGCAAGCCAGGCAAGAAGCTTTGCTCACTTTCAAAGTCAAGGAAAAAATTTGGCCCCTGATCAAGCTCTGTGCAAGTGAGAACTTTTAAAAGATTTCCCATTTGGTTCCTGAAAAATAGAAAAGGAAGAGAAAAGGAGTCCTGAGTGAACAAGTGATTTTAGAGACAAGGACTTGGACAGATTGGTTGTGGTGGAAAATACACACTCTAAGCAATCAGATATTAAAAGTTTTTCCTCAATTTGCTGTTAAGTCAGGGAAAAGAATCTCTCATTGTCTTGTAATTGTTTGAACTTACTTTCAAAATCCAGGAAAAAATGTGGATAGTTTTCAATTTCCCTGGTAAGGACCTTAAGAAGATTACCCATCCCAGCAAACCTAGTAAATGCAACAAAATCGTAAAGAGTTATACACATAAACACAGAATGCTACAGCTAAAGGCTTGACACAGTCTGCATCATATATTCTACACTTTGTCACATTCTGGACCATGAGAAACATTTTGATGGTCAGTTCTGTGGTATTTATAAGTAGCAATGGAAAGAGGAAGATCTTGGAGAAACACAGAAATAATTTCATTCAACAAATTGAAATTTAAACTTCCATATAACATCCCAGAATACTTATGAGTTTATTTACTTAGCAAGAGAAACAAACTCAGAACTACATCTCTATTTGTAAATCCTCTAAATTGCTGAATTCTTTATTAGTGAACACCATTTCAAAGTAAAAACTGAGGTCTTAATACTTGTCTTAGGTTCCTCAGCATAAATCCATGTTATTTTAAGAAAATAACCCAATTTAAGAAAAAAAATCTGTTTCCAATGAGCAAGATTTTATAAAATATTACTGCAACAATCTATCACAAAGAACAGCTCTTTTTAACTTTTAAAAATGCATGTATGCATTAAAAAAAAAAAAAAGAAGAGGTTCAAACTCTATCTTTTTATCTGTTATTCCTATCTTTTATCATCTTGGAAGTCTTTGCATGTCAAGTTATGAAAAACTCCCAAAAGGAAAAGTGACCAATTAGTAAAAAAGGAAGTCTCTATGGAAGATAAGTAGGAAGGAGATTTGAAGAAAAGTTTTTTACCAGTACAGTCCTTAAGAAGATAAATTATTCTAAAACTATGTAGAAGTAGAGCTTTCTTGGTCAAACTTAAACTTTTTGTCAGAAGAGAGAATAATTAAACCATGAAAAGCACATATAAGGACAAAGAGGTTTGCCTGGAGGGATGTAGAAAAATGTAATTTTAGATTTAAAATGCAGGTTGAAAATGATTTTTGCCTCAAAGATAAATATTCTCAGTACTCTAAGCCATGGCTCTTGGGGCTCACATCTGATGTTCATCTGTGATTCAGTTTAACTCTTTTCCCACTTAAGAAATCAGACCACAAAAAATTATTCTAAGCATGTACATGGCTGATACTACAAGACAAAGCTTTTTTCAAGTTCTCCCACAAGCATTACAGTAGAGAAAGTATCATCAATCCTAATTTCTACATACATATAAGGGATATATTTCTATAGCAGGAAAACCTCGAAAGGTAATGTGAGGCTTGCAGATTTCAAAATAGCCACAATCATACCATAAAATGATATAAATTTAATCAATATTCTCTTCAGAGCATGCAGCTTCATGTAAACAAGGCTTTTGTTAGACAAATGGCTTTGTTTTGTATTAAATACTACTTCGAAATTTTCTCTCCAGAACAAATCCAGCGAGCAGACTGTCAAGCCCTTTGCAATTAGCAGCATCTTGCATATACAAAATTGAAACATAAAGAAGCATTTTCCATTATTTGTAAAGTTACATTCATTTATATGCAGGAAAAAAAATACACTGTTCCTAGAAAGGGGAAAAACATGCGGACAAAGCAAAACAGATTTTATACAGTGTTAAAACTTGTATCTTCAATAATTTAATATTTTCATCAAACTGGCATAATACATTTTAACAGTATTAGCTAAGAGGAACAAGATAATGTGTATACACTTATTTTCCTTTTCATAACCTTGAAAGAAAAAAATTATACTATGCAATAGTAACACAATCTAAATGACTGACTCAGCGTGGATTCTTCACTTTCAACTCATTTTAAGCCATATCTTACCTCATCGCCTTCAATCTTCAGAGAGTATCCAACCATTTCTTCTACTGCCAAAGTTTGCACTGCATCCAGAACTGGTTTAGCTGATAGAATGCTTCGAACAGCAAGAAACCCTTTGTGCCAAAAACCTGTTGATATGCTCCCTCATTTGCACTGAGTAGCTTGAGGTCATGTGCCCAAGCTCTGCTTTCTGATCCTTCTTACACAAGTACAGCACGACTCGGCTTGGGAGATTTCTGAGTATTTTTCCGGAACTTTTGTTGTTTTTTTTAGCTTGTTTTTCATTTTATTCCCCTTTCCTTCAATCCTTGTGTAAAAACTGATTCAGCTATTTAGGTCATAAGTATGAAACAGTACCCCGCACAAACTTATACACACGTTCATGGTCAGGCAGCATTTTCCAATGATCCTGAAGGCTCTGGTTTGACACCATCTATTTTCAAAGTACCTCAACTCCAAAAATAGTCATAATCAACATCAACATCCACAAAATATGGTTCAGGTAGCTGCTAAACATGCTTTAATTCTCTGTGAACTGAAATAATTTCTTAATGGTTTTCTAAAAAAAATACCTAAAAGTAACATCTAGTTCCAAGAAGTTTTCAAGTATAATTCATCATTCTACACTAAGTTTTGACTCCGAATTAAAAGGCCAATCTTCACCTTAATGGACGTGCTAATAAACACAATTCCTTGCGTCAAACTGAATTATTTTATTCTGGATAGCTTGCTGCTTCCCACTAATTGGATCTTCCAAACTGTCTTTCCTTAAAAACTCTAACAACATATGCCAAACCTCAGGAACTGCAAGTTACCTCCAGGATAAGTTTTAATGGAATTTCAAAGTAAATAATGGAAGGCATTCTGAGCAGGTCAGGATATATACTGTGGTTGCAAGAAAAATGCAAATAACAGCTGATGCATAGAAGCAAATAAGGAAGGTTTAACTTAAGAGCATAAAAATCCATTTAATAAAACTGGAAAGCATTTTATTTTACTTACTGTAAAATCAGTTTAAATGTTGAAATGAGACTCAATGCATATATAAAAATATTGCTGATGTTGCACTACTAAATGACAGTGGCTTCTCTTTAGTCTCTAAATCCCTTAACATCCTAACTTTTAACTCTGCTTTAAAAATTTTGACATGTTGACAACAATGTTTGCAGTTTCTTTTTCTCTACTGCTACCCAAATCATTAAAGCTTACCCTAAGATATTACATAAGCATATAGAAAATACTTTTTTAAGATGCTGTTGATAGTTTAAAGCTCATTGCTTGATTTTTGATGCTCAACACTTAACTAGTAGCACACAGACATAAACCATAACACTAGTAATGAACAAGAAGGAACATTTAGAATTTTGGGGTTTATTTACCATTATTCAGTAGCATATTTAAAAATCTGAGCTTTGAACAAAATAGCACAGGCTGATTTTCCAACACATAACTTTGTTCCTAAAATTTCATTGATTCAGTTTCAACATTCTAGAGGTATTACCTAGGATGGGAAAATAAATTTCTTTTCCCCCACTAAACAAATCAGTTTATTTTTGAATTGTGATATATGAAATACTATGCCCCCTCCCCCAAACAAACTCAACCCTACAAATTTGCCATGGATTTTGTATATCAAAATATATTCTTATTATATATTTAAATCCAGTTTTGAAAATGTAGTAAGTGTTCACAAACTGGGTATTGGTAACTAAACATTGAATGTCCAAAGCTAAATATCATGTTATTTAACTCTTCTTTAAAATCTTTGTTTACACACTGTTTTAAGCAACTACATAATTTTCAAGTGTGAAGTTTTGCACTCCTTTCAAATGACAGCTACAGTAAAATATAAATTGTTAGAGAAGTACTAATTGATTTCTTCTCTTACAGGACTAATTTAATCAGCACCAACCCAAAACTATCAGCAGCATTGCAGCTACACTGAAGATAAAAGAGACAGATAAAGCATTTAAACCACATTATTGAAAAAGGACACATTCACCAGCTCAAGCCTTTGCTGCTCATCAGTGCTCCTTTGCTAGATACTATTTCCTAAATCTGCCTGCTTGCATAAACATGGTCTAAAAGGCTTTTGTCAAAATGAGCTGGATCAGCAAATACTTACTGCTTAAACTCATTTAGATCACCCTAACGAAGCAGGACTGTGAGTGTTCTCATGAGCAGCTCCATTGGGAGTTTCAGGAGAAACAGAGGCTCCCAAGCTCTGCAGAGGCACTGAAAGGTTCAGAATGGTAAGTTCTAGTGCCACACCTGCATGAGTAGAGACAGGAGGCATCCAGTCCCCAGTCTGAGGGAACTATACTGAGCACATCAGTGTCACTAAAGTGCTGGAACTGACCTTACTGCATGAATAATTAATTGTGGTTTCAAAAATACACCAGCATCTGAACAAACTCAAGATCTGTCAGATCAAAAGCAGGATTCCAAATCATTGCGATATTCACTTATACAGTTTGTTGAGGTGCTTGTAAGGAAACAGCAGAAGTGCAAGATTCAAAAAATTTACTCGGACAACTGGCTGCTCATGGCTTGGATGGGTGCACTGGACACTAGGTGGAAAACTGGCTGGATGGCCAAGCTGAGGGAGTGGTGGTGAGTGGAGTTACATTCAGCTGTGGAATTACATCCAGCTAGTGGTCAGACACTAGTAGGGTTTCCCAGGCCTCAGTACTGGGGCCAGTCCTGTTTAATATATTTATCAGTGATCTGGACAAGGAGATTTGCATTGGTGAGGCTGCACTCTGAGTACTGTGTCCAGTTCTGGCCTCCTCACTTCAAGAATGACATTGAAGTGCTGGAGCATGTCCAGAGAAGTGCAATGAAGGTGGTGGAGGGTCTGGAGAGTAAGACCTATGAAGAGTGGCTGAGGGAGTGGGGTTGTTTAGCTTGGAGAAGAGGAGGCTCAGGAGTGACCTTATTGCTCTCTACAACTACCTGAAAGTAAGTTGTAGCAAGGCAGGCATCAGTCTCTTCTGCCAGGCAACTATCGACAGGATGAGAACACATGGCCTCAAGCTGTGCCAGGAGAAATTCAGGTTGGACACCAGGAAAGATTTCTTCCTGGAAAGGGTTGTAAACATTGGAACAGACTGCCCAGGGAAGTGGTGGAATCACCATCCCTGGAAGTGTTCAAGAAATGACTGGATGTGGCATCTAGTGCCATGGTCTAGCTCATTTGGTGGTGATCGTTCAAAGGCTGGGCTTGGGGGTCTTTTTCCAACCTAAATGATTCTGTGATTTTCTGATCGAGTGCACTCTCAGTCAGTTGGCAGGCGACACCAAGTGGGGCATGAGTGTTTATCATCTGGAGAGCAGGAAGGCTCTGCAGAGGGATCTAGACATGCTGGATTGATGTGCCAAGGCCAGTGGTATGAGGTTCAACAAGGGTCCTGCACAACTGGCAACTACAGGCTGGGGACAGAGTGATTTGAAAGCTGCCAAAAGGAAAAGGACCTGGGGGTGCTGGTCGACAGCCAGCTGAACGTGAGCCAGTGTGTGCCCAGGTGACCAAGAAGGCCAATGGCATCCTGGCCTGTATCAGTCATAGTATGGCCAGCAGGACCAGGAAGGGGAAATGACCTCAAGTCGCAGCAAGTTTAGATTGGATATTAGGAAAAACTTCTTCTCTGAAAGGGTTGCCAAGAATTGCCCAGGGAAGTGGGTGAGTCACCATCCCTGGAGGTATTTAAAAGTCATGTAGATGTGGTGCTTAGAGATGTGGTGGATTTGGCAGGATCTGGTTAGCAGCAGGACTCAATGAACTTGGAGGTCTTTTCCAACCTAAATGATCCTATGATCCTATAATTTATTCCCATCAAACTCTACAGTAGGTTTCTTTTCAATCATCTCTCCATTTTTATTATAGTTAAGAATATTTGCATGGATATGTTATCATTATCTTCCATTGTTTTACTGAGAAATGTTTAAATCTTATAAATTGTAGTTGCATTGACGAAGAATAACATAACAACTGGTATTTAATAGTCTCAATTGTGCAAATACATTTAGTTTTCAAAAGTGGTATTAATCCTCTATGGAATTCATTTTAGAAATAAGTTTAAGATTGTATTGTTATACTAAGAAAAGAAAAAAGTAAAAATAGTCATATATTTGTGTTTGAGATGCTAATTGCACAAAATCCCCAATATATATATAAGATATTTGATAGTGAAGAACATACAGTATTCTCTAGAAAATATCCTTTTTTTTTTTCAGAGAGCAAGCTACATTCATTTTCCAGAAAAAAAAAATTATCCCCAATGCTGGCCTCTAAACCCTGTATTTATAGGATTTTCATAATATAAATGACATACATAAAGTGCACCAAGAGAAAACCTATATGCAAGCAAAGAAAAATCAGTGCCACACATTCCTTAGGCAGGTGAAGCACAAACAGACAAAAAGAAACCCCAACAAACTCAAAGCCAAAAAAATAGATATAAAGAAGTGAAAAGTGGAATAAGAGAAGAAAGTCGCTCAAGGTGAAAGTAACTCAAGATAAAAGAGTCATTCCTGCTTTGAACAATCATTTTATTAAAATTCCTAGATAAGCAACACTTCCAGCCAAGAGCTTTTGCTGTTAACTGATATGCAGATTGCAGGACACAATTAAAACCTAAAAAAAAAGTGAGGCAAGTAAAAGGGAATTAATAAATGGTTTGTAATGACAAATACATTTTCACTAATCATAAAATGTTTAAAGACTTGGCCATCAACATTAGTACCCGTAGCCCCAAGGATTACAGATTTGGCTTGTGGTTTCATTAAAATTAAAAGGTAAAAAAAGAAAAAAAATTACCTTAGATGAACTTAAAATTTATCCAACGGGGATTTTTCTATATGCCAACTCTCACACCTGAATATACTTTGAACAGAACTCATATGTATTTTCAAAGTACATAATGTCAGAGCAGCCATCATGAAAGAATGAAAACCAGGCAACCAAAATATCTGTATTTTGATTCATAGGTCATCATAATAATAATAATAACAATAATAATAATAATAATAAAACCCACAACACAAATGAAACAAACAAAAAAACACCAACAGAAATGTGAAATGGAAGCCAATTGAGTAATTAGAATAAAATTATATTTGAAATCAGGAAAACACTGTTGCACTTTGCTTCTTCTGTCTGAGTGCAGAGTAACTACAGTAACCTAGTCTGAATATGCCATTGCCTGCATAGATGCTTTACACAAAACGGGGACACAATTCCTCTGTACATGATAAACGGAGCCTCTATCAGTTGATGCTGTTAGATAAGCAAAGCAGGATACCACTTCTTATCAAACTGATACACAGCAGGGAGAGCTAGTTTTAAGTGTCTCTTCCTTCAAAACAAAACCACTGTATTTTTTCCCAAGTGGAGTTTGATTTCTTCCAAGCTTTTGTAAGAGAAGGGCAGCCACACCAACATCTTCTCCTTAAAAGTTTCTTGTCCTCATAATTTCTCACCAAAATCATAGTGAAAAAGGAAGTAAGCCATCTTAAACCCCATTCAGTTTTGGAAATCTAATGATTTGAACATTTGAGAAGGTATGTGGTTTCAACATCTGTGAATATAATGAGTGAAAAATCTATTCTTGATCAGATAAGTTCTTAGATACAGAATCAGAAACAGACTCTTGGGTGAAAAATTAGGAACAGGAAAAAAATGTTGCTGGTCCTTTCTGCCTATAAATGACTGCTGATTATTCAGTCTTCTGGCTATGCCACACAGAGTATTTTTATCATGCTCACAGAAAATCCAGTGCAAGTGGTTGAAAAAACTAGATCCATCATATTATAGTTTTTTGGGCAATGATGGTAAAAACTTTCCTCAGTTTGATTTTATTTTCAAGTTATTTCTTGTGCCAGTTGATAACAGGAATAAGTCTTTGCATCCTAATTTTCTTCTATTTTACTTCTCATTTTAATACATAAATGCCAAAACAGTACATCTAATCTCAGTCAAGTCCTGAGATATAAAACCATAAATCCTACAGTGACCGGATTCCTTCCTGCGTATTTGCCAGTGATCTGCTCTGAATGTGTCAGTAGTTAGGACATAATGCATTTTGCCATTTTGTATTTCTAGTTTGTAGGGTACAAACCAGATCTGTAAGATACAGATCCGAAGCAGTCTTTACAAGTATTGCTTCCTGGAAAAAGAGAGGGAAGTCAAACAATATATTAAAATACTAAGCAGATACATTCAGATCGAAGATATTGACATTAATGGAATTAAGACAGCTATGGCTGACTATATGTACCAATAGCTCACAATTTGAGGAATTAAAGATTAAATGGATCTTTGTAGGGATTAGTTGCTATTAGTTTCAAATACTTCCACTAGTGTAAAAGTGGTCTTATTTAATATCTCATTACACAAAATAAGAAAAATTCCTGACCGATTTCTGTTACAAAGCTGTTGATGGAAATAGCAAGAGTTCCACTAGGCAAAAAAAATATTCAAAAAACCACTATAGATAAACTGGAGGTTAATACAGACTTTAAGAAAATTATTTAGAACTTCAGAAAAAGGTTACCCAGATGTCTCTGGGTGAGTGTAAAGGAAGAAAGAACAGGTATCATCCCCAAAATAGCAACTTGGGGGACAACCTAACTCAAGAGAGTGATAAAGAAAGTTCTGCTGAAGTATGGAGATGTAAGAGTAACAGAATGGGGCAAGAAGCTTCAGGAGGGCTAATTAACCAGGTATGTGTACAGGCTTCTGGAGTAACGAATGTTCTTTCTAGAGGAGTTTGCTAGAGGAATGGCTATTTTTGACTTTTATGATAGTTATAGGGAAAATTAACTGAATTTGGGGATGGAATTACAGGAGAAATTGATTAAAAACAGCAGAGGTTACTAAACAAGGAGAAAACAGCAAATTAAAGATCATGATTTCACAAAAGCAGTTTCAGTACTCTCAGGTACCTGGAAGGATAGGTTTCTTGGAAAGCTGATTTAAGAAATAAGGGAGTGCAGGAAACTCAGTAGTTAAGACAATACAAAACAGGTTATTCTGATGGACAAAAGAGACAGAACAGAGGCTCAGAAATCAATACATCTGTTTAACCATGGGGTAGAACTGAAGGAAGAAATAGAGAGGGAGCTTTGACAAAGAACTGGAGATGAGAAAAGAGAAAAAGTTATTTACTACCATAAATTTGCTAAAACTTTGAAAATCTGAAAAGCAGCTGTCAGCAGTTGACAAAAAAAGAGAATGGTATTTTTTAAACAGTATCTGTTATCTGTTGTATAGATCTGTTTTTGCTCAATACTTCTAATTAATGACAGATAGAGAAGAGGAAAATACCCTTTTAAAACATGCACTAATCTAGAAGGGAATTAAAATACTCTGGAAAATAGGATCATAATTCAAAATCACTTTGATAAACTGGAGACACTATCCAGAAGACATTCCATAAACATATATGTAAATTATTCCATTCAAGGAAAAAAACAAATCAATCCTACAAATGTAGATGGACTGGTAAGCAGAAAGGCTGAGGAAAAAAATATTTAATCATTATACTGGACTTTAAATTAAACATAAAGCAGGTTAGAAAGTTGCTAAATTCTGGAATTTTTCTATGACTGCTCTCACAGTCAAATTAAGTGATGAAGGGACTGAATATTGAACAAGAACATGTTTTCTCCAAAACACTAGTATAATCTGCAAGCATGCAGGAGTTACAGAAAAGTATAAATTTCAATAAAACTCCTCTTTTTTTCTTAATTAACTTTGTGCCACTTTTAAAATCCTTCTGATATTATTTTCTTAATTCCTTTTCCTTCACATTAAAGACTCAATTCATTAAGACATACAGGGCAGAATGGTTCCTTGCCATTTTTCTGCAAAACAGCCTGCTTTAAAAATTGCATTTAGTTAGTAGACAAGCACATTAGCCCTCTTAATGATGCAAACACAAAGAGATTTTTAATTTTGTATTGTGCCTAATACTTTAAGAAGCACATTCCCTAGTAAATCTATTTTCAAAACCAGTGTTTTACTTACACTGACTGCCAAACAAGCCTTGTGCCCCAACATGAACTAGCTAAACACCATTGCAAGTTTTTTGGGTATATTAACAAGTCTGCTATTTGCCTAAGATGACAAACAGGGAAGGACCTACTGCAGACGACACCAAATTAAAACCATCCTCTTAATTAAAAATTAAGATTTCTTGTAAGCATAAAAAAAATTGAAATCCCCTAGCGATCCTGACAGGCTCATCAGTAATTAATCCTAATCGCTACTGGAAGCTATTCCTAATTTAAGTAATGAAATTTGCACGGTAACTTTTTATTAAGCCGATAAAATTGATGCACAGTCGTGACTTTATACCCCACTCCTTTCCTTTGCTATATATCCATTTTTAGCTGACTGACCGCTGTGGATGGCGATCGGCCCCAAACCCATTTACGCCGGTTTATTCCCTCCCCATTAGGAGATGCACAAACCCCGGGGGCTCGTTTTCCAGGGAAAGCGGCGGGAGCGGGGACAGCGCGGCGCGGGGGCGCCCCCTGCTGCCGCTCGGCAGGAACAGCCCCCAGGCTCTGGAGATCCGCAGCCCCCCCGGGCACCCGCGCGGGAAAGCTCCTCCTCGGGTTCAGCTGGACCTTTACTGTGCATCAGTTTCTTGCCGTTGTCTCTTGTCCTGGGCACTGCCGGGAAAATCCCGGCTCCATCCTCCTGATGCTCCCCTTTTCAGATACTTAAAGACACTGATAAGGTCCCCTCAGTTTTCTCCTCTCCAGGCTAAACTGGCCCAGCTCCCTCAGCCTTTCCTTATAATGAGGTGCTCCAGTGTGCTGACCACCTCCAGAGCCCATCTCCCCACCTAAGTAAAGGCCAGGATGAGCCCTAACGCCATCTGAGCTCAGCCCAACAGTGCCAACATCCCTCTGCAGGAGACCCACGTGTCCACCTGGATTCCTGCAGGGACTCCAGCTCCTCCATCAGTAGATGACCTCCTCCTCTACGCTTACAGCTTGAACAAACCCCAAACTAACCCAGACAATATTTTAATAACCACATTTCAGAACTAATACCAATATTAAAAAAAATAATTATATCGCTTTCCCTTTTTTTCTGCTGAACTCAGAACTTAGTTTAAAAGTAACTGTGACTGCATCGAAAATTACCACAACTGTCATTTCCACTCAAAGGTTGAACAGCACATGGGGGCTGTTTAG
The DNA here is from genome assembly GCF_003984885.1 of Neopelma chrysocephalum. Taxonomy (NCBI): domain Eukaryota; kingdom Metazoa; phylum Chordata; class Aves; order Passeriformes; family Pipridae; genus Neopelma; species Neopelma chrysocephalum. The sequence goes on along the minus strand of NW_020897742.1, from coordinate 2,959,174 downwards.
GCTTAGCAGAGTGAAATCCCGAGGGTGGTGAGTGTTCTCAGCAGGGCATCCGACACATTCCACATCAGCCCTGGCACCAGTTCTGTTTTCTCCTTCTGAACAGAAATAACATTTCTATTTACACTTATTCAAGCAGTTTTGATTAGCATTATTTCTTTTGAAGCTAAGCAGCAGTCTAAAAGTTGAGAAAGAAGAAATGGTTTGGTAGTGTGACTAAAAGAGATACATAGTATGAGATACACTAATTTTAAAATGCCAGTTACTTGCTATCAAAAATTGAAGGAAGCAGTCACATCCAAGATTTTCTTACTGCCTTTGCTGAATCCTGTTTGAAAGGCAAATCATGGAACTATAGAAAATACACTATATTTAGGTTTAGAGCAAAATTTGAAATTTTGCTTTTGCATAACCTTGTTTCATCTTCAGTTGTAACTAACTTGCCGTTCACACTTAGAGGTGGCATAAGTCATATCTAAAATAAATACATCCTTGTAAAGACAACATTCATTAGTTTCTAAGAAAATTTCAAAGTATAAGCAACTATTTAAATAGGAAATTTAAAAATATTTAGAACTTTGTTGAAAAACTTAAATTGTGTAAAAACTACACAGGCAGACACCACTCCCCTCCCCAAGCATATGCATATACTCATGTACACAAGGAGTTCCACACAGCACTGGAAACATCTCTGGAAATTGAATTTTGTTTTATTCTCCTCTGAGCCAATTATTATTTTAGTTGCAATTTATTCAACTGACTTACTAATAAAAACGACATCAATGAAAACTTCAGAAAAGCCTGAGAAAATAAGTAAAAAATACTCAGTGATTGAAGATTATCAGGTTTGCAAGTAATGCAAATTTACTTAGGTCAAAAAAAAAAAGTTCAAAGAACAGAGTTTAAAGACTGAAAAGAAATTGAAAGACCTAAATCAATACACATTTCAAAAGTGCAAAAATATTTTCTATAAAAAAAGCTTTTAAACTGCAAAAAGGATAATAGTCTTTTATTATAGACTAGATTTTTGTTTTGAAACACTAATATTGGAAAAAATATACATATATGAACAATATAAACTATATATATGTATATCTACATTGGTATCAAAGTTGGATTTTTATATATTTTAATTTTATATCAAATACACTACGTTATTAATACTACCATCCAAACTACTTTGTAGAATTTTTATGAAAGAAATATATTCAAGAAATGATAACTGTAAATAACAGTGGTGGAATGCACATTTGGTACCTATCTCACCTTTCTGATCTTCTGAAGGAGAATTATTTGAAGTCTGAAAAAGTCCAACTCCAGCAAGGCCCATTCAAGTCCTACACTTCCATTTTGGGTATGGCCTCCACACTGTCACCCAACAAAAGGCAATAACTACTCTCAATCAGACCTTGATTTTATTTGAACTTGAATCTTCAATTCAGTTATTGAATTATCGGCTTGTTCTAGTTCAGTGTTTGCCCAGCCACCCATCTTCCAACCATAAGGGCTAAAATGAAGCATTGCCTAAAATTACCACCATAGTACCAATTAATATTTTATTAACCTAAAGAATCAGAGCAAAGTGACCAAGATTGTTGTTTACCATTTCAAATCAAACTGAAAAACCCTACTTTCCTATAAGAAGTTTAAAATTCTGTAATAAATAATTCCTACATTTAATACACTTAATTCAGAAATTGAACTAGCTATAATAAAATTCCTAAAATGGGGCTGATGATTAAAGGTTCTTTGAAAACATGCTATGTTCAGCATATTCCCGGCAGGAGGAAACTCCAATACAAATCAAGATAGCTGTCCAGCACCTGATTTGGTTTTGGAAGCAGGCTGCAGTTGAGGCAGTTATCCACTAAGTGGCATTATCAACCCAAACACCTAATTTTGACCAAAAATAATAATTGTAAAGAACATTTTACCCCCTACAAACAAATTGATGGAAAACATTTTTTTGAATGATTCATTTTATTCCAGTTTTTAATAAACTTTGGCATTGTTCCAAACAGCACTACCAATTTACTTTTCACATCAAAACATTTGGAAATATTTAGCAGGATGGTCAGGTTAGAAACAAAACCATCATGACAGACCTATTAAACAAAGCAACCAAAATCTGGGAGCAATATAAGTTCAAATTAGACACATAAACGTACAACAAGGTATTTTAAAAGGGGTTTCAGTAGTGCTGCAAATCAACAATTCTAGTATTTCCTGTTGTGAAGTATAAAAGCAACACCAGATGTTTACTTTACTTTAGATAAAACACTTTTTAAAAAAAGCAAATCCAATAAATTAGATATACTGATGCTACCTGATGCTATATAGTATTAAAAAATTACAGTAATTGGGAAAGCAAGAAAATCACGCTTCACTAATTATTTAGGGATTTGTTTTCAAAATGTTACTTAAGGATTAATGACTAAATATTGGGGGGTTTTGACAATTGTTTGCTGGAAAAATGCCTTTAGGAACAGTAGAAATACCAGAAAAAAAGTATTAGAACAGAACTCTCATTTTAAAGTAGTTTTCCCCTATTCCTATTGTTTGTCCCTGGTCTTTTATCACTGTCAATTTGTTCATCCATAAATAGCTATTGAAAATAAAGGGGAAAAAAAACAGTATTATCGTAGACAAGACTACAGAAAATTTAAATGAGCAACTAGAGTCTCCCTGCCTCATCAAAGCATATATTTTAAGCTTGTGAAATGTCCTATACATGCACTCAAAATTCTCAGCATACTCCAATGCTACAATGAGCAAGACATTCCTTTTTTTTTAAGTGATTTTTTTTTCCTCACCAGCCACAGAGGAATTGGATTTGGACATGGTCCTTTTTCCCTACATCCGCCTACTACAAACATTTGCTGCAAGTCAGCGACTCCAAAACCAAATTGTTTACAATTAACTCAAAAAGCCATTAAAAAATTGTTTCTTTGTTCCAGTTGGAAAGAGGGACAGCCAGATGTGTGGCTTGTTGATCTTGCTCTTTTCTGACCTCTGAGTGTAGGAAGAACTGCAGCTGAGGAAGGAAGTCAGCAAGTTGTGTTAATGAAGGTGAACATTGCAAAAAAAGAGCTTGCAAATCTTTCTCGTGAAAGAAAAATCTCTTGCAAACTTTTTTATTAAAAAAAGAGATAACACAAAGCCGTACTTTTTGCTATTGATGAAATATTAGAGCCTTTATTTCAGAAGAAGTCAATAATGTGTCTTTTGCTACTTTAGAAAAATTTTACCCTTAATTTCAAAAACTTCATGAAGTTTCACTGCTGTAAATTAGCAACAACTCATCATTAACACCTGCTGGGAAACCATCCTTCTTTGAGGATGCAAAACTCAGAAAAAGCATTTTAATTTTAGGCTCTGACTGAGTCACAGTCTAGCACTACAGACCAAAATCTAGCATACAGCCGAATTCCAGATTGAGACTGTGCCTAGTTCTTGGGAAAACACATCTGGCCAACAATGCAAGGCAGCCCCCTACAGTTATCAGAGTACTTTTCTTCGCAGGTCTCCCCGAAACATGATTATGCATTATATCTGTAAAATACTTGCCAAAGAATTAACTAGTAATCAGTATTGAAAACATCATTACATGGTACTCCTTGCAACAGTACAGAACATGTCTGTACAAGGTACTCTGTGGGCATAAAAACAATCTCTCAAAGACTGCATAGCAACAGGTGTGAAATGTTATCATCTTGTTTATAAACTTTTAATTACTTTCTAAAAAAATGTCTAACATGCATTCTGAAGTTCTACGACCACAGTGCTTATTTTCTCAAGGTAGTTGAGATGCTAGTAAGTAATCATGGCCTGAGGTGATCCCCAAGGACACGTTTGTGTGTGAAGTACAAATTCGCTCCAGAGATTCAGCTTTAGATATTAATTCTGGCACCTCAAGCAGTTAGTGAAGCATACTTCAGGCATCCAACTTAATTGTGGAAATTAGTTTAAATGTTTGATGTTGTTCTCCCTGCATTGCTAACTTCATCTCAACAGTTCACACTGCTTTTGGTAGAAAATGATGCCTAATTCTTGTCAACCAGTTACTATTTCAGAATACACTTACCATCTGAAGACCTGAATCATCATAGTTCACCATCATAGTTCTTTGTCTAACTTATGTCTACTATGGTATTATTTAATTAAGAAACTTGCCTATGTATACTTAGAAAACAGGAAACTGAAAATGAAAACTAGTTTATTCTCTTCCCACTTCACATTCTCCTGCTCCCAAGGTTGTTTAAAAGCCAACACAGATACAATTATTTAATTTGATAGGAAAATTCAAATTCTGGAGAAATAAAGCAATATTTAATGTAATACTTTTCCAAACAGTTTTAAGGGATACTGGTCATTTTAAAAACGGTCCACGAGATTCAGTCTTTCTCTTTGCACTGAGAGAAATGAAATCCTTGTCATGTGAAATTCCCAGCACAGCTCAAGGAGCTCAGAGCTATGAGCACAAAGAATTGCTTCTGTCACATTAGTATTTAGAATTTATTATTGGCTTGTCACTGTCATATTAAGATTTGATTTTCAGAATCTTTTCTTAAAAAAAAAAAATCTTCAGATGGTTCTATAGCTTGTATTTTGTCAGTCTTCTGAAAAAAAATCAATCTTTAAAGTCATTAAAGGCATATTTAAGGGTTTCATTTGGAAAAAAAAAGTCTTAATAACTGTAAAAGGTCTCTAATAGCAAACAGTTAGGACTTCAAAAATATATCAGGTAAAAGAAAAAAACTAACACATTTTCCTACCAGTTGTAATTCCTATTATTTCCTGCCAATTAGCTTAATAAAAGCAGTGAAACATGCTGTAGTAACATTAACTTTCTATGGAATAATATTTGAAATAATCCGTAATTTAACAAATCTCTATTTCCTCATTTCACCCTCCTTTTTTCTCCTCATTTTCTGTTTCTTCTGACACATCAAGAGTATTTATCCCCATTCCTACCATTTTTCCTTTTATTCTTCCTTTTCATTCTACTTGTCCTGTCTGTAAGATCTCAGTCCTCCCCATCCCTGGGGTAGATAAGCCCATGTAGAGCACTCATTTTTGAGATTCTGTCCTCTCTGGCTCAGAAGGATCATCCTGCATTTAAAAAGTAGCATGGGCCATTAATTAGTTAAATTGCTATTATAAAATTTAATAGGTATGTCATATACATAATTCCTACTTCAAATTCCATACAACTCTAACAAAATGGAAGGCTGGAAGGCATTTTAAAGGAGAAAATAAAAATAAAATACGTAAAGCTTCGCTGGTAAAATATACAGTCCTTACAAGTTCACATCATTATTTTAAAATACAGAGAAGAATAATTTCCTACACTGCAGAAATTGTCAAAGCTCTGACTGTAGCCTTTCATCTAAGTAAGTTTCTCCTGCCACCCCTCACATCCACCTTCTCTGTTGGTCCTGGGTTTATTCACCCATTGAGTGAAATGAAACAGGAATATTGCCGTCTTTCAATGATGCTGGTCCCACATCCTTTGTGGCCTTAAATTAATGAATCTCTACATCTTCCAAATGCCTCTGCAGGTGGCTTTATTTCTTTTGAGTAAACCTGCATGATTACAAATACCTTTATTTTGACAGATTGCTCTGGGTTCACCTGGATACTGTGAACCTGCTTTAACAGAAACTCAGTCAGATTGCTGCCACATTGGGCTTGTTTCTACCTGCAACAAATGGAAGTTTTTGTGGTCTTTTGCCCACAGCATTGCTTGTTGGATGCCTCTCACAGCAGCTTAATTAATGACATCATTCACTCTTAATAAAATAGGGTTAGCTTAAAGAGTCCTTTCCATACTCAATGGCTTCCATCTCTGAGAAAACACCAGATCAAAACTACCATCTAGCATAGCCTTACTTCCCACAATAAAGATATTGCCCTTCAGATCTTAAGTGTTAGATGCTGCAAGTGCCCAGGTCGAATTTCCTGTGTGTTTCACGTTTCCCAGCAGCCCAGAAGGGGCTGGCAAACAGCAGTGGTTGGGGCAGAACCAGCAGACCTGGTGTCTGTGACTCGCAGCCCAGAAACCCCAGCGCAGTGCTGACCTCAACTTGGCCACGTGTGTAGTGTGACCCTGAGATCTCCCTTCTGTTCCTTGTAACCTACGCAGAAAACATGGATAGCCAAATTGGCACAATCTCTAGTATTTCACTAAAAAAAAAGCTAATCTTCAGTGACAAATTCTCTTTTAATTATATTTACAGATCAAAACCTTCTAGCTCCTCTGCTTCCTCCTCAGTTATTGAAGTCTGCAGCTGTTCACAACCCCTTCATAGTCTTCCTCATATATCAAACCTTTTCTTGCAGCAGAGAGAAACAAGAAGTTTAAAGCCAATAAAACAATTTGTTGCTGCAGATACTGGCACTGATTTCCTTGCATTGACACCAGTACTTGTTTGAGTCTGCAGTGTGCTGATGCAGAGTTCCAAACTGACAAAAGTAATCCTCCAGGAAGCCTTTGCAATCCCACATATTTTCAGCAGCAAATTCCCTAAACCAGCATATCCTGCTGAGTGAAGATGTTGATAGAAGAAAAGGGGCAAACAGAACTCACCTGCCACTTTGGACGGCAACACGCTGATCAAACAACTACACTCCCGATCATAAAGATAATCCTGTACATAGATGGTCATACATTTGTTGGTGTGGTTTCTCTCAGGGAATATTAAAATTTAGGGCAAGTGAACTATTATTATTTAAAAGATCAAATAACATTGGACTCATTCAACAAAGACATAAACACTGCATAACGAAAAGTCCAGCATATTGCACTCTTTAGCTTTTTTGTATTTCACGTATAAAAGAAAGGGAGTACTTAAACACTTGGTTACATCTTACCTAGGAATACAGTGGTTCCAATTCACATTCAAAAATCCAAAGAGGTGATGCTAAACATTCAATGTCCGTCTGTCATGAAAAATATTCAAGATTACACTTGGGATCATTGTGCTTTTCCCTATCTCAATTTTCAGATTAAGCTTTCTAGTTTAAAAAAGAAATTATTCTATTCAAAGTGAACTTTGTATCATCCAAAAATTTTTGGAGCAATACCATTCAAAAATGCAGCTGGGTTGAAACAATCAGGTACTTAAGCTAAATTTTATCCCATATAATTCTGCAGAACAGAATCAATTTAAGTTGGATTTTATAATGAGCTGTTGCAAAGGCTGGTAGAACCAAAGGAAAATAATGTTCACTAATACTGGTGTGCATTACATTAAGAATTAAAAGATATAATAATGAAATCATGAAAATGGGAATACATTTCCAAAACATTTAGCAATTTAGTACAACGGCTATACTTATTTAAAACAGTATTTATATTGAAAAAGTCCAGTTAAAGCAGTTCTAAGTTCAGAAATTAATTTTCCAATCTTTTGTAACTACTGAAATGAAGAATGTAATTTAAATGCCCAGTAGTGATAATTTCCTTCTGCAAGTGTGGGAGAGAGGGAGGGTCTACTGGAAAAACAAGAGCACCACCTCCTCCACAAGGATCTGAAGGGACAGCTGTTCTAATGTCACTTTTTCAACTCTCAAAATAACTTAGAGAGATGCAAGTTTGCTTCCAGAATAAAGGCGAAGGTAACAAGAAAAATAAATCCACTACAGAAAAACTTGGAAGTGAACTTCTATTTCAACCATAACCTCAATAATGCTAATATAACTCCACAAACACTCTTCCCAGATATTCAGGTTCACTATCCACAAAACCTCAGAGGCCAAGCCATCAAGTCCATAAATCAGCTTAATTAAGTTTTAGCTTTGAAAAACACATGGTTGTGTTTCTGCAGCTATATTTATAGATATATGACTAAAAACTGGTTCTAATCTAATTATGCATTTTTATCATTTAAATTCAAAATAGTAAGAATTCTTGATTTCTGCCTAAAGAGGAATTATCTGTTGAAACTCAGGGGAAGGGTGGTGTGGTGCAGATTGGCTTTTTTCCTAAAAATACGTTCCTTACTGCAAATTATAACAATTCATTATAAAAGCAGATTAAATTAAATCAAAATGTAACACTAATTTCCCAAGTAGAACACCCACACAGGGAACTAATTAGCAATAGCTCCTCTGTGTAAACATATCTTTGTACCAATTAGTAGCTGGTCAAGTCAGGGAACTCCCTTTCTCTAGGGGAAAAATGTCTATTTTCAGCATTGCTTTATTTTGCTGCTGGCTGCAAATTCTCTCCAGTTCTGTAGCAGTGGAAGGTATTTAGAACTTATATTTCAGAGAGTTTGATGGGAACTCAGTCAAGATTTGGGGGAAAAAATGGCAGTAGAAGCCCTGTAAAAATCACGGAATCAGGACTTCAAAAGGGATGAGAACAAATCCTGCTCTCTGCCTAAGCCAATTCTGTCCCAAGGGTTTACACAGACCAGAACAATAACAGTGAAACGACTCAAAACAAACAGTGGAGTAAATGAAAAAAGTACATGGGAAGAAGAATTCTCAGTTGTTATTCTATAATAAGAAAGGCAAACAAATAAAAACCCCAAGGCGAGAATATTATGCCCAGATAGCATTTTTAAAGCACCAGTTAGGTGCAACAGTAAAACTACATAATAGGATGGCATTCAAGGGTGGCTGAGTGTTCATTTATCATTGATGACATTCAAATCTGCTAGACAGCTGTTCTGTGCAAGACTGAAAGTACCAGAGTTGACTCTTACCTTGTTGAAGATGATCCAGAGCCTTCCTGATACTTAGACAGAGGCTGCAATCTGTGGATTTTAAAAGTTGTTTAAAAGGACTGTTATTAATGAAACTGTTTCAATTACTAAGTAAAAATCAGAAATGTTACTTAAATGCCTTAAACACTGAGTAATTTGCCTTTTTTTCAAAAACAAAGAGTATTCCTGCAAGGTATCTTCTACTGTGTATTATGCCCAGAGTAAAAGGTCAATCAGTCTCTCAGTATAGACAGTGAACTACTATTACTGTGTTTAGGACACCAAGTTCACCCTGAAGAGTGATGCACCTGACATGGGAAAGAAGACGGGAAGGAGGCACCAGAGAACAGGCAAAGCAGGAACACCTCAGGATAGGGAAAGCACCTCACAGAACCCAGAAATACCCCTTTTCCTACAGAGCAGTTATGTAGTAAGAGACAACTTCTGACCCTCCAGCATGACTGGGTTGCAAAAACCAGCTCTAAATATCATTGTTTTTTACATTGTTTTTCATATATCTTGAACCAGCATTTACTGGTTCAAGATATATGAAAACATGTCCCCTTCCCTCTTGACCCAACAACAAAAATGACAGACTGAAAGACTTAGGAACTCCAGCACTAACTAAATTTATATAGAAAAATTAAATTTTGGAAACAAAAAACCAGCAATTATCAAGGAGTACCTCCTGTTCAGCTGTATCATAAAATTACAAAAACTTTGCAACTTACACAGAACAGCTATCCCTCAGCACAATTTAAGTAGAAGCTAGGACTAAGTTAGATTTTTAACGAAATACACATTCCATTCTGGAAGCTTACTTTTAAACCTTTTAAAAAATTTATCACAGATATCCAAACTTCAGTATAAAACAAAATCAAACTAACACAAAGATCAAATGGGATCTAAGAACAATGTGAGTCCAATTCACAGAGTTATTGTGATGAACCAGTATGAAATGGGTATTAAAAAAAGACCAGGTGATGCCAGGAAGCACTTCTTGTTCACAAGCAATAACTGTGTGGAATGGGCTGCAAGGCCAGTTCATTGAGGTAACGCATTTGGATTGAGAGAGATGTGGTTGAGTGGGAGAGCAAGTGCCATGGGAGGGGAAAGAGGATAAACTACTCTGCAAAGTTTCAAGTTTCCAGTTTCAGGTATTTAAAAAGGAATATTCCTTTAGAAGTGGAGATAAAGAGCCTAAGATTGATATCAGAATTTTCCATAGGAAAGCTGAGGGGAATGAAGAGGAAGAACACTTTAATGTGTTTATAAAATAACTAAATATAAAGACACTTCTTGCAACATTGTGACTTAACCACAGGGTAAAGAAACAAATTTATGAGCAATCGCTCTTCTCCTCGAGAGAATTTGCAAGTTAGAAAGAAAGGAAAGTGTTCATTCCTTAACATCAGCAAGATAAAAATGGACAGAAATAAATAAGACACTCTGGGAACCTTAGCAAAACCTTAATGCTGCCTTAAGGGAAGGATATCAACAAGGAGGCAAACCATCAAATATTAACATGGAAGAGAAAATTCTCTTTTCCTGTTTTGGTAACATCCAGTAAGTCAATTTATCCCTAGTTAAAATGCATTTATACAATAAAACACAGGAATCAGTTTGGTTCCCTCAGCGTAGTAGTCTGGGGGACCTGCTGGGAGTAAAGCTTATTATCCACCCAGGGATTTGAGCAGTCGTAGTTCACAACCAATTTGACTTAAGGAAAAACACAGCTGCTATTTTGAAAGTTTCCTGCTGTGTAAGAAATAATTAAGGCTGTACGATCGGTATTCAACGAAGCATAAATAGCAAAGATGCTAAATTAATTCTATTTGCAAATAAAGAGTTAAGTGAAGCTGCATTACAGAATGGACTATGTAATGTTGTAGTTCAAAGGCAAAACAGAAGAGTTAAATAATATGAAGTGTGTGTCAGAGGCCAGACTCTCAATCCTAACTATGCAACCACAATATTTTTTCATGTTTTAGAAGTCCTTTACTCAAGAACTAGAAAGTACAAGTTCCAAAATCATGCAAAGAATTATATTCTGATTTAACATACAAAAAATAAAAAAGGAACAGCAGCCAAACACACTTATCAATGTATATACTGAAAAAGCACAGACTCATTAAAGCCTTTATTACCAAGTTGGTACTACATAAATATTATGCAGAAAGATGCAAATGATGTTGATGGCAATGCAGGTAATTCAGGGCAGCTCATCCTTAAAGCATCCTGACCTGAGCTTTGATTCTCTCCCCACACAATCCTCACACCACAAACTGCACCAGATAGCAAGAATTCCCAGCGCAGGAATGGCACTTAACCTGTCACTCTCCATGCAGGGACTGGGAGCTTAGTTTCTGACCACTGGGCCACTTCCAGGAGGAGGAATACATGGCAAGTTCACCAGGACACCTACGCAATCCCAACAGCTATTCCTCAAGTACTACAGAAGGAAGGTGGTGAGACAGATGGTTGTGCTCCACGGACTAGAGTCAATCCTTGAGTTGTCTGTTGCACCAGACACTGTTAAGTCATTAGGACTCTAATACCTTTAACACTGCTTAAAGAAAAAAAAACACCCACCCACAAAACTTCACACCCTTTGGTTTTTGCTAAATATAAGGTTAGACTTGCATCTCCTTGACAGAGGCAAACAGCCAATTAGTAGAAAAGGGCTGAGACATTTGCTTAAGACAGGGATTCCCCAGGGAAAGCCTAAACATCATGCCAACTCAGGTTTGCGCTAGTAGGTTGCTGCTGCTCCTTTAGCTAACAGAAGGCAAAGCTTAGGTCAGGGATAAATTTTACTCTACTGTCAAGATATACATCCTTTGGTTGAGGACACTGTACATGCCATCTGCTCACACTGAATTTATTCATTTTGATTTAAAATGCCAGGCCATAATTCTAAAAAAATACATTTTTTTTTAAGCAATTGTTTTCAAAGTTGCTGATTATACCTGTATATTCTCTGGGGTTTGTCTTCCAAAAAAAATTGTGAAACTCAATTATTCTATGATTTTAAGTTGCTCTGGATTATTTTTCCTGCTTTCCAGACACAGGAACTCTCACTTCCAGGCTTGAAAGAATTTTTTCTCCTACCTTTCAAAGACAATGCTGCCATTGCCTTCCCCAAAAAGCATCTGAATCCCAGCTTCCTGGAAAGCAGGATCTGTGGCCACATGTATGTCAGAAAATAAAACAGACCAAGGCACACAGCCACGCTCTGGGCTTGGAACCAACAAACATGGTACAGCTTGTAGATGGACAACTAAAATTCTATTCCTCCAAAACAGCCTGGCCAGATCCAAACAGCCTTTTGGAAATGGTCCATCTCTCTCCTAACCCCAGAACTATGCTTGGGCATTATCTGTGAGTGTTAGTTGGCACAGGACAAAACTGTGTCATGAGCAGTACTAAAAATGTAACAGTAGAGTTGCATGCCATATTCACTCCTTATTTAGTTCCTACTATGAACATGCATCACAAATACAGTACCCAGCTGCTTCTGGAGAATAAAATTTTTAGAAGTTAATTCCATAAGCAGCCAAATGCATTTCAGAATTAACAGGTCACCTTTTCCAGGCTTTTTAGCTCCTAGCTTTAATATCACATCCTCACCTAGGTGGCTGCTGCTTTCAAACCAAGGGAACAGAACAATATAAACATGTAACAGTTGGGCATTTGTGTTTCTGCACGTATTATATGCAGCACACGCGAAAATTTGCACTCTAGGTTTTTGCAGTTTTTTAATGTGTTCAGGCAGACTAAACATGAGCATCTGACTTCTTAATTTCAGCAAGCCTGGATTGCTGCCAGTAGAACATTGGCCCTGACTGTCAGCTGGTATAGAGTGGGCATAGCTCTACTGACAGCATCCCAATGCAGAGCAGCTGAAACTCTGCTTCTCCAAACCTCACCCACATCAGTGTGATGGACAAGGAAGAAATTCACCTTATCAAGATCAGCATTTTTGGGACAAATGTGTGTTTTTTTCAATAATTCACAAAGTTATATATGTCTTCACAAATTTGTTTCTCTCTTCTAAGTCAGAAATCCCAACTTTAAAAAATTTAATGCCAATCTGAATCAGAAACATTTACTCTTATTTTGCACAAAAAAACCCACAAGCAAGAAGTTCTTGTAAACACAAGAGAGGCACATAAAATTTTTCCAAAGGAAAACACAACTACCATGGTGCAAATCTGGATGTAAATATTATACTTGGCAAAAATTACTGTGTGTAAAACTTTGTATAGATGTGATTGTGCAGTGTCATGGGGTACCAAAAAGTCATCTGGACAGTACAAAAACATACACATCTTTTACAGCTGCTGACCTAAAGCTGATGCTTCTTCAGTCCCAATTCAGCTTGTCTTCTTGTCTTAAAAGTGTAAGGGTATTGTGTATTGGATTTCCGTGGCAAGGTTTTGGTAGCAGGAGTGAGGTGGAGGGGAACAGGACAGGATGACACAATCCACCACTGGCCAAGGCCGAGCCCATCAGCGATGGTGCAGCACTTCTGGGATAACAGAGTTACGAAGGTGGAAAAAAACTGCTGCAGAACAGCAGCCAGAGAGAGGAGTGAGAGCATGAGAGCAACAAACCTGCAGATCCCAAGGTCAGTGCAGAAGGAGGGGCAGGAGGTACAAGATTCTCCTGCAGCCCGTGGTGCAGACTATGATGAGGCAGCTGTGTCCCTGCAGCCATGGACGTCCACAAGGGAGCAGAGATCCACCTGCAGACTGGGGAGGACTCCACTCCAGAGCAGGTGGATGGATGCTCAAAGGATTTTGACCCCATGGGAAGCCTATGCTGGAGCAGGCCCCTGGTAGGACCTGTGGACCCATGGAGAGAGGAGCTCATGCTGGAGCAGGTTTGCTGACAGGACTTGTGACCTCACAGGGGACCCACACTGGAGCAGCCTGCTCCTGAAGGACTGCATCCTGAGGGAGGGATCACATGGGAGCAGTTCGTGAAGAACTGCAGCCTCTGGGAAGAGTTCACATCAGAAAAGTTCATGAAGGACTGTTTCCTGTGGGAGGGACCCCACGCTGGAGCAGGGGAAGAGTGTGAGGAGGATGGAGTGGCAGACGTGTGCTGAACTGACTGCAACCCCCATTCTCCATCCCCCTTGTGTAGCTTGAGGGAAAGAGACAGAGAATTTGGGAATGAAGTGGAGCCCAGGAAGAAGGGAGGGATGGGGGGAAGGTGTTTTAGGATTTGAGTTTATTATTAATTATCCTACTCTGATTTGATTAAGTTAAACTAATTTCCCCAAGTGGAGTCTGTTTTGCCCATGACAGTCACTGGTGAGCGATCTCTCCCTGCCTTTATTTCAACTCACAAGCCTTTCATTATGTTTTCTCTCCCCTGTCAAGCTGAGGAGGGCAATGATAGAGCAGCTTCAGTCGGCACCTACCACCTCGACAGGGTTAATCCACCACAGTACTGACAAAACTGCTTATTACTTTGTCAAACCTTGACCACCCATTTATAACCATTGGAGTACTGGCTGCCAATCTGGTCCAGTGAGTTCACCTAATCATCCACCTAATAACCACCTGCCTCAACCTAATAGTCCCATACGATGAACTTCCATAGCCTGATTTACCCAGAAATACTTTAGTCATAGTGCCTTGAACTACAGGTACAATTTCAGTCTTCCAAAGAGATGAAAAATGACAAATTTATCTCAACAGTGATGCCAACACCGACTAAAGACCATTACTCCAATTGACCAAAAAACCACTAGATCTTTCAAGAAAAACAACCAAATGCCCACCCACATACGTGAACCAACAAATTTATTAAATCCCAGTGATGATAACACTGGAGGTATGAGACAGACATCTGTTTTTCACAGATCTTGGCCTACATCCTAGTTCTGATGTGAAAAAAACCCCAAAGCAACAGCTAAAAAGAAAAATTAAAAAAATTACTTTAGATCCAGAATTAGTATGATCCTTTTCTTTTGTTCCCAGGATACCTACAGCGACATTAGAAAAGGGTGATGCCAGAAAAGGGACTGCTCATTAAGATCTTAATTTTCTCCAGCTCCCTTTGGGCTCCTTGACAAAATGCTTCATTTCATATGAAAGTAAATGTTCGGGTCAAAGATCTCCACTTTTCATAGCTGTCAAAGGAAAAAGTCTGGTTTACACAGACACATCTATTCTGCTGTGATTTCTAAAACATCTTGTGTTGGGCTGAGCAAGAAGAGAGACAGCTGATTTACGTGCCCCCATGTCAAATCATTTCACAGCATCAGTAAATAAAGGGAACATACAAGGCTGACTAAACCCAAGCTGATCAATACTGTGAATCATCGACTCAGAGATGGCTTTGAACACACACGCAGGACATCAGCCGGCAGCATGGTTGGAGCTGACCATCCTGGTGCTGGCAGAATCAGGAGCCCATCACACAGCACCTAGTAACCCATGCTAGAAGCTCATTTAGAGATGTTAATTGCCTTCATCTATGGAGAAAATGTGACCCTCATCAGTGGCAAGGCTGCGCTTTTTGTCAGAATATACCAAAGGAAGTCAGGCAACTCTTGCTCTACTGTACACCAACAGTCACTGTGAGACTACAGAGTAAGCAAGCTCATGGACTTCTTGCAAAGACACAGAGTTATTCCGATTTGGTGTCTGAGCAAGTCTTCAGAGAATCACCCAATCAGTCTGTTTTCTGGAAAAGATGGAGATGAAGCTTTTTAACAGTCCAAAATTAAGCAGTGAATTCAGGCATGCCTACCTACAGTCACTGGCACAAGATGGGAGAATACCACATGCAGTCATTCCTTAACAACCAGCAGGAAAGTGTCTGCAGGTTTGGAGGATAGCCTAATCCCTAGGAACTGGGGCTATCTCCTTTCCAAACACACTTATATCCGGCTTCCCTTTAGAATCTTTCATCCGTGCAGAAAACAAAAAAAAAGAAAAGAGAAGTTATTAAAAGAATGAAATGTTTTACTTCAATGCCAGCTGAAGGAAATACTACCACATGCTTTGCTAGTAATACCACATTAAAACACGGAAAGCAGAATGTCTTGTACAAGAAACAAAGCTACCTGAATAACTTCCCCCCCCGCCACCTCGTCTTGTGATTCTCTCTAGAGCAAGTCATATGGCAGCACTTTTCTCCTTTTATGGGCAAAAAAAAAGGAGAAAGGAAGTCAGCAGCCGAGCAGGACTGCAGTGCCACATGAATCAAGCAGCTCAGAGCTGTGCTACTCCTCACTCATCCCTACCTCAGTGCATTATGGATATACACCCTGAAAGAGGGACACTATGAATCAACTGCCACTTAATGCATATATAATTACATGTCGCTGAGTGTTTCACGCTGAACTCGTTACTACAGAATGTATTAAAAACCAAAGGATAGAAGGCATATAATATATTTGCATTTGCTTATCTACCATCTCCTCCCTTTGTGTGCATGTCCTGTCAATAGCAGGCAAAGCACTTCTTTGGGAAACAGCTGTAGTGATAGTGTGACACTGAGCAGCAATTAAAATTATAGTGCTTTCTGCTGCATGAATTTCCATGTGTCCCACACTGCCCCAGTGCCCACCACCCACACCCAGCTCAGTCCTTCTCTTCAGCTGCTCCACAAGACAGATTCAGGGAAAGTTATTCATGATCCAACTCAGCAAATTTGCCTTTTTTTTTTGCGAGAAAGAACAGCGGAAATCTCATTAGCTCAATTTTAGGAAAAGGTAAATGATACACAAAATTCCCTATGTATCAGGCAAAAAAAAGGAATAAAAGCCTTGTTGTTATTTAATCAATAGAAAGAAATCATTGTTTCTGCCCCGATAACCAATAGCAGACAATATGAGGACTCCCATCCATAAACATCTACCGTACTGAGAAATTGTAAAGAAACACACTTCCTCTCCATGTGTAGGTGATGGGATCAAGAATTTGTAAGAACTCCCCTCTCCCGTTGAAGCACAGGCAACAGAATCCATCAGCCAGATCACTATTGTGTACACATGGCCACCCATGGAACACCTGCTGTGGAGTCTGGGAACATACCTGTCAGTCCTACAAGTACCCATCCTCCATTCAGAGCCACCTTGCTTTCCCTCAGCTGTTTACGTGCAGTCATTCCGAGTGTTATCTGACTCTTACGACTTAATTTGACTATTACAACTTAAACTTGACTACTTTATTTGGGAGTGATGCTGAAAACAACTGAATTCAATTACATGAGCTATGCTTGCTGGGTCATGGCCCATGCATTTAAGTTAAAATGCAGATAAGCATTTCCAGAGTCAGAGGCCCTGTCCTTAAAACTTTTTTTTTTTTAAGGAAGGAAACAGTCTTCCTGGTTATCGGATCATTATCAGGTCAGATC
Source organism: Neopelma chrysocephalum (assembly GCF_003984885.1). NCBI lineage: Eukaryota > Metazoa > Chordata > Aves > Passeriformes > Pipridae > Neopelma > Neopelma chrysocephalum. The sequence continues at coordinate 2,942,084 of NW_020897742.1, read as the reverse complement.
AGACGGCCAAAACAGCAGAGTTCAGTAGGGAGTTTAAAACAATCTCATCATTTTTTGAAGTCCAGCACTACTCTTACACAGAACATGGAATTTTTGTTATACATATATGTATAATGTATATATTCCTTACTGTTAAAGATTAATAATTTATTCCTTGGAAGTGTTTCAAGAATTTATTTAATTCTCTATTGATAAATGTTATTTCATTATAAACATGGACTGCTTCTTTAAAAAATAGTATTTTAACCTGTAGGTGTCCCTTTGGCTTATAAATTAGAAGACATTGAATAACAGCAACCGCCAAAGTACAAACACTTTATTACAATTGTGGTGACTCAGACTGTCAGGATTTGGCAGCCCACAGTGTTCCTCAGCAGCAGAACAAAAGGGGATTTTTTTTGGCAGTTTTACTTTTAGTTCAGTAAAGGACAAAATGATACTGTCTGTGTCTTAATGAATCAAAACCTCAGTAAAACAAAGGCATAAGTAGTCGGAGCCCAATCATTTTGTGTCTCATGGTATAAAAATGGACAAAAAAATAGGTATATATTATCTATACATCTAAGGCCTCTAATACATGTGCTCTCCCCTTGTCTTTTGGGAAAAAAATAAAATAAACAAAAGTAGTACTGTTATCTAGTTGCAGAAATACCAATCACTTCTAAGGCAACACAATCCCAAAATACTTCAAGATTAGGAATTTTTTTCTGTTTTCCTGTTGAATACAAGAGATGTTGACAGAAAATTTTAAGTGGATTTTTTAATCTCTTCACTAATTAAAAATATAAACCCCATAGACCTAAATATCACACTATAACAAAATCTCTCAAGTATTCAGAGCATAAAACACATTTTGAGAGAGGCTCGTTTTCCAGCATCGCCATCATGATCTCATCTGAAATGGCAAACTGTCCCCACAGTAACTGGTATTACAGAGCCCTGCTGAAGCACAGCCTTGTGAGAGGGTGAGGGAAGCACTCCAGTCTTACAGGGCTTTTATGCTTTAATAATAAAAACATAGGAAAAACAGAGAATTAGTAGATTCAAATTCCTCTGCCACCATCAATGATTAGGGAGAGGATTACAGACTTATTTCCAGAAGCTTCTAAAGATGCCAAAGTTCATCACGAAATCTTTACCTGAAGGAGTCACCAACTGCCTACAGACGATCCTTGAAGCAGAGCACTATGCAATTGCAGAGCTATACAGTACAGGGAGTCAGGCCATATATGTGTGGGTGGGAGAAAAGTGTAACTGAGACAAAATTAGACTATTCCTGGAAACAAATGTAACAAATTTAACAACCTTAATAGCCTTCTCAAATCTAAACAGGTCTGAACAACTCTTGAGAAATACTATTATAGAATTTCCCCCCCACCATTGCTTCCCTCCCCAGTTTCCACAGCATTATAGGAATCCCCTCCAAAAAATCAGGACCAACAGATCACCTCTACTAAATAAATACCACTGTACATCTCCCATGGAAGCCATTTAAACACAATTCTAGAATCAATTTACTGGAGATAGGATCATACAGATCAGTTATCAGAGAGAATTTTCCTTCTTCTCCAAAACCAATTCTGTTCTGTAAGTGGCACCATCACTCAGCATTTCCACACCAGCTAACAACAGTAATGAATTTTTGCCCCACAGCTCCACACCACTATTAACATGCATGAGAGAAACCAGAAGATGAACTTTCTCCCCCTCTTCCCAGAGAGCCATTAACTCAAGCTAACCTTCCAGATTTAATCTGGGGCAGATGCAAAATGAAAATTATGATCAAGTTAGGCATTAAATACACTCACAATAAAGAAAATAAAACAGAAAGCAGGTTATCTTTGAAAAACAAGAAAACAAGCCCTTCCTCCCACTTCTTAGTCTAACCACATTCAGCCTAGGCAACAATAGTCTTAGGACACTACTGAGCTCAGTTCAGTTGCAGAAGCAAATAGTATTCAGCTGTTTTAAAATATCCCACCTTACCGGCAGGCGCTACAGGACATGGATCCACGCAAGACATGGGTCTCCTGGCCGCCTCACATCTGCACCAAGATGCAAGGGATGTCGTAAAGCATCTCATCAAGGACAAGACACCTACACTGAACAACTGAATCAAACCAGACTCAAATTGTATTCTAAACTCAAACTGAAGACTTTCTCCTGGAGTCCTCAGTCTTGTCAAATTCTGGCCTCCAACCCCACCCCCCAAATCTATACTCTTCTTAGATTTATTAGTCCATATGAATCTAGAAGCACAAATTGGACTCAACAGGAGAATTTTGAGCATGGCTACAACAAATTTGGGTAACGGAAAGTAAGATAACTGGGATAGTAAGCAGAAAACCATCTAACCTAGTAGGTAACAAAGTTGTGAAGGCTGTACCTTAAACTGATGTCTCCTATTCCTGGAAGCTCAAGAGGTACCTATGTTATTAAAAAGGGTTGTAAAACCCTCAGGTCTCCTCAGTAGCAAGATACAAAGTTATTCTTTTCACAAGCTCCTGAGGAAAGGAGTCATGCAATTTTGAAGTTTCGGATGAGAGGGCAGGAGCATGCCCCCAAGCACCATAGAGCAATTTAAAAGCATCAGGAAAGCAACCACAGAGGAAGTAAAAGTGGGTGGTAGGCTCTTTTCAGGTTGAGGGACTGGCTCCCAACCACATCTCTGCACACCAGGGTAGTGCCCTAAACCACAATCCTAAGACTATTCCTGCTGAAGCCATGAAATGGAAAAATATTCACTGGATGAAACAATGAAACACATATAGAAACCAGATTTCCCTCACCTGAATGCCTTAATCACAGGGCAGGAGTCACTCTCCCTCTGGCCTAATTATTGTTTGGGGTGTTTTTCAAAGTAACACAGTTGCAGGTGAAATAAAGGACAGCTTATGACAAGCTGCTTGTTGCACTCTCTTGGGAAGAAGGTGATGTTAGTGAAAGGTACTTAAAGCTGAAAAGAGGAAAGAGAATCAAGCATCACATTTAATGAGTATGGGATGCAACTAATGCAACATCAGACAAAGAGAAGAGGGAGAGATTAACATCACTGCAAATGCTTCTACCTTGAGTTTGGGGTAGAATGCATTTATTTCTTAGCAAAACAGGCTTTTCAAATCCTGAGGAAACATTTCCATCTCTGGATGCCAAATGCAGTGAGGCAGGAGAGAGATGCCACTCTCCAGAACAGTCTCTGGTAATAGCTCTGGATGGATGCAGAAACTAAGCTCTGTGCATCTCATTTTCTTCACAGTAAAAAATGTGGAAAAGTGTGCTTTCAGACAGGGGTTTTAAGACCATCAACCTTAGCTTTGAGGCATCTAATTGTAAAATAGGCCACTCAAATAATTTATGAATTCAGGCAGTAATACAGTAGGGAAAAGGATTCCCCCCCTGCCCAAATCCCATAAATTATATATAAAAAAGCTTCTAACAACTATTTAAATTTTAAGTTAAACCTATGTGTATCAGAGAGATACAGGAGAGTACAGTCAGTGTAAGTCTACACATCCCCTTAAAAACACCAAACCACCTCCAGTGTTATTAAATTGTGAAAACTCGCACTCTGTCATCCAGAGCTCACCACAGACAAATAGGATCAAACTCAAGATCCCAGTATGCTACATGCCACATTCTAGACATGACAACTCCCATGCCATATTGATGCTCTTCAACATGCCTGAGGGACACATGCTTGTGAAATATATTTATTAAGTCTTGAACCAAACCAGACCAGCACACAGAGGCACACATAACACCACCGGAAGGTTCCACCAGGCTACTGGAACCTTCAAAATTAACTTTTCACATGTTACAAATGTCATAAGTTCCTTACACAGATTTACTCAAAAATAAGCCTGGGACTTATGCATTAACTTCACCTTTTGCACTGCCAGTTATCCAAACCATGATGTTAAAAGTCAGCCTTGACTTTCATAGTCCACTATGAACAGTGCTACAGAAGTACTGTTGTTATGGACAAAGAAAAAAAAAAGGCTAACAGAAGTCCCAGAGAGCACTGGTTTTGTAGTCTATTGAGAAGTTCACAAATTAGACAAGAGTATTTCAGCTGTTAGCATGCAAAACTGTTCCTGAGTAAAGGTAAGGCTGACTGATGTTTAACTAAATCTCATGGTTGGCATTATTTCTAAACATTTTAAATCCACAATACTAAATAAAAATCTCTCAAGCACCTGTGTGGCATTGCTGTACTGGGTCACATCTGTCCTAAAAGGTATTTGTCCTATATCTATTACTGTTAGTTTTTCTGTAGAATCCACTACTGCTACCATTTTAAACCAAGAACTTTTATAAGCAGTAAGTAAAGATAAGACACACTTTTCATTGGAAGTAGGAATTGGAATTTTGTGAAAGCAGAAGAATGGTAAATTCTTGGTACTTCATAAGAATTCAGATCTGTACATCTCACTTCACTGACGTTGCTCTCATCATCATTCCCAGCAGTGCATAGCAGCTTCTATTACAATTTTAATTTAAACAACAAAATTAAAATTTATGACTGCATTTTTTGTAGCTCTCAAGCTGCCCCATATATTAAGTATTTTAATTCATGCCTCTCAAACTGTTTTCTCTGATTTAGTGTTACTGTTTTGCATTCCTAGATAACATGAGTAGAAAGCACTGCTAAAAGAATGATTGGTAATATTGAAATGGATCCAAACACATTCTGAATTCAGTACAGAGGAAACACTGAAAGCTTTTGGCTCCTTCAAATCAACATACATTGCTGGCATGAATATGCCCCTGTATATTGATGTTATAGGTCACATTGACACAGTCAGTTTGTCTCCAGGGATTTAACAGGAGACCTAATGATGTCTGGATCGTATACAGGTTTTGGATATAGAATAGTATTTTTCTGGTTTGTATAAAATCTGAATTGAATTATCAAGTTCATGTGCTGCTGCATGTAGCATGCACCTAGTGCTAAAGAATGCCAGTGACTCTACAAAAATATTTTACAGTTTCTCTAAAAACTCTAATTAGGAGGGTATTTGGAAGTAGACAGAAATACGATCGACTAAGGAGGTCTTACTTGTAGTATCTGTACATCTATAAAATATTACTTCTGTCAAAGTACCGGAATGGTTATTCATTTAAATAACATCTCGTATTATTGACAGACATTTTAAGCTCTCATTTTGTATAACACATAACGCGTAAATCTGCAACATACTGCACATGCAAATCCTCAATGTCTTTGTGAGGCTACCATACTGCTGAGGCCAAAATATTTCAGCCTGACAAAACAGTGTCAAAAATGATGTCATGAGGACAAGCTAAGCACACTAACAATGAATTATCTTCTCAGCACTGTAAAATTCTCTAATAGACTCACTATTATGGCAAAATGACATCTGCTGACAGTAACTATGCAGTAGTATCCAAGATGGTCATCAGTTTTCCTTTTTTACTTAATCAAGGTTTTTTTTACTCTAATTACTGGCATACATTGTCTTTTTAATCACTTGTTGTTTGTTCATTTTCTATTTTTAATAAAGAACAGAAGTTCACGGGAAAAAAATGCATCACTGCAAAAACAACACAGAAGGGTACTGAAAAAGTACAGAGCAGAATACAATAAAACATTGCACAGTCTTTGAGAAACCAGAACTCAGAAAACCTCGTAACCTTGTAAACCAGAAACTCAGAAAGCCTTGCTTATATTTGCCATAGTTTACATAAAGAGAAATTTTAAAGACCAGATAAACTATACTACAGTTGTTCAAGTTGAAGAATTTTATTCTTAGTTGCTACCTTACGCTTTTTATGAATCTAAGTCAAACCCTTCATGATATTCCCATGCTCCGTAATTTCATTTCATTAAAACTTTTTTTTTTTAAGTCTACCCTAGGAAGTAGTAGGGGTTATCATTAGTTTATAATTTAGGCCTAGTGAGGTGGGAGAGTGGGGGTAGTACAGGACAGTAGAAAGGATATTTAAACATGAGAAGTTGATCTTTTTATACTACTTTTAAAAAGTACATTGCTGATGTATCAGTCTTCCTAACATGTTATAAAAACACAAAAGTTACCATAACAGCGAAAAGGGAAGTATCAGCTCAGTTCTTCCCTGTGTAATATGAGTTGGGGTATTTTTGTAGAGTTGTGCAGAGCATGTGAAAATCTTTGCCTCATGAGGGAACCTCATGTCACGATAGTATTTCATTCCAGGTCTCCCCACCTAAGAGTTCACTGCCAAAGTTGTTTTCAATTTTTTCTGACCTTGCAGATGGTCAAAACAGAAGAAGCAAAGGAAACACACCTCTGTCCCTCTTACCTTACCCTTTCCCCATACACATATAAGCTGCCTTTAGAACTGGTAAACAAAATCAGAGAGCACAAAGATGGGCTGTACGACAACTAGAGACTACCAGGAACAGGCTGGAAATCAACGCACATCACCACCCACGGCAAGTTATCAGCAGCACCACTGAAAGCCTGTGCAGTTAAGAGCCTCGCTGTGTTGCCAGCGAATTATGGAGTATTCGATTTTACACAGTGGTGTCTTGTATTATCAAGACCTTAGCACAACAAACCCCACATAAATAAAATTAAAGCTAAACGGTCTCGAAATCAAATTAGGGGAAAAAGTAATAACAGGAAGAATGGATGCAAGCGTCGTATCTGTTCACTGTAACACCTCTCAACATGGACAGCGATTCCAACGAAAGGAAGGCAGCATTACAGAGCCTGTTTTTCATCTCTCGTCTAGGTACATCCCTCTGGAAACACTACGCTTATGCCACCCCCCATCCAGCAACTACCAGCAGCTGGAACAGAAAGTTTTCGGTATAACCAAAGTTGGAAGCTTAACCTCCCTTTCTCCCCCCAGTACTCACTCCAGCCAGGAACAGCGGCGCGCTGTGTGAGACCAACAACCTTGGCCAGCGTTGGAGCGCGGCCGGACTGCCCCGGGCCGGGTCCCCGCGGCCGCGGCGACTCCGGCACCACCCCCTGGCAGCGACAACCCGGACACTTCCACCCAGGAGTGCCAGTGGTTGGGGAAGCGTCTCCCCAGGTTGGGGCGAGACCAAGCGGGGAACGTTCACTGGGGCTCGCACCGCACCCGATGCCTCTCCGGACGCGGGTGGGGGCGAATGCAGCCCCCCCCAGCGCTCACCGCCGCGATGCCGCGGGCGCTGGCAGCGCTCCGGGGACGGCGCTTCCCAGGCAACAGTTGGCCGTGTCCCCCCCGTGTCCCCCGGTGCCGCCCCCGCGGTGCGGTGCGAGGGGCACCGCGAGGAGGGTGACTCGGGGCCGGGCAGCGGGTACAAAGGCGGCTGCGAGGGCTCGGGGGACTCGGGGAGCGCAGGAACCCCGGGGCTGCAGCGCGCCGTCCCCGCCCCGCCGCCGCGGGGTGATGCGGGGGCGCCGAGCGAAGGAGCGGCAGAGGCGGCTCAGCCCGCCCGCCCCCGCGCAGCCCCCGGGGGGGGTGGCGGCCCCCGGTGCCTCTGCGCCCTTACCTGAGCCGCCCGTCGCTGCTGGCAGCTGCAGGGACCCTCGTCCATCCCCCGTTGCTCCTCCGAGTCAGTCGCCGGCGCTGCGGCGCGGCCCAGCCCGCCCGGCCCAGCGCGACGCTGTGGCAGAGCCGCCCCGCCCCGCGGTGGCTGCGTGCGGCTCCCGCCGGCGGCCGCCCCGGGCGCGGCTCCCCCGGACCCGCCTCCCGCCGCCCAGGGCTGGGGGGGCGAAGCGCCCTCCGAGGGGTGGTGGATGGGGATGGGGTTGGGGGATGGGTCCCTCACTCCCGCACAGACCGGCCGTGAGGTCCCCCTGGCTCCACAGTTCGGGGGTCTGGGGTGTCCACTTGGAAATAAGGGCAGGGCAGCAAGCGGCTGTCACCCTGCCCGGGGACATCGGCGCTGACCCAAACCCTCCCCGTCCCCTCTCTTCTCCTCCCAGCCCGTGGGCTCTGTTTTGGGGTGGGGGGCGGGCGGGACGGGACGGAGCGTGCGTGTGTAAATGCTGGAGTTCAGGACTGCAGATACATTTTTTTTTTTTTTTTAATTTCTGGCTTTGCAGAAGGCAGCGCTTCCTCAAGACGAAAAAAAAAAAGAAAAAAAAAAGAGATCTGAGCCCATTCACAGCTCGTGAAAATACTTTGTACTTCCTCTTGCTGTGCTGAGGGTTAAATGAGGTTAAAGTCGCCAGAATGGCTGTGCGGCGCTTGGTTTCCCCCTTCCCTAAAAGTCAGTCTGTGAACCATTTACAGAAAAACAGAAAGAAAGCAAGCAAGAAAGAGAAAAACAAGAGCCTTCAAGTGACAATACTGGAAGTACAGCACAGAAATACCTACTTATTTGTTCATACCAGGGTTTTGCTTGCTGAGCTCTTTAAATGTGAGAAGCTGTGATGCTGACCACAAAAGCCATCACAGCTCTGTGCCAGTGAACCTGAGAGTTCACAGCTGCGTCCTGCCTGGGGCAGATGTGTTGAATAGAGCTGTGTGCCTCAAAAGGTGTGATTCTCATGAATAAGGCAAGTTTTGGAGCATTATGAAGCTGAATGGTTTGGTGGAGCTGTGAGCATGTAGGGCCTGCTGCCGACTTGACCCTCTCTCCTGTCACTCCCTCTGAGCAAGCATTCCAGAGAAGCATCACTTCCATGCTTTAACTTCTTGCCTTTACCCAGGCTGTATCCAGATGTCCTTGAATTGTTCCTCTTTGATCTGAAAATTCCAAATTGTCTAGTTAGAAAATAATTCAAGTGACATACTTAGTCTATTAAAAACCTTGTGTCTGTTGCTGTAGCACATATCTAATATAGCTACCCTTACAGCACCCAGCTCAGTAGAACACTAAGCTGCTGGCTTGCATTTTTTACCCACAAGTCTCAAAGTACCCTTTAAAAGAAGTAAATAGCAATGCTCCACTTTCAAGTGGGAAGAACAGTCACATGGAAAACTTGAACCAGGAGAGAGAACTGAACCTCAGGTTCCCAGCTAGCAGCTTAATGTCCCCTTTTAGTTATTTTTCTGGGGCATGCATTCTGACTGCTGTATAATGGACGTGTCTTAACCGGATGGTTTTACAAAAGAAGAGGCAGCTGTCACATCATTTGGAAATATTCTGACTCTGTGAGTGCATGGTCTCAGATTGCTTGCACTTGAATGCATCAGGGACAGCCAGAAGAATATTTTTATTCTGCATATAGGTAATATTTAGGAGTTACAAAAGTCTAGCTTTTAAACCCTGCCAAAAACAAAGGAACTGCTGTATATTGATGAAATGAACTGTAGAACATCAGAACATAGCTGTAGTGTAATATACCGCCGTAAGACTGAAGTTGAACAGCCTGTAGGGGAAATGGCAGGCGAGTGGTAGATTTCAGATTCTCAGCTTTGGATAATGACATTAGAGATGAGAAAACAATTATTTAACCAGATACTGATGTATTACCAAGCCACAACTGTCTGTGTGAAACTGTTATCCCATTGCTGGTGCGAGACAAATTCAGTTTGCAGCACATTGGTAGAGATCAGATTCCTCAATAAAGTAAATTCTGATCACTTCGACTCTGTGAGGGATCACACATAGTGCCCAGTTTTTGATTTGAAGAGATATAAGATACCTAAATTTCTATCTTTTCCAGCCCCATTCCAGTACCTCAAGCACCCTAAACTTTCTCAGGTAAAAGGATGTTCTTATATTTACACAGGTGAATTGTGCCTCTTAATTTGGGTATACAGACAGCTCCGTTTCTTAGACATTAATTAGGTGTCTAATCTCCCATTACAGGCAGTACTAGAATCCAGGTGTGGTGTTTTCATAAGATTGTCTCACACATCACAAGAAGCAGGTGCCTACAATCAGTTCTCAGGTGAGTAATGCAATGGACCAGCCAGTAAGAGTCTGTGTTATCACAACTTAAAGCTACCCAGGTCCTGATCCATGGGCAGGTTAACCAGAAACATTCAGAGATTCTTAAGATGCCCTTGGTATCTTGCTTTGTTCTCTACTGGTCTTCCAGAAGCCCTGGATCTCCTGTGACCTATAGATGTAGCTCAGAATGTCCACTGCCTATGTAAGTGCATCTGTCTTCACCACAGTGGATATGTAAGACATTTAGCTAAAGACACATGCATACAGATATCTAAAGTTTAGGAGTCTGAATCTCACACTAAATTCCATCCAAATCGATTTGCAATCTCAAATCTCAGGGGCATTAACACATTTTATTTCACAGTTATGACAGTGTATACACAGCCAGTTGACATGGCTCATAGCAGCCTAGCAGCAATCTCCTGATTTTTTTAGGTGCTGTCCTTATAACATCTCCTGGAATCTGAATGGTGACATAGTTATATTTATTATAAAAAGGAATGATTCATGAAGTCATCTACACTGTTGGCAAATACTTGAATTTTATCTACCTGGAACAGTGTTGTTTAGCCTTTTGTAGAGTATGGTGCCTTGCAGGTCTTGAAACTCATGGCTTTATGCAGAATTGTACCAACAGTCATCTGGATTCAAACAGAGGAGAGGAGGGACTTAATCTATCATTTTACAACTCTGAATTGTGTTTGAAATTGTTTCCTGTGAAAGAACAGTGCTGCTGTGGCTTTGTCAGTATTTTTCTCTCCTCTCAAAGAACCAACCATTAGTAAGGGAACAGAGAAAATTCCTGTGTCTCAATTGTTTTAGGAATCTTCAGCTTGAAGAGCTTTCTTTCTTAGAGAACATTGAGCCTTTATCATAGTAAACCCCTAGTTTATCTCTTGTATCAACTGATCCATGACATTGGCAGAAGCATGGGCAGCCAGCCCTTTGCTGATAAGGGAGCAGCCATGGCAGATTAGAGCAGCTACATCACTCACAAAAAGTACTGGAGTCTCATATGAATACAGCTGGAAATCTGATCTGTGTTTATCTACCTGTTTAGAAGTATATATAGGATGTATAATATATAGGATGTATAATCCACTTTTAAATACTTGTACACACCTTGAATGGCACACAATAAAAATTTAATTATTTTGTGTCTTAATTATCTCAGTTAGTCATTCAATGCAAATTAAACAACTTTACTCAGAAAAGTGATATGATTAAGCTTCTGGTATATGCTTTTTAAGATATTGATATGTATGCATCCAGTTAAAAAAATTGAGATATATAAAATATATTGCTTAAAATAAAAATAAATTATATTTTTTATTTTTAACAAGTCAGAATAATATACTTTAAATAATGGGACTTTGTCTGTGTCATTGTACAGAAGAGTGGTTAGACCATGGGACTTCTTTGGGTATGGTTCTCAGCTATATCTACCTCAGCCACATATACATGGACAAAGCACAATAATAATGTTTCTATATATTAGCTTGTTGCTAATGCTGTAGCACTGAAAATAATTAGAACAATTAATGGGAAACTTGCCTTTTGAATTCAAAAGTTTATCAAGGAGCAAGCATGGAATATTTGTTCATCGTACATGCTGCTTGTACAATTAAACTGCAGTGTATTTTAGCAAAAGTACATAGTACAATGATTAGTTCAGATTTGCTTGAAATAATATTCCTTTTTCAAAACAAATATCAATAATTTCAATAGCTCACCGGATATGTAATGTTTCATTATCACTATTAATATTAATAAGAAAATATCTAAGTACCAAACTATTTTAAGCTGGTCGGTACAAACCCATTTTAATTTGCATCTAGCAAGAGGTATCCTGGCAACCGTATATTTTTGGATTCGTAACAATTTATTCTATTCATTTTATGCAAATGGGGGAACCAATACTGCAGGAATCATGAGAATTCAAGATGGATAACTTCCATCATTCAGAGCTATAGATAGATGATCAGGAATCTATTTGAGTCAGACTTTTTTTTTAAATAATCCATTAAACATTTTCTTCAGTGTTTCTACTGAGCTAAAATGTTTATCTGGCATAATTCACATACTTTTGCTCAAACATGGAAAGCAAGTAGTAACCCAAGCTGTGTCCTGTGAAGTCATGATTATCCCATACCACAGCACTGCTCCTGCTCTGTTATTTTCTGTGTTGAAAACCCTTCATTTTTCCTCAAACACACATAGAACTTATGGAGAAAAGAGGAGGAGCAGAGGCTCCCAACACTGATCATATCTCAGCATGCTGACTTGAAAGCTTGATAAGCTAACACAGTATCTACAGCAAACACAAAGTTGAAGTGCTATGTATATGTGTTATCATATCATATGTGAATTTAATTGAAAAGACAATTTTTGGAGAGTTGTCTTCTTGTTTTGGTGGGTATGTGTCAATTATTTGTTTGCATTTGCTATAGAAAACAGTTTACAGAAACCCTTGTATCTTCAGTATATTCTATCACTATAAAAACTTCTTTTTCTTTTTTGTTTTTAATTTTTGATAAGATTAAAGTAGTTCAGCTTGGGTACAGCTCTGTTTATAGAAATGTACTGTGTTTAATACCCTACAAGTGCAGAACACTTATAAAAGTAAATTATTATTATTTTTTTTAAACTTATGTTCTTCAAGAGCTCTCAGCCTGGATCAAAATCAGGGAATCTGAATACTCTTAACAGTCAGGTCTATGTAGTTCCTTTCACAACAATAAATGGAACTTTCTGTAGCAGCATAGCTGGTAGGCTGAACCACAAACCTACAGCTACTCCTCAGTGAACATGATAGCTGTTGTTCCACTCTAAGAAAGTAATCTTCCTCTGCTGACCAGTAGGACTCAGTTACACCCAGAATAAATTCAAATTAGACAACTAAATTGGTCCTCAGTCACTTTTCTTGTCCTTGTATCAGGGTTAAATGTACATATAACAAGAGAACACTTTCTGAAGTGACTCCTGACCCATTGAAGTTTTTAGGTGGCCTAGGACCCTTCTTTCTATTTACCTTCATGCACGCTAACTATTACCAATACAGTATTTGGACTATGCTTCATGAGACAACCAGTAGAGCCTTCCTTGAGTACAGCAGGCTCTGTCAAAGGACAGGAGGACAGAGCTGATGGAAATGGAAATTTCAGCCATCTAATTTTGCCCCATTGCTACATGGCAGTCAGTGAACTTCAATTTGACTGAAATCTTTCTTAGTAAGTTAAAAGGCCAGGACTCCAATTGGAAGATATATGAAGTCATAAGCAGTTGTTACAGGAAATTACACAGATGTGTTGAAGTAATAGTTGGGTTGCTAAATTAGATTCTTTGCTTTTGTAATAAGAAAAACCAGGGTTTGAATTGCACATATTATCTCAGTTTGTATCCCAATACATACACTTTTGCAAAATCCATATATATGAATGCCCATTGTTTATAAGCCAACACACAAAGCCTCTGCTTTTCAGTCAGAAAAGAGGGTAGGTATCCAACTGGTCTATGAGAAAGGTATATTTGAATCTTGATTCTGATATTTCCTAATTCTTGAAATCTTAACTTTGCAGCTTTAAATACAGTTTTCAACACACGCTTTATGGATGCAGTACCACTGTGAAAAGAATATAGCAAACTGAATTAGATCTGTCTTGCATAGACTATATGGAAAGGATTTGCAGGATCCAGGTCCTCCTTAGTAGAAGCATTAAGTTGTGAATGGATGTCACCTACTCAGTTCCACTGCATTGGTACCACCACATCACTACTCCCAGCTTGCCTGTGTTTATTGTCCCCAGAGATTTGCTGGGTTCGTTTGCTAATACAGTCAAAATGAGACAGTTTAGATTAAACAGTTTAAGTAGTAGGTCTCTCCTGGGTCACCTCATTTTGCCTGAACTATATTATGATATGCTCACCCTGTCAACTCTACAGGAAGACATGAGTAAATGTGACAGCCTCCAGGGCAACGTGGAGAGAGAGAGGCAGGTTACTCCTGGAATGCGCATCTGCTTAGTGCCCAGCAAATTTAGGGAATTTAAAACCGGATTCTCCTACAGTTGTTTGCCTCTTCTGCTACAGCAAATAAAACACATGCTATAGCTTTTATTAAAGTCACTAAGATTTATCTGTTGTTTTCTGTGCCAAACAAGTATCAGATCATGTAAAAATCACTGGGGGTACATCTAATGAGTTTTTCCTACAGGGCTCTTTTTTCTCTTTATCCATGCTTCACAAACTGCAGAGGACATATACTGCATGCAAGGCAGTAGAAGATTGGCCTCTCTCTTTTTTTTTTGTTTTATTTGAGAACAAGGAAGGGTAATAAGTTTAAAATTGTCTTACATGTCATCTGACAAAAAAACCAGAACACATTCCAATAACTATTTTTTTCACCTAAAATCTGAAAAATCAAGAATGCTACCCCTTTAAAAAGGAGTGCTTCTCTCTTTTAGGCAAAAATTCAAAGAAAATTTAAGTGTATCAGCACTGCTAAAGATTCCATTTGAGGTGGTGCCAACATGAAAACAATTTAAGTCCTCTACAATCTAGACATTCCAAGCTTAGTCTATCATTTGTCTAGTGTGTAATACAAACAACATAGCAACAGAAGTGCTAGGAACATTGAGATAATGCTTTCTTCACTTCCCAAAAGTGCATTATTCTTTTTACTGTTATTAGAATTAGAATAATTAAAGCTCATATACTATCCTCCTGCTAGATGATTATAGGAGTACTTAAAAAAAAGTAAATGTCCTTATTCTTGGTAAACTATTTGGGCCTTTTCTGCTATCTAAACTAGGAAAGTGAAACATGTTCTCCTGAGTTCTCTAAATAACCTTACAGTTCTTCTTGCAAGAATTGAGTCTATATGTAAATGCAATAAAATATCACTAATCTGAAAGATAAATACAGCAGTAATTATGGAAAGTCAATAGTCCACAGTCAAACAGATGTTTATAATGAACAGTAATTAATTCTGAGTCAATTCTAAGGATTAATGAAAAGTTCATTTATATGTGTGGAAAAAGACCTGTGTCCACAAAAAATCATAGGCTCACAGGATCATTAAATAATTCATGTTGGAAGAAACCTCAGGCAGTTTCTAGTTCAATCTCCTGCTCAAAGCAAGGTTAACTGTGCAATCACACCATGTTGCTCTGATGTTTATCCAACCAGGTCTTGAAAACCCTCAAGAATGGAAACTGTACAGCATATGTGGGAAAGTTGTTCTACTGCTGACTGTCCTCGTGTTGAAAAGACTCTGCCTTACAGACAGTCTGAACTTGTCTTTTTTTTAACATACACTGTTGAATCTCCTCCACCTGCCATACATGGCTTGGGAGAGCCTGGCCCTGTCTTAGAGTCACCGAATCACAGAATGGCTTGGATTGGAAGGGACCTTAAAAATCACCTAGTCTCAATCCCCCCACCATGGGCAGGGAAACTTCCACGAGACCAGGTTGCTCAGGGCCCCATCCATCTTGGCCTTGAACACTTCCAGGGATGCAGAAGGGGTGGGTCTTCTTGATAACCTTCACAAGGGCCTTAGAGAGCTGCTTTTAGTTCCCCTCCAGTAGTCATATACAATAGATAGTAAATCTTTGCCTCATTTTTCCCATCAGATGTTATGAATAGGAAATAAATATCTTATTCCATCTTTCTTCTTTTTACCCAATAATGTCACCTCTCCTAATCCCATCCTCCTCCCTGTTCTGTCTTTTGAGAGCCATTCATCCCAAAGCCCACAAAGCAATCTTCCATCACGATGTTACCTTGAGCTTTCATTCTAGGGAGAGGAACTTTTCACCACTAGTGACAAGAAGTTTCTAAGAGTCGGTGTCTCATTGTGTTGGCATTGCTTCTTGCAACAGTCCTAGTTAAGACATCCTGCAGTTCTATCTTGTAGAATGATTTCAGTTTTACCACTGTGGTGCAGAACAAAGTATTTCTTTATCAACAGGATATTCAAATGGTCTTTTGTAGCTCATTAATAGGTGGCAATAGAAATCTATTTCTCCTGTGACAAAAATTCTGTTCATTTAATTGTTAAAAGGAACAATGGAGTACTAAATTGTAGAACAATTAATTTTGCATAAAACAAATGAAACATAAAATTCTTTCTATTGACTCCTTACAGATCTCACAACAGGAAGCATATTCTCTAAGTCTTTCAGTGTATTTTCTACATGTCTTTTCTTAGGTGGCTTACTGCTACTGGTATCACTTGTAAAAGGATCTGTAGGACGGAACGGAGAGCTCTGTCTCAGTGCAGCCTTAATAAGAAAATGTCTAACTGTGCCACAGCTTCCATCAGGATGAAGACAGAAGAAAACCACAGATGAAGATTGAAAAAGGATTAAAAAATTTACTAGACAAGAGAGTCTCTATGTCTCAAGGATGGCAGAGAAGAAGACATCTAAAATACCTTTTCTTGGCATCATTACTAGATCAAATCATAAGCAGACCTCTCTGCATCACAGAGCTTGATATTCAGTTAAAATCTGGGGAGAAAAGTATGATTTAGGTGGATGCTGGTATTCCTAGTACTGCATGCAGAGCAGAAAGGAGCTCTGCCTTTTTCTGAGGTTCAAGATGAGGGAATGAATTTTCTTTCTGTGTGTTTTATTTGTGCAACCAATGATTACAGATGGTATTTTCTTTGTCCTGAAAGTTCAGCAGTAATACAGAAAGCCATGCAATGGACAACACATTATGTGCCATTAGAGTTTTTTACTTCCCAAGCATTAGTTTGTATCACATTTTGTGCTGAACTGTACTAACTCCTTCCCACCAAGTAAAGCACAGTATAAAGAGGAGGCTAATGCAAAGGAGTCAGTGAGGTTGTTAGTGTTTTATTCAAACAAGCAGGTTCAATTCATGCAGTACCAAATATGCATTTCCAGCTCTGCTTCCCTGACAATCTTTACTATTAATTGAGCACATCTAGCTTGCAGTTTGCTGAACAGCACAAAGAAGACACCATGGGCCATGCTGCTGCACATGGCTTGCAGTCCACTGATTACCCTACAGCAAATGGAGGAAAAAAGGGAGAAGGTTAGAAGCTGTATTTTAACCTTTTAATGGCTATGAAACCTACAGAGTTTAGGGCCTGTTTTGGGGTTTCAGTGTCTGGCTGTGGCAGCTTTCAGATCTCTAAAGGGTTCTTCTCTCTCTGAGGGTAACTGCCCTGTGAAGCTCGGGGAGAAGCACAGATATGCATATTCAGTCCTGGATACAATAGCTCCATTCTCACTGTCAGGTCAGCAGTCAAGTTCAGTGTAACTCCTCCTTCTGTGTCTGAATCAGGACTTTCTGGAAATGCTGAGGGTTTTTAATAAAGCAACTCTGCTGTGAAACAAATCTGGCCTTCGTGACAGCTCTTTGCTAAGCAGCGCCACTGTAGAGCTTATTAAGTTAAAATTTTAAAGTTCAAAGGCAGCATCAGGTTTCAGTAGGCGTCTCTCCTCATCTGCTCTTCGCAGCAATATAATTTGCTACCACCCATATTTTTATTACACAAGTAACGTCTACAAGCTCTTGCTGTTGTAACACTCAGTCTATTTTAGTAACTAGTGAACCATTCACACTTCTTTTTTTTCTCTCAAAAGCTAAAACTTCAGATCTTTAAACTGATTCTCAGCCTTTTTGTACATAAATTCAGCTGCACTCAATGGTTTCTAACCAGTGACAAGCTCTTCCATAACCCTGGAAATGGTCATTTTCAGTGATCCATATCACTCTGCAAAATTAAATTCATGCATCACAGAGCAGAGAAGAATATTATTCCATGACTCTAAGTTCAGTCATTCATATGAGCTGGCTTATGGTCAAATCTTGCTTCACAGAATATAATTTCTCATGTGGGTAAATTATATTCTTTTAAATCTTAGTGTTATAGCCTTTGCAAAAGAACAATTGCAGGTGATTATAACCCTGAGTGAATTCAGCATCCAAAATGCTTCATTTTAAAACAAAAATGCAAAGCATGCCATTTCTCAAATAAATAGCTATTTCCCCATTATTGTTACAGAAACCCTAAAAGAAAAAAAAACTTAAACAAAAATAGTTTTAGCACCAATTACTGGAACTTTCTTCTGATTTTATACTAATTTCAGCGCTTTGAGCTGAATCACATGGAGTCCACTTTTTAAGCACAGAGGACCTGTAGAAGTGTTAAGTGCATGGAAAATTATTTCCTTTAAATGTCTAGTTCTTGTGGTATCCCATAGGCAGAGTAACAGTGAGCCCTGCAGCTCCCCCATCATTGTGAATCCAGCCGCTTTTTTGAATGTGGTATTTCTAACTTAGTGGCTGGGTCTCTGGGTCCATTTTTTGAGGATTTATGAAGGTAAACTTACTCCTTTCCTTCTTTATCCCAAAAGTAATCCTATAGATAGCTGCTGAGGGTCGTTGTTCAATCCTACTGGATGTTTTTCTGCTGACCAGGAATTCTTCCTCAGCCACTACCAGAATAACTTCAGTCATAATTAACAGGTTTTGGAAAAACATTTTGAAGACAGCCAGGACTCTCAGTGAGTAGAATGCAGAGGGTTAAAAAAAAAAAGGTGGGCTTTTTTTCCCACAATTTTTTATTAAACCAAATAATTCTTTATAATCTTCTGTGTTCAATTTCATATGTGACCAGTGGAAAGGATCTCACTGATACATTTTTTCCAGGATAAACTTAGCCTTTTTGTTGTTGTTGTTGTTGTTGTTGTTGTTTTCTGTCAGAGTTTCCATTTTCTGTGCAGGAAGTTTTCACTGAAAGAACTTTGGTGTCTGAAATTATATGTGGCATGTCATGTGAGGTGACAGCAGAGTAAATAGGATGCCTGCTAATGAAAGTGAATTTCCTTCTACATAGTCATTACTTTTGTCATGCTAACTTTCCATATCCTGTAAATATGAACCTCAGCTCGAGCAGGAAACACATGTGCACACGTTCTTCTCATTGAAAAAATGATAAAAGGCAAAGTTAGCTGGCACTGAACTTTTAGTCTGCAGTGTTTGGGAAAAGTCACAAATACACCAAGAGGAGTTTTATGTAGAAATCACGAAGCATGAAGTTGTAAAGTAAGAGCTGAAAATGAAGAGTGATATTTATTAGATTTTCTTAAATAAACCTGAGCATATGCTTTCCTTCAGTCTAAAACTGTTTCTTGTGCATATAATAGAACCTAAGAAAACCTCTAATATTAAGAATTCATCTTTGAAGTCTTACAAGTGTTATCATACTGTGTCTACACAGTCCCATAGCTGTCAAGGACCGGTTTGTGTTATTGTAAGCTGATAAAGTTCAAAATGCAGACAAAGTACTTGCATGTGTACAGTGACCTGTGTTCCTGTATATACAGAAATCTTAGAACTATTTCAAAGCACAACAAAACCCCATCTCATCACAAACAATTGTTCTCAAGGGGACTTTATACCTTGCACAGAAAAACCTTGCTCACATTGAATTTTAATGAAGTTCGGGAGTGAAACTTCAGGGAGCCATGGGAGAATCTAATGAAGAAAATCTCTGATAGCTTTAATTACGGAGAGGCTACCTGCATGCAGTAAGGAAAAATGTGAGTCCATCCCTGTTTTCCCCTTCACAGCTGGAGCATTAGGACTGTACTGTGCTATATGTGCATGTCAGCAAGTCATAATGGCTGTGGTGGCCTGGATAAGTTGCTAAGACCAGCAGTAGTGGACTGGGAATATTGACACAGCTATAGCAATGATATAGGAAAGAAAAGGAAGGAAAAAAAAGGAAAGAAAAAAAGAAATCTTACAATTTATATGACAAAAATGTATCATGATTCTAGAAATCTATCTTTTCTGTAGCAGTTGTCATCTCATCAGATACAGGTGATGCCTTGTAGTGATGAGTGTAAGTTGTGGTATTTGGGGCTGAGACTGAAATCTGGCGGCTTAATCTGGAAAGCAGTTCTCAAAATCCCTACTTCATTTCACAGATGCCTCAACATTTCATCAGCAGTACCTCCTACTTGATTTGAGCCTTTGCTTAAAATTGCTGTCATTTTAGAACACACATCTACACTCTCATTTCACAAATCGAGCCCATTCTAGGAATCAGGCATAGGCACTCTGCTTCAGCCAGGTGATGGGTACAAGTCATCAACACATTCCTGGTGTGCACTGAGGGTGAGGGCGAGAGCAGAGCTCTGTCTGGCAGCCTGGCCACGCTCTGGTATTGAAGATTCCCTTGGAGGTCCCGAGCAAAGGATGTGGTGTATTGAGCTTCTTTCATTCATTTTCTGCAGAAGTCACCTTAGGAAGGGCTGGGGGTTCTGTGTTTCGAATGATATGTCATGGAGCAGCAGAGTAGTGGGCAGGGGTAGGGTTATGGAACCAGGGTGTCCTTACTCCCCCAACACCACTCCCCAGCGCCAGAGCCCAGGATGGGGGAACAGGGTCAGTCACGGGCCCTGCCATGATGTAACATTGCCAAGGCCAGCAAAATCCAGTCCTGTTATACTTAATTAGCACTGTGTTTCTTTAAGAGATATGAATTTTAATGGAAACTAGTGTATTTTAGGCTTAGGCAAAACGTTTTCTGAGAAGAACAAAGCTCCTAAATTCTGTCTTCCCACTGGCTGTGTCAGAAAGCAGTAATTATTTTTCTTAATAGTTATTTAAAAATCCAAAGGCCCTTTTTAGCACATATCTCTTCTGAGTCTTCATCAGAGTCCAGTGTTTCTGTCAGACCTGCAATGCCTGTTGGGGCATTTTGTCAATTTTTGCCTCAGAGATCTGGAACTACAGACATTTGAATGTAACGTGGGATCTGCCACAAGTCAAATGTTTGTAGACATTTGTAAATGTACAACTCTGTTCTTGATCAAGCCTTGTATGGCTTTTCTTCTTTGTAGGTACACACTTGCAGTTAATTTTTGTTTATGAGCATGCTAAAGGAAAAGGAACAAAGTGTAGGGCTGGTGTCCCAACTGCGACCAGAGAAGTCACTTGAGAGAAGGCTTAACTGTTTAAAGAACTGGCAAATATGGGTGTTGGCAGCTTCTGTGCGATCAGTTCTAAAAAGTCCTTACAAAAGATCTAGTGAAATAGGATCTTCTTTAAAAAAAAAATAAATTACTGCATATACTAAATTGCTGATTGTAGAAAGTGACATTAGGAACATTTGTTACATTAGTAACAAAACTATGTTTGTGTCATAGTCAATGAGGACAGCCCTTAAGAGTCATTGCACGTCCTTAAAATGTTGCTATTTTTTTTTTCCTATTGGGTTGATTGGTAACAGAGTCAGACCAGTTATGGTAGCAGGCTTAGGTTGCGGGAGGTGTTCGTTCCAACTGCGACAGTTTTTGTAATAGAACATTCCTAGGAGGTCTACTGGCTTATTTCAAAATGATTTTCTGTAGAGACCATCTTTCATTTGAATAACTGTGTAATTCTTTTTCTTTTTTCCCCACCTTTTTTTTTTTTTTGTGAAAAATCTACAGTGCAAAATTCAAGACAGTAAAAAGATTGCAATATTCATAACTTTCCCAGAGACACAACAATTATAGATAATACAGAATGCATGGAAGTAGAACAAAAAAAACCATGTTACAATAATCACTAATGTTCTTTAAAAGTAGAGACAAAAGAAAAAACCTAAGGCACATAAAATCCCTTTTAAAAAAGATTCACATCTCCCTGGCTATTGCAAAACATAGGTTATTTTCTCTATCTCACTTTCTTTCCCTTATATAAAGCTTCTTTTTCTGTGTCTCTCTGTTTTTAATTTGTGTGAAATAGCAAGATGTTAAAAATACCTAAACTGTGATCCATTATTATGGTGTCCAACACTTGCAGGTTCCAGGCTTTGGGGATGCAGAACCATGTCATCCAAGTGGGACTTGCCAAAAGGTTCTCATTAAGAAGGCATATGAGCAAAAATAAACAATACTGCCATAAATGCTTAGAAGACAGAGTTTTAGCGTAAATTCTAGGAACATGTATTTATGTGATATTTAGATTCTAAAGGTTCCTTTCATCCTTCATCTAACTAACTTATAGATGCTTCACAGTCCTCTGGCTAAGGATATTTAGGTACCTCCTTCAATACTAAATCTTCAGGGTGCACAAGAGCTGGTACTTATCTGAACCCATACAGTTCTTCAGAATCACCTTTGAAGGATGTTCAGGTTTACTCCTTTGTGTCTTTTCTTCCTTTAAGGATTTCTTGGTCCTCAATTCCATCAAGAAGGTGTTTCAACTTTTCTGTCATTTCATGGTTGTTCAGCCCCTTGAGCTTTAGAAACATGCTGTGCTTTTGTCACAGCCATATGCAGTTATTACTGCCTAGCAGTAAACATGTGGCATTTTCATGACACCAAAGGCAGTTTGACAGTGAAGCTTCCTCATCCTCCTCATTCCTGTTTTCTACTCTTTCTTCTGCTCCTGTTTGCTGGACTTTCAGATTATGCCAGTTATTTCTAAGTCCCATAACATCACTGGTCTTCTTACAGTCCAGTTTCACAAGGAATTGTATTTGCATAAATGAAGATTTGATGAATTGTATTAAAAGTGAAGAGGATTTTTCTATGCTCAACAGAGGATTTAGTAAATTATTCATCCCAGCAAGGCCTCATTCAACTCTCACTCTTTGTTTAGAAGACAGAGTAAATTTGGTTTAGGACTCCTAGCAGCAGAACAAAATGTAATAAGCATCTGACAATAATAATTACTCTGGTATAAACCAGCTGTGTAAATTCAAGTCTCTTTTAATGATTAATTTATGTGAGGTATGGACCTTGCAGTGCTAGATTTTATGCAAAGTAAGTCATTGTCTATCTGATCCTCCTTATGCTGCATAAAATGCTTGCTGATCTCCCATGTTCAGCATTGCAAAAAAACATAAAGTCAACTTAAATTTTGTGCTGTATGTTTGAGACTAATGCTGTGAAAGCATGATTATCTGCTTCTTTTTAAAATAAACCATTTAAAAATACTCACTCAAATATTAATACTTATATACCTGTTTTCTCAGGTTGAAACTTTTCATTTGTTGAGACATAAGTAATAAGAATATGTGAAATGACAATCATATGTTATACAAATATATAAATAGAATTAATCTTTCTGGCTTCTGACAACCCCAGACACTGTGGTAACAAGTTACTTTGGAAGGAATGCAACTCCTCCCTTCAACTCTGTCCTTGAGGGATACCACACTGCATGATTCATCTGACCTGACTTTAGATGTGTACACCTGAGTTAGCCATATTGTATAGACAACGAAGTGAAATGAGAATGTGATTCATCTGACCTGTTTTAACCATGTACTTTAAGATGAGTTTAATTGCAGTCTAAAAATGTATCATAGCCTCCTTGACTAGAAAATTATTCTACGAGATCTGATCATATAAAAATGTCTAAAGTAGGACAGGTGAATACCATTTCAACTATCTAAAAGCAGAGACTAAACTACATAAGACATTTCAGAAAGGAAAAGAAAAAAAAATGGATATGGAAGCTACTCAGTTCCAGGAAAAATTGTAGGCATCGGGTACTTGCCAAACCATTCTTGTGTTGCAAAGGGATTCATAAACTCAAAACATCCTCTGTTCACTTGCTCACACACAAGCATCCACTGCTTTTTGAGATGCCTTGGATTTTTGGAAGACCTGAAGAGATTTGTCAAATACAACACAGGTGATCCACCATTTTACTGTAGCAGGTGGAGACCAGGTCAAACACTAACATGTATCAAACAATCCTAGAAGTCAATGTGTGGACAGTCACATCAGCTCTCTAACGGCCTTCTAGAAATATATCTAGGAGGGACTTCATCTCGAGATGGAGACACCTATGCTTAGGTTTCTACCTGTAGGAGTCTGCATGTGTTCATTATTATTCAACAAGACTATCCAGTTCAGAGATGGTTGCCAATTAAAGACATTTTAACAATTAAGGTAAACACACCAAACCTTCTACAGGTTCCAGTCCAACATGACTAATTTGTATTGTTCTGTATAGAAGTTATATATCAATTTGTACCAATTACACGTTGACCCCAAATGCTACCAGTCAGAATGTTGCTGCTATACAGCTACTTTGGCATGTTTAATGAATGAATAAATCTCCCATATCTTCAATAGCATCAACTTTATCATGATGGCCAAAATCACACCTTTTAATATGCCATTTGACCTGTTACTATCTTCTCTTTATTCTTTATGTTGTAGAGTGTTGTTTCTGTGCTGTAGAATTCAGTCATTTGTAGTAGACTTATTCAGTCATCTTGAAATGTTTCTAGTTACCTTAAAGCATAAAAAAGAAAAAAAGTCCAATTTTCAAGCCAGAAATACTCTTTTGTTTCTAGTTTTCAAAATATTAGTTTCCCGTTTTAAAATATGCTTGTACAGTATGTCACAAATTACCAGGAAGATTTAAGTCTAATATTTGACATGTTTTATAACACGTGGAATACAGATAACATACTTCACATTTGCATGTGCTTCTAGTGGAATTATGAAACACTTTTTTTCATAATTCTACCAAATTTATTTCTAGATTTATCTTTCACATTTATTACTGTTTATGTAAACCTTTAGTGTCATACAGATCACAAACATTGGAAAAAAATGTGTGTTTTGCATAAAGATATAACACAACTGAATACTCCATAATACAGAGATTTCTACATTCTGTCATCACAAACCTCTGAAAAATATCAAGAGGTGAATTGTGCAGGTGGAAGGCCTTGTCCACACAGCAATTTAGAGCATTACTCAGAACTCAGAATATAAACAAATAAATTTCTAGATGTTATATGAATACAGAAAAATAATATGCTTTATGAAGGTTTTCAAGTCATGACAATATTTATTCCCCTACTTACTATGATAATAAAGCAATCACTAAATAAAGATTCAGATCTGGCTTAAAATTTATGTACATTTCAAGCAATTTACTCTCTATTAGTGCAAGCGCAAATTATAAATCTTGTTGCTTAAAGACATGATAAGACTGGACTATCTGCAGAACAGAAACTCACTACAAACACATATTTCAGGGTCCTGAGCCAATCCTCTAAATACTATGTCTGGTTTTCCCCCTCCTGTTTCTCCTCCCTTCCCAGCAAACACATAAAGTATTTTTCTGAGCAGAGAAACACTTTGCCAGGACTCACACTTATTAATCAATGGAGTTGTATTTTTTCCAGACAGACTGTCCCAGTGAGCTTCCCCATCGTGTGTGGTGGTGCGGGTGTCCATCTCTTTTTCCCAAGCAACAAGTGACAGGAAATGGCCTCAGATTGCACCAGGGTAAGTTTAGATTGGATATTAGGAAAAATCTATTCAGCAAAGGAGGTGTCAAGCATTGGAACAGGGAAGTTGAGTCACCAGCCCTTGAGGCATTTAAAAGACATGTGGATGTGGCACTTAGGGACATGGTTTAGTGGTAGATTTGGCAGTGCTGGGTTAATGGTTAAACTCAATCTTACGGTCTTTTCCAGCCTCAATGATTTTACTGTTAAGAAGAGGATGAAAAATGTTTTAAATTAACAAATTAATACTTTTTAGAAAGCCTTCTAGCAAAGCTTATGAAATTTGATGTTTTCTAGTTGAGGTAATATTGCTGTACACACATCTTATTGATGAGTTCTTGCTTAATATGAACCAGACCAGCTGTTCCTTACTTCCAGGCCCTCTCCACCTCCAGATAACATTGGGGCAAATATACAATTGCTGAATGAGTTCTACGCCATTTCTACCGAATATGCTATTTGGCTAACTTTTTATTATTTCCTTTTCATTTATTGCTATTAATTTAATTTTTATAAGCCTATATATGTATCTTTTACATATGGTTTTATCATCTCTTTTTACCTATGTGTTGTTTTAGGACACAGAATAGAGCAGGTGGCATGAAGCAGTGCCATCTTGTGGCCCTTGTATGGCTATTTCCTGATTTTTCAGTTATATTAGTTTATAAGGTCAACATCAAGAGTGTTAATTTTTGTTTTGATATCATAAGCACCCCTAATTTTAAAGTCTTCAAGGTTATCCTTGAAATGTCCAAGAAAACATAATTTCCCTGTTCACCTAGGAACATTTGGAGATCTTTTATTTCATTTTTGACAAAATTTTCAGACTGTTAAATAGAAATAAAAAATTCCTAAGTCTTCTAAAAGACACTTCAGGATTTGAAAGTAAACAAACTGTCCAATCGTGCTATGAAAATATGTTGTGAAGAAGATAGTTCAACAGGTTGTCCTGATAAAAATAGGGTTCATGGAAAGTCATTTATTTGCAAATGATGGATACTGTTCTGGATAGCAATATATTGTAGATAAACCACTAAATATCTGAATTATGAAATGGTTTAAAAAAACCTATCTACTATTACATGCATCTGTCTAACTGGCTATTTTCATCCCCCAGAACTGTGGAACTAATCAATTTTCCCCTTTTTAAGTCTGTGTTGATCCCAGCAGGAATGTTAGCACCTGGGGAGGAGGAATCTGGTTGACTGTTTATGAGTATGATATATATAAATAAATTAAAGGATTAGGAAGAGAGAGACTTCTGTTCTCTGTTTGACCTAGAGTTAGAAAAAGGTAGTGTGAGATTTTCAAAAGCACTTGGCCTTGACCT
Source organism: Neopelma chrysocephalum (assembly GCF_003984885.1). NCBI lineage: Eukaryota > Metazoa > Chordata > Aves > Passeriformes > Pipridae > Neopelma > Neopelma chrysocephalum. The sequence goes on along the minus strand of NW_020897742.1, from coordinate 2,915,615 downwards.
AGTTCTCCTCTAATTAAATCATTCCTAAAACTCCCATTCAATAAGAGGTCATTTAGGCCATAACTGAGGAAGTTAAAATTAATTCAGTTGCTTATTTATGCTTCAGTTCTTCCTCCCTGCATAATGGATATAATAATTATCTGCTGTGTGGGAGTTCCACGAAGCTTCATTAGTGCTGGATAAAACACTGTGCAAAGTGGTGTGTGCTTCTCCTGAAGTTGCATTTTCTGTCTGTCTCCCCACGTGGTATTTTGTTGTACAGCTCATAGGAGGAATTCTCCAGCTTATAGAACTTCATTAAGATATTAACTTAAAAATAGATAACAAGATATTATTATTAATTAGATAATAACTGCAGTTAACTGCAGATTTTCTCTGGAAATTCAGTTACAGTCCAACGAAACAATGTTACAATTATATTAGAGCAACACAGTATCCACTAGTGTTTGGTTTATATGAACTGGCTTGTATGTATTGCAGTGAAGCCTAAGAACATAAAGGACTGTACCAGTAAGGCCACAGCCACAGGAAGAGGGATGTGATTACTGCTGCCTATTCAGTGTAGCAGTTGCAAGAGTCCATTGAAAGTACTATGTCCAATTTTGTGCTTCCCAGCGCAAGTAAGACAGTGATTAATTGAACTGAGTATGGCAGAGGGCCATCAAAATGATTGGGGGGCCAGCACATGTGACATGAACAGAGTTGTAGAGAGATGGGTTTGTCCAGCCCAAAGAAGAGCAAGCAAATTGCTTTTTTTCAACTGTTTAGTGAGTGTTTATAATGAAAATGGAGCCAGACTCCACTTAGAGGTGCACAGCCTCCAATGCTAGGAAAATAGGCACAAGCTGAAGACAGCTAAAATCCCAATTAAGTAGCAGGACAAAACCAATTACTATAATGAGAGTGATAAATCTCTGGAATGTGTTGCCCAGAGAGCCTGTGGGATCTCCATCCTTAGACACAAAATTTGGCTTGACAAGACCCCGAGAAACCTCATGGTTTCAAAGTTGGATTCAGCTTCGCAACTGGCTCTACTTTAAGTGGGGACTTGGACCACATGACTTTTAAAGATTCATTTCAACCTAAGTTATGGTACAACTCTCTGATTGTACCTCAGTAAAGGTGTTTTAATGTTATAAGAAATTGCAAGAACATTCTCAGGCAGTAAGAGCATCAGCTTCTTCCATCTTTCCGTTAATATTTTTGTTTCCACCTCAATTGGAGCACAGTGGCAATACTGCTGTGCCATCTGGAATACATTAGTAACACTAGTGCTGCTGATTTCAGTTTTTGAATATCAATGGCATAAAATGATTCTCTCCCCCAGCAATCTATTTCTTAGCTTATAAAACCCTTGATATTACCATTTGGAATGCTAGAGCAGTCACATGAGAGCTAAAGAAGAAAAAAAAAAAAAGGGGGAACTTTTTCCTAATTTTTTCATTTCAGCAGAAAGGAAACCTCTGAGTAAATTATAAGAGTGTTTTAACATTCACAATGATGGTTCTTGCTCTACCCTTTGCAGATGCATACTATTATCTAGAGTCCTATATTCTTCATATATTCACAATGAAATCCAAAGTAAGAAGGAATTTATTTACTGTAAACATTGTAGACTGCACATTCCATTTAGTCTGCATATCCCATTCTACCAAAGGAAAAATAACAAATGGAAATTATCCTGAGGTGATTTCTGTTTGACATGTGTCTTTTATGGAGTAAATGGCTTGAATTTTGGGGCACATGGATAGAACCCTCTCAATTGTTGTTCTAGACATGTTCTATTTTGCTCCCTCCCTCTGCACTAGCTAGTTTTGCCTTTGCCCTCAGCAACATCTCCACTTGTCCTGAATTTTTGGGGAGAAATCAGGGTGTTTGTGACAAAAAAATAAAAAACAATTGTGGAAGAGAGGGTTTCTTTTTTATCTCATTCCCTTTTCAAGGTATAGCTCAGTAAGGCTACTTTTGTGCTCAAAGGCATTTGGAGTAGTTCTCTTCATAAGTGTACTCAGCTGCACACAGATAATAATTGTACATTAGTGACTCAGCACAGATAACAAAAATGTATTGCCATTTTTTCCCAAAGATTTGCACGAATTACCTGTCAAAAATCCCTCACCTTTGCAAAATTAATGTAAAAAAATTTAAGCAACAGCTTATAAAGACCAGTGTAGACACTTTAATGTCACAGCTTACATGCTCGTAGTTGGAAAGACTTCTAAAGTAGGTGTCTTAGGGATGACAAGATAAGATTGTATTTTCTTCGTACAAGTCTAATAGCCTCTAATGGGAAAGTACTGGAGTCAGTGAAACCAGATCTTTCAGAAAAATTCATCTAGGGTTTTCTAAGGAAAAAACATGTCGGAGTATGGTTGCTACATTACAAGGCAGGATAATAAATCTAAAACAAAAGTGGAAGGTTAAAAACCTATTTTTACGTCTATATCTTCTGACACCAAGTAAACATGAGTCTGATAATTAGGATTAGAGCTTGTCCTTCCCCAGACACCGTCTGGGCAGTGCTTGCCTGGTGGTAAGAGCAGATTAGTGTTTGAAACATGAGCACACAGCTGTACCACTGACCACTGATTTATTTCAGCACTTCCAAGACAGGATGCAATCCATGATATATTAAGTGCCTCTCCTGTGTTTAGAAACAAATGATAAAACATATTCAGTTGTCTATTTTTATGAGGACTGGGAGGATATTTATATAAAAGGTGTTGTCTTTGTGTATGGGGGCAAGACCTTCCTCGCTCAGCTTTTATGTGTCTGTGGGAATAACCTGTCCTCACCCCAAGAATGAGTATTAGTGCAAGCTGGCAGCATCCAGCAGATGGTGCTCAGAACTAACAAAAAGAAACACATTAAAGGGGAAAGAAACAAAAAAAGGAAGAAGGAAGCAGGGAAAGCTTGTTGTTGTTTATATTTTCCTGTGACTAACAGCTATTTTGGCATTTGGTTTCTTTTGTTTGTTTTGTTTTTTGATTTATCACCCTGCAGCTAATATTATAATGTTGTTCACAAATGATCATAATGAGTTTTAGGTGGTGGATAGATGAGGAGTGTTGATTAACTGTTGGTAGATCTTCTGCAAGCTCCTTAATGGCATATTCGGGGGTTCAGACTGCTTCAAGATTCCTGTAAATTCCTATAGACTCCATCATGATGTGAGGGGAAAGAAGAGTTAATTGCTGTGGAAAAGAATCAGATTTTTAAGGAAAATTTCTACACATCCTTTAGAAATCTAGTCCTAGTACATACTATTCTCTATATTATATTAAATAATATTTGGCAGAAGGGTCATATCTTTTAATTATTTGAAGTCAGTATTAACAAAAATCCTTAGACTATGCCTTGGGATAGTGATTAAATAAAGATTAAAAATAACTCAAATATTGTCCATATTTACAAGTGACTTTCTTCCCAGTCTAATTAGATATCACAAAGTAAAAATGGAGAAATATCAGATATTTGTTTTGGTTTTGTACAAGAAAGAAGAGCCTTGAGGTCTGTTGTCAATGGGATCTGACAATGACTTGGAAACCACCTGGCAGATTTTCTGGAGGCCGGACCTGTGACATCTCCATGCCTAAGGGACAGTGCAGAGCCATTGGCAGCTGGGCAGTGCTGTGGATTCCATGCAGAGGACACAGACTGGCTCTTCACTGTCCTTAATGGCACTGCATCAGGAACTGTGTCCTTGCTACCAAACAGTAAAAGCTACTGGCTGTTGCCCTGGCGCTGAGATGCCAGGACACTTCCTCAGGGATGGTCATTCCCTTTTTAGTGCACCGCTGTCCTGTCCCATGGCAGATCTAACTTCATGTTTAATTTTGACTTTTTAAAGACATTACTGTGTTGACATTTGCTCATTTCCTTCTTCTCCTCCTCCATCAACACAGAAAATAACTGTTATGATCCCAGGCCCAGGGAGAGATCAGGGGCAGATGACTGAAGTTACTGATAATAAAGCTACAGCTACTGAATCCTCTCCCTTCAGAAATCAGGTTAATCTCTGATCTCACTACATTTCAAATGAAAGAAATCTTTATTCCAGTCTGTATCCTAACTATGTAAATAGCAGAAACAGAATAAAAAGGGTGAAATAAAATAAAGTGATCTATTTTGCTAAATAAAAATCTTCTGAAGCATGAGGCAGCTGTATTCTCCTCTTGCATTGTATAGGGGCTAAGAATGAGTACAGAATCATGATGACAACTCCTTGCTTTAAATAATGTTGCTACTGCCTAGAACCTAAGCACTGGGTATAGTAGATATATTGCTGTGTTCCAAAGCAATCATACAATGTCATAAGGTAAATTAACCTGTGTAAACCCCAAAAATCTGTCTACTCTCAGCAATTGCACTGGTGACATATAAAAGCTGATAGAAAAATATACCATTGTAAGAGCCTGCAGAAAATTGGAATTTTGACAAATTTTCCATTGACAATATGCTTTTATTTGCTAAGTAGTAGGTTTCTCAGTTACAATATATGCAAACATACACATATGTACTTTTCAAACAAAAAGAAATGTTAAGATTTTCAGGAATAACATCAACAATTTATATAATATTGCACTGAGGTACTTTGCTGTCTCTTTAAGGCCAGTTCTGAGAAATGTTTCACTGGTAGAAGTGAATAATAATCCATCATTTTCTTTCTTTCAGGAGGGCAATGGCAAAGGAATAAGAATAAAGAGTAAATTAAGCTCATTTATTTAAAACACCCCACAGTCCTGATCTAGCTCCCTCTGTGACAGACTACATGCGACAATATAGCACAGCACTAAACCATGTGCCCACACTTGATGGCCCCATGGCCCAGAAACAACATTTTTGCAGGTTTTCTGCAGGTGTGATGAAACCTGCCTGCCGCCGCAGCATGACTCAGAATAAAGGATGCTTGCATTTGTGAAATGGGTAGATTTAATGATATTGCCTCCTAGCAGGTAAACTGCCCCCAAAATTGCACTAGGATTTGTCTTGGAGATATATTGTTGGACATTTCCAGAAAGAAGCAGAGAATAGAACAGTGCTGAGTGTGGGGAAAGTGCTCAGCATCCCTCCCCGGACATGTCTCATTCTGCAATGCAGACATATAAAGACACTGTGGAGGAGGAGAAAGATGAGGAGGAGGAGCAGACAGCTGTGGATTCAATATCCCAGTAATGAGGTCAATCCACCAAAGCTAAGGTGTACAGATGAGGCAGACTGCATGACAAAAAGAGTCAGAGATTGAGAAACATTTTTTCCTGATTCAAATCTCCAGATTCCATGCATAGTCAATGAAATGATGTGGGGACCTTTATGTCAGTGGCTCAAAGTGACAAGAGATGCAATGAACAGATGAAACAAAATTAATTAAAGAGATCATATTAATCAAATTGAAAGCATTCATTGTAGAAGATCTTTGGACACTTCCATATTGCAATATTCTCTCCATCCATGCAAAAAGTAGGAAGTCTATCAGACAAGAAGTCTTCTATTCTCAGGATCATTCATAGCTTCTGGGAATTATATCAAATATGATTAAAGTAGAATTAAAAAAGATTGCTATGGCAGAACTATGTTACAATTACAAATTACACTATATTATATTATTCATTTAATTATATTTTTAACATCAATCATAGTCTCACTTCACCAGGAAGAGTCTCAGTAGCAATAGACTTTATTTTAAGAGCAGAAATAAGAAGTTATTTTGGATTAAAATAGAAAACTATTGTCATCTTCAGCATTTTTTGCTGAATAACAATGTATTTAGAAATCTTCATTAGGGCATTTTATCACTTATTCAGATTAGTGCAGAAATTAAATCAGCTTAAATATGAATAAGATGTCAAAACAGTAATATTAAGAAGGAGTTGTTAAATCAATTTCATGTGTAGACAAGCTCCCAAGAAGCCAGTAAAAAGGCAGAGTATCAAACAGTGTGCTGAAAGGAGGGGAAAAACATTAAAAAGGAATATAAATGGAATCTGACAGGAGGTTGAGTCTGAGTATTTATAGGTGGCAGGGTGTTAATGTATTATGCAAAAGGAAACACAAAGCTGGTTTCTTTTTCTAGTTATTACACAAAAAAACACAGTTTAGTAGAAGCATATTCTATCTACTGTGCCATGTTCCTTCTCCAGCTAAAATGGAGTAGCCTGAAGAAATGAGGTTCAAATCATCTTTGTTATCCTGCACAATTCCTCAGGGGACTGGGGGAAGGCTGGTGACTATATATCCAGAGAAGAAGTCTGCAACAGCATGACCATTATAATGCTTTGTACCATTCTAGTGCTGACTTTTGCTGGCTTGTCTTCAAAAGTCAGTGGACCTTTTTATTAACAAAGATGAGTCTTGCAGACAATGCTTGAGAGGATAATGCTTTATGACCCAGGTACAGTGCAGGTAGAACTTTGCAGCTGCTTGGAAGTAGAGAAGCAGGATGTTAATGCCTGAAACTTTGTGGCCAGTTGCTAATGGACCAAATAAAGCACCCCATAAGCAAACCTTCTTTGTGTCCTTGAACATAAAACTAGGCTTTGCATATTGTGATAAACCACTTAGAAACTGAAAGCTCCTAGTGTGAGTTCACCTGATTTATCATGCTTTTTGTATCATATGAAACACGCTGTAGTGTTACACAGCTCTTGCTGTGTTTCAACAATGATTTTGGTTGGGGCGGAAAAAGTCATCCTGTCTTTCCTTCAGTCCTCCTTCTCCCTGGTGGCAATTTATGGCAACCGTTAGTGCAGCAGTTCTGGCTCAGAAAGGATTGCCATAGTTTTTGACGTGAATTCACAATCCAGATAATCTGAAATCCAGGCAGAAAGGGACCTGGGGGTACTGAACTTGAGCTGGCAGTGTGCCCAGGTGGCCAAGAAGGCCAGTGGCATCCTGGCCTGTGTCAGCAACAGTGTGTCCAGCAGGACCAAGGCAGTGATTCTTCCCCTGTACTCGGCATTGGTGAGGTCACAGCTCAAGTGCTGTGTCCAGTTCCAGGCCCCTCAGTTCAGGAAGGATATTGAGGTGCTGGAGAGTGTCCAGAGAAGGGCAATGAGGCTGGTGAAGGGACTGGAGCACAAGTCCTATGAGGAGCAGCTGAGGGAGCTGAGGTTGTTTAGCTTGGAGAAGAGGAGACTCGGAGGAAACCTCATCACTCTCTACAACTCCCTGAAAGGAGGTTGTAGCCAGGTGAGAGCTGGTCTCTTCTCCCAGGCGACCAGCAGCAGGACAAGAGGGTATGGTCTTAAGCTGTGCCAGGGGAGGTTTAGGTTGGACATGAGGAAGTTCTACACAGAGAGAGTGAGTGGGCATTGGAATGGGCTGCCCAGGGAAGAGGTGGATTCACTGTTCCTGGAGCTATTTAAAGAAAGACTGGATGTGGCATTTAGTGCCATGGTCTAGTAGACAAGATGGTGTTAGGTCAAAGGTTGGACTCAGTGGTCTCAGAGGTCTTTTCCAACCTAGTTGATTCTGTGATTCTGTGAAATCGATTTGACTCTGAAGTATATTTGGAAAAAAGTCTCACAGATATTTTTTCAAGTTATCCTGTGGAGATTTTCACTTTTTTTAGCTCTAAGGTGAGCATCCTTTCAATGGCGAATATGGATGTTACAGCTTTTCAGCATGTGTGATTAGCTATGTGAACTCATACTGCATTTATACATGAAAACTCGAATTTATACAGAAACAGTTTATTCAGCTTGTAGATCAGACACTGGTGCTTGCTCTGCTTGGACTATCCATATAAGTCTAAGCATAGCAGCAACTAAATGCATTTATTTTGCTTCCAAGGCCAGCAGCATAGCCACTTAGCATAGTTCAAGACAACTGCCTGTGGGTAACAGACCTGTTATCATAGCAGTAAGATGTGTTCCAGGAAGCTGGAGTTCTCAAGGTTACATGGAAAAGACAAATAGCTCTATTCCATGTCAGCTGCTATCCAGAAAGATTTCTTAATTTTGCCTGAACACAAGCTCTGCGGGAGATGTGCTAACTCCTGCAGATCCTCTCGTGGGTGTTATTGCTAGAAAAACAACAACAACAACAACAACAAAACCCCAGAAAATTAATTCTAGAATACCATAGCACACATGCAGTTGGAAGTACAGAAGGAAAGAAAAATAGTTTGTATTTTTCAGACTGAGCAAAATCAAGTTTTACTAAAAAGTACTTAGCCTTAAATCCAAAATCCTTTCAATGAACAAGGTTTTGTGTCTCATATATTCACTTTTTTATACTCTAGTCCTGTTTGGTATCATCATCCTCAGAAACACTTTGTCTTCCAGGAGGGAATATTGTTGCCATCTTCTCCTCATATCTTGTATGAAACTGTATATTTGCTACAGTTTCAGCATTATTGTGTAGATAAATTGTAGTTTTCTAAAAACATCAAGGCATGACAGTTTCTTAGGATCTAACCATAATCAAAGTATGCTGACCAATATATAGTTGACCAATATATGTAGTTGCTTCCTTCCAGGTGCTGCACCTTTGAGAAATCATGTGATATTCAGCTTTTATAAAAGATGTAAGATCTGAGCTGTCTTGTTATTGGAGATAAGGCCTAAAAATATGCTGAGGTGCACTTAAATGGTACAAAACCTGGGCTAAATAAAATGACGACTACTAACACTGCATTATAGGAGTACTACCACTATGTACAAACTGTCATTTTAAGCTACTTATTAATGTTGAAATTACTAGGTTTGTACTTAAGGTTGAACATTTAGAATATGCTCTTCACAAGTATAATTTTAGGGTCGAGACAAAAGGACTTAAGTTCTTAAAAATCTTGTTTGTGGCAAGAAGCTTGCAGCCAGCCTCACATGTCAGAGGGTGAAGCCTGAAGCTGTATAAGGTTAACAGCCTCTATGCTCTTTAAGTCTTGGAAGTTTATTAGAGTGAGTTACATAGAATTAGTCCTCTAAAATTGCTGTATCCTTTAGCTGGGCTCCTTCTCCAGCTTACTCTTCTGTTCTCATGCTTTGATAATTCTGTTCACAGAGCAGCCTCATGAAGCATGCAAGAAATGTGCATATAATAAAGCTGTCTTGAGCAGTTGCTTGGTAACTCTATGTATTAAAATGCTTCTAATATTCAAGAGACACATGATTACAATAATAAAAATACAGAAATACAGCAGGGAGTCACTAACAGCTGTTAGAGATTTAACACCCACATCCAGATGCTTGAAAAAAACATGTTGTACTAATAAGCAATGGATTATTAGCTGCTTGAGTAATTGCTTTGGATTCAGCAGAACTATGAATTTTTGTAAATCTTTTGCATTTTTTCATAGTTCCTAAATGAAGAATTATAGTATTTACCTTCAATGACTGTACTGGAGCCTTGCCTGGCTCTGGAGCTACTGTGGAAGTCAGCCACAGTCTGTGATGGGGCATCAGATCGACTCTGCAGGCTGCAGGTTAGGTGAGAAGTCAAACACCAGCTTTCTGATCCATGCTTCAAAGACTATTAAAATCTGTTTATACAAACCTTAACAGACCAGTTAGGAAATATCAAGAGGTTATTGTATACTAGTATCCAAGATATTATTGCAAATTTAAGAAAAAAAAAGCTCTAAACTGAAGGTAGAAATTAAACTCTAGTTAACTTTCTGACTTTTGAGTTGCTATAGCAAGAAAAGGGAAGTGTCACTACATGTATTGGATGAACACTGCAAGTGCAATTCAATTACCTATACTGTTATCCAGTACCATTTCAGATGTCTTGGGCCATCCTGTAAGGTCTGTAGTTGCAATTCTAGAAGAAAAGACGTATGTCTTCTACAGGACATGTGTCATATCTATTAGCGACTTGTAGATGGCAAGTGGCACCTCAAATGCCCTAGACCTCTATGCTATGATTGGAGGTTGGTGAATGTCATGCCCACCCACAAAAAGAGCTGCAAGGAGGACCCAGGAAACTACAGGGCTGTCAGCCTGACCTCAGTGCTGGGCAAGGTTATGGAGCAGATCATCCTAAGTGCAATCACACAACACCTACAGGATGGACAAGGGATCAGACCCAGCCAGCACGAGTTTAGGAAGGGCAGGTCCTGTCTGACCAACCTGATCTCCTTTTATGATCAGGCGACCTGCCTGGTGGATGAGGGGAAGGCTGTGGATGTGGTCTATCTGAACTTCAGCAAACCCTTTGACACCGTCTCCCACAGCATACTCCTGAAAAAGCTGGCAGCCCATGGCTTGGACAGGGGCACTCTGTGCTGGGTTAGGAACTGGCTAATGGTCGAGCCCAGAGAGTGGGGGTGAACGGTGCTGCATCCAGGTGGCAACTGGTCACTAGTTGTGTCCCCCAGGGATCAGTGTTGAGCCCAGTCCTATTTAATATCTTTATTGATGATCTGGATGAGGGGATCGAGTGTACCACTAGCATATTTGCAGATGACACCAAGCTGGGTGGGAGTGTTGATCATCTGGAAGGCAGGAGGGCTCTGCAGAGGGACCTGGACAGGCTGGAGAGTTGGTCTGATTCCAATGGAATGAGGTTCAACAAGGCCAGGTGCTGGGTCCTGCACTTTGGCCACAACAACCCCCTGCAGCGCTACAGGCTGGGCACAGAGTGGCTGGAGAGCAGCCAGGTAGAAAGGGACCTGGGAGTTTGGATTGACAGGAAGCTGAACATGAGCCAGCAGTGTGCCCAGGTGGCCAAGAAGGCCAATGGCATCCTGGCCTAGATCAAGAACAGTGTGGCCAACAGGTCTGGGGAAGTGATTCTCAATGCTGATGAGGCCACACCTGGAGTGCTGTATCCAGTTCTGGGCCCCTCAGTTCAGGAAGGATATTGAGGTGCTGGAGCAGGTCCAGAGAAGAGTAACAAGGCTGGTGAAGGGACTCAAGCATAAGTCCTATGAGGAGAGGCTGAGGGAGCTGGGGTCGTTCAGTCTGGAGAAGAGGAGGCTCAGGGGAGACCTCATCACTCTCTACAACTCGCCGAAAAGGAGGTTGTAGCCAGGTGGGGGTCGGTCTCTTCTCTCGGGCAGCTATCAGTAAGACAAGAGGGCATAGTCTTAAGCTGTGCCAGGGAAGGTTTAGATTAGATATTAGGAAGAAATTCTTTGCAGAGAGGGTAATCAGGCATTGGAATGGGCTGCCCAGGGAAGTGGTGGATTCTCTGTCCCCGGAGGTTTTTAAGATGAGACCGGATGTGGCACTTAGTGCCATGGTCTGGTAACCACAGTGGTAGTGGATCAAGGGTTGGACTTGATGATCTTGGAGGTCCCTTCCAACCCAGCTGATTTTATGATTCTATGATTCTATGATTCTATGATTCTATGCACTGTTGGATTGAGCTGGAGATGTCTGACTTCCTGCCACGCCCAATGGACATCTAGACAAATCTCAGTGGAGCCTATGTAGTACTTCAACTATTCTAAAGCAGATCTTAGGGACATTTCAGCTGACATAATATGCCTGTGCTACTAACAAGCTCCTCCTGTCTGTGCAGACAACAGCTCCATCCTGGCTGCTTCTATACTGTCCTTCAAGCTCCACTGTCTGTACTGAGTACATCTCTATAACAGGAGTTCAGCATAAGTAGATATCTAAACTCAGATGTTTCAAGCTCAGACTGAATCCTGACTTTGAATCCTGATCTGTGCCTGTCCACTGGGTCAAGTACCTCATGTAGCATTAGGGTAAAATATAATTCTTGACATTCCAGTAATGGCCTCATCATGATATAGGTTTCAGGACTTTGGATATTTTATGTTGTGTTCCCCAAGAAAGAAACACATCAAAGGAGTTCAGGTTACTTCAGAAATTATGAAGGCTTTCAGTAATGCTTATTTGCTGGGATTTCAGTGCCACAGTCTTTCATGGAAAATATTATTTTTGTACATTTCATTAACATATTTGCAAAAATATCTGGTAGTTGTTTCTTCCCCAGAAGTGCATTATCTTCTGTTTTAACATATCTGGTAGTAGTAATAGCAACACACGAAGTATTCCTGTCCTCTTTTTAAAGACTTTCCTATAGGTGATGAAACCTCAGGTTCCTAATTTATCTCCAATGGCTTTTATCTTCAACTAGGAGTTGAAGATCCAGTTTTACAGCAGTAAGATAACCTTAACTTCTAGTGACATTTTTGGGGAGGGCAGGTGGTAAGGAGGCTTCTGGTTTGGGTTCAGTTTTCAAAGTCCATATTATGAAATATTACTGTTTCAATAAATTTTTCCATTTTTGTCTGTTACAATGAACACATATTCAGTGTCAAGCATAACCACAGAAGTGAACTGAATTAAGTCCCTAGCCTCACTCTACTAAATGCAGAGGAAGGGTAGGTACCTCCTCTCAATACACTTCATTATTGTGAGTTACATGGTTCGAAAGAAGGGAGTGAGTTACATTCTGAAAATGTGTATATGTGTGGTCTCAGTTCAGATGTCTAAACACAGGCTGCCTAAGCATGTGATTTGGGATGTCCTACTCTGTCCAAACACCTACATGGTGTTGACAAATGCAACACGTGTCTTGGTGAGTCTTGTACCCTTCTGTAGCAGGAGCTGGAGACTTTCCGAACAGACAGGAATGCTCATGTTCAGAGAACTGAATTGTCTGTTTTCTCTCTGTTTTGGATAGAGAACAAATGTTTCGGATTTGCATGGCAAGGTTCTGGTAGCTGGAGGTTTTATAGGGAAGGCTTCTCTGAGAAGCTGCTGGAAGCTTCCCCATGTCCAACAGAGCCAATGCCAGCTGGCTCCAAGATGGACCTGGCGCTGGCCCAGGCTAAGCCAACCAGTGATGGTAGTAATGCCTTTGTGATAACACATTTAAGAAGGAGAGAAAGAAGTTATTGGGCAGAAGTAATTGCACTTGAGAAGAGACAAGTGAGAATATGTGAGAGCAACAATCCTGCAGACCCCAAGGGCAGTGAAGGAGAGGGAGGAGGTGCTCCAGGCACAGGAGTTGAGATTCCCCTGCAGCCTGTCGTGCAGACCTTAGTGAGGCAGCTGTGCCTCTGCAGCCCATGGACATCCACAGGGAAGCAGAGATTCATCTGCAGCCTGTAGATGACCCCGCACTGGAGCAGGTGGATGCCTGAAAAAAAGGCTGTGACTTCATGGGAGGCCTGTGCTGTAGCAGACTCCTGGGAGGGACCTGCAGACCCATGGAGAGAGGAGCCCACACTGGAGCAGGTTTTCTGGCAGGACTTATGACCTTGTGGGGGACCCACATTGGAGCAGCCTGTGCCTGAAAGGCTACATCCTGAAGGAGGGACCCACGCTGGGGCAGTGTGTGAAGAACTGCAGCCCATGGGAAGGACTCATGTTGGAGAAGTTTATGGAGAATTGTCTCCAGTGGGATGGACTCCTCTGGAGCAGGGGAAAGACTCCTCTCCCTGAGGAGGAAACAACAGGAGAAACAACATGTACTGACTGTAACACCCATTCCCTGTCTCCCTGTGCTGCTAGGTGGGGAGGAGGTAGAGAATCATGAATAAATGTAAGCCAAAGAAGGCAGAAATGGTGGCCAGAAGATATGGTTAAGATTTATTTTTTTTCTCATTATCCTGCTCTGATTTTGATTGGTAATAAATTCAACTAATTTTCCTAAGTCAAGTCTGTTTTGCCTGTCACTGTCACTGGTGAGTGATCTCTCCCTGCCCTTATCTAGACTCACGAGACTTTCCTTATACTTTCTCTCCCTTACCTAGCTGAGGAGGGCAGAGACAGAGCTGCTTTTGTGGGCACTCTGTGTCCTGCCAGGGTGCAGCAAGACATCAAAGTCAGGCAAAATAAATCCACTCACAGAATCAAATGAAATTGATGTGATAGATGGCAATGTTGTGCAGAGATGGTAAAAGTCTTGTAACACATGTGAGAACTCTCCCTTCCATCCCATATACTTTTTGCAGAATTAATTATCTGATTACGTTACGGTGATTACATGTCATTTATTACAAAAGAAATTGTGATAGCACTGCAACCAGGGATTATTGTGAAATATAGTATCTTGAGTTTCCTTTGTTTCCTTCACAGAAACATAATGTCAGTAAGATCAGAACTGTAGAATTCTTTCACCTGTCCCCTTTCCTGACATCTAGAATTAATAATTTCCTTTTTCACTGTTATTCTCTGTGGATAAATAGTACAATTGCAATGTCATCAGCATTAGGCCTTCCATAATGCTGAATAGGGTGTAACATAGTAGACAACAAGAACTACCCAAGGGAATGGCTTGAAGTTGTGCCAGGGGAGGTTTAGGTTGGACACTAGAAAAAGATTCTTCACCCAGAGGGTGGTTGGGCACTGGAAGAGGCTTCTCAGGGAAGTGGTTACAGCACCAAGCCTGGGAGAGTTCAAGAAACATTTGAACAATACTCTTTTGGGCATATGGTATAATTCTTAGGGATGTCCTGTGCAGGACTAGGAGTTGGACTCAATGGTCCTGATGCAACTCTTCTAACCTCGTATATTCTGTAATTCTGTGAAATAGAAATATAAAAAATACTTACCTATCACTCACCCCGTTAGAGGAGAGGTGCTATGCAAATACAGAATACTATAGTACAAAGAAGTCATGTTAGCTGTCTGAACTCATAACAATTTAATTACTCAAGCAAATAAGAAAATCAAGATTTAATGTGCATTTACAGAGACACAAAAATCTAACCTTTTATAATATTCTTCTGCATGTTCACTGTTAAAATATTCTACTGCTTCATTGTAGTTCTTCTTGTAATGGAGTCCAATAATGTTATGTATACTAGAAGTTGTGGACCCAATGATGAGAGTATTTGAAAAAAAAAAGGACTTTATTTTAACAGTACTGAATTTCATCTGGATAAGCAATAGCTCAGAGCTGGTTGGTAAAACAATTTTTCTTTTATGGATCAAGTGATGAGAATTGCATCCTTGCACAACTTATTTTACAAAAGAAATTGCTTACATTATAACACATAGAATTTTATATCACAGATATAGCTTTTATTTGCTGGGCAAAACTAACTCCCATTCAATAGTCATTAGATCAATCATAATACAGTAATAAAAATTAGCTATTTTATAGTTTTTAAATTATTCTCAAACAACAAAATCGCCTTTGGCAACTTAAGCAGTAAATTAGAATCAAGGAATTCATAATATTTTAGCAATTACCATAAGTGGGTCTACCTTAATGAAATACTTTGCATGTAGAGTCATAGAACTGTGGAATAGTTTGGGCTGAAAGGGACATTAAAGATCATCTAGTTCTCCCCATGCCATGGGCAGGGACACCTTCCAATAGACCAGGCTGCTCAAAGCTCCATCCAACCTGGCCTTGAACACTTAGAGGGATGGGGCATCCATGACCTCACTGGACAACCTGACCTGTGCCAGTGTCTGACTGCCCTCTTTCAGTTTGATGCCATTCCCCCATGTCCTATCAGTACATGCTCTTGCAAAAACTCCTTCTCCAGCTCTCTTGTAACTCCTTTGGCTACAGGAAGGTGCTATAAGATCTCCCTGGAACCTTCTCTTCTTCAGGCTCAACAGCCCCAGCTCTCAGCCTGTTCATAGGAGAAGTACTCCAGCCCTCTGAACAGCTTTGTAGCCTCCTCTGGACTCTCTTTAATGGATTCATGTCCTTCTTATGCTGAGGATCCCAGCACAGGACACAGTTCTCCAGGAGGGTTGTCATGAGAACCTTGATTCACTGGTAATACTCCTCATCACAGAATCATTGAGGTTGGAAAAGATTTTCAAGATCATCTAGTTCCACTGTCAAACCAGCACCACCACAATCACCCCTAAGCCATATCCTCAAGTGTCACATCCAGATGCCTCTTGAACACTTCCAAAGATGGTGATCACTTTCTCTCTGGTCAATTTATTCCAATGTCTAACCACTCTTTCAGTGTGGGGGTTTTTTTCTGGTGTTTAATCTGAACCATTTTATCTTTTAATGCAGCCCAGGATGTGGTTGGCTTTCTAGGATGCAAGTGCACATCTCCAGCTGTTCATCCACAAACACCACTGAGTCCTCCTCAGGGCTTCTCTCAATCCATTCTCTGCCCAGCCTGACAAAGCTTGGTGTCATCACCAAACTTGCTGAGGGTGCACCCAATATTTTTATAAAAGTATTTTCATTACATGATTACAGAAAATGAACTATTTATTGATCATACGTTCAACTTTGTTTGGGAATAGTTGACAGAGATTCTGCTTGTGATTTCTTTTTATATCGTATTTACAAAGTGTTCAGTTGTTTGAGTCTAATTTTTCATCAGTATACCGTGTACAGTCATCAAATAAGTTTTGGCTTGGCTATCTGCTACCACTGTAGATAAAGATATTTATACTGACACAGAGAAGGGAGATTTAATTAACAGTCCATAAATCATATCATATTGCCAATCTGGTATAGTTATACCAGAAGGCTTTGAATTAATCTCAATTACTATGTGCACCAAGACTAGCTTCCTTCTTTTTCCACTAATCACCAATTCCTTTGGTACTCTGACAGATAATAATAAATCATAGTAAGATGCTCTGAATAGTTTAATTGCTGTTTGCACCTTCACAATTTGACACCTTAGTTTTCATCTCAAATTGTTAAGAAATTTCACAGAAAGATTTCCTTGCAAGTTGTCACTTGGGTGACTCCTGCCTACAGCAAAACTGCATGTACATCATCAACAGCAACATGGAAAACTCTTCTAGTTTGTGCACTTGAGTAGTGGGTTGGCTTTTGGATTTTTTAGGCCTTCCTTAGCAACGGGGGTCAGAAATCTAAGGAAGTACTCCATATCATCCTTTAACGTAACAACATATAAATAAGGCACAGATAAGAGAGCTCACCCTCTTCTCTTTTCCAGTGGCTGAAGGTGACAGGGTCTCTCTGCAGACAGTCTTTGCTTGTATAGGCCAGGGCCTGCCTGCTTAAACCTGCCGTTATCTCTGGTCCCTTCGGGAGGTGTGGGGAGTTGGTTGGTGCTTCGCATGGTTCTGCTGTCTCTTTCAGGGAAGTATTTAATTAGGTTTTTTGTATTTATTCGCTAGCTCTCTATTAACAGGGTATATTTGAAGGATATTTGTTTTTATAGGTTTTTTTATCTCTCTTTCCCCCTCCCTTTTCCCTTTTTTCCTCCCAGGAGTTCCCTATCCTGTGTACAATATATTCAAATTGTATATATAATTGTAAATATATGTAAATACATATTTTTGATATAATTCAGTTGGTTTCGATTTCTCTCAGTTTCTATAGTTTTTTTCCCCTTTGCCTGAAGAGGGAGGGAGGGAAAAGGCTTTCACTGAGCTTTGGAGATTTGGTGGGAAGCCAGCTCAAACTTGCTCAACTTGGTTTTTTATTTGGTGCACTTCAGATGGCTGTGGACAGAGAAAGAAAACAACTCAGAAAATGTAACCCCAAAGACTGGAAAATCCAGTGTTATATTTTTTAGTCATGCAGGGTATTATTTTTACTTCTTCAGTGGAAGAAACCAAAGAATTCATTTGACTTTGATTGATTATGTCTAATCACCTTCTCTCCTTCACTAAAAATCCATGTTCATACTTTCTTCAATACTCAGCCTGACTGAGGTCTAACTAAACTTAAGAAATCTTGAACATTGCTTTAGTCAGAGAAGAAAATTCTGTAGCCAACTTAAATGATTAACTTTGGTCTTTTTAGTCCTCAAAATGTGCATTAGTCAGAACATCATCACTATTTTTCACAGCACTTAGTTATGTCTAGAGGTGTCAAAACTGTTAATTAAAACCAGACATAATCATAACAATCTGGAATCTTTGACACAACCCTTCCCCACCCCCATTACAACCCTTTTCAGAGGAAACTGCTGGCTAATGTACTACAGCTCTGCAAGAAACATTTCATCTACAGAGGAAAGAGAAATCATAAATCTTTCTTCATATACGTCAAGAAGCATAATTGCTTTTTTCTTTTTATTTCTTCTACCATGGTCTGTATATCCATGATATCTGACAGTGAAGCTATAAGTCATTTATCAAAGACAGAAAAAAATTAAAGAAAAGGAAGAAGGACAACATTCTAGCTTTAGAGTGATAATGGATAGATGCTTTCTGTAGTTTGTATCAAATTTACTGAATAATAAGAGAAATAATTCATGTTTCCTTGGTTACAAATTTCTCTACTTAAGGCATTAGAATCTGAAGGTCAAGTGCAGAGTAAAGACATACAGTTTAATATAGTCCAGACTCAATTTCTGGATTTCCTTCTAGAACAGGATAAAATATATGTTGCATCCCAGTCAGTGAGATTCTCATTCTTCACAAGTCAGGGGTCCAAGCATTAAGATTCAGGTATGAGAATGCAGAAACAGAGCTGCCAAGGCTTTCTTCCTTGGATTATTTTTCTGTTTTCAGATGTTTCTTCCCGAGCTCCAGGATTCACTACTATTCCCATGAGTCCCGCTTGTAATACAGTTGTTCCAATCAACCTTGTGTTGTAGCAGAAGTAGATGAAAACGTAATGGCTTTAAACTGAAGGAGGGTAGATATAGATTAGCAATTAAAAAGGAATTCTTTACTCAGAGGGTGGTGAGGCACTAGAACAGGTTGCCCAGATGAGTTGTGGATGTCCCATCCCTGGAAGTGTTCAAGGCCCAGTTGGATGAGGCTCTGAGCAACCTGGTCTAGTGGCAGGTGTCCCTGCCCATGGCAGGGGGATTGGAGCTAGATGGTCCTTAACATCCCTTCCAACACAAACCATTCTATGTTCAACATGATGGACCTCCTGTCCTGATGAAAACATGATGGACCTCCTGTCTCAGACAGCAGGATAGTTTTGCTGTGACCAAAGAAATAGCCAAATCGGCAAAACAACTTGTAGATCTTCAAGAAGTCCCACTCATAGTGTCCAGAACAAGCAGATCATTAGACCAGTTATGTTGATCAATATGGCCGAGGCTGAGATGTTGTTTCAGGGAGTCCTTGCATCTTTTCTTCGGGGCTCCTCTTGCCAGTGGCAAGTTCACCATAAAGCAAGATCTTAGGGAGGCAGTGATCTTTCATCCTTGAGAAGTGTCCTGCCCATCGGAGCTGTGTTCTCAGCAACGTGGCCTCAATACTTGTGACTGCTGTTTGTTCTAGAACAGTTGTATTGGTCACATAATCTGACCAGTGGATGTTAAGTACTAAAAGCGGCTGAAAAACCACTTTGAGGAGGAAAGTCCCACAACTATGCACCAGGTCGGGGATAATCTCTCCATCCACTGGGGGATTCATGGAGCAGAGAAGAGCCCATGGAAGCCTCAGAGCAGGAACCACTATGCTCAGTACCAAGCTCCCAGTGGGACTACACCGTCTCTCGCATGGGACAAGGAGGTTGTGTAGGAGCCTCTGTGTTAACCCAGATGCCTTCTCTCCCCCCCTGCACCATCTGCATTACAGCAAAGTCATGCATTTAATAAAACTGCATATATCTATGAGATAGATATATATAGATATATGTCTGTTATAGTATCCAAATGTATTTACCCTTCCACACTTACTTTTTTGGTGTTTCACATATACAGGTTGGATGTACTGGGGCAAAGGTGAGTCAGTGGAAGCAGATCTTATACAACAGCAACCTCGAGGAGCTTAGTTAAAGGAAATGCATGGTTATGCCCTACTTTGATCGTTTTTGGAGCTGAAAACTATTGAACAGCACTAAGATCTGAGCAAAGAATCTGCAAGTGAAATGTGCTGACACTGTGACTGCTTGCACTCTGAGAGGAAGAAAAGACAATTTAGAGAGATCTTTTCATGTTGCTGCTTGCATTAGCATGATCTGTTCAATACAAACTCAAAATTTTCCACTCTTTTGCATAGAAATGATTTTAATTATTTTTTATTTAGATGCAAAAACCTTAATGAAAAAGTTTTTCAGATTCTACTTGATTTAGATATAGTATATAATTAAGCAGGGACAAAATGGCAAATGAAATGGAAATTATCAGTGTGATGGAAAACAATCTGCCTTTCACTTATCTAGCTGACCCTTACATGTTGGCTGCAGAGTGCTGAGCATTATCTCTGAGCCCCCAGTATCTTATTGGCATTTGTAACCTTCCACAGAGAGGAGTAATTTGCAGTAAATCTCCTCACACAGGGTTATATTCAGAATGAATTCTTATCTGAATGGTGCAGTGAATACTGATGATAAAATACCAAGCTTTCATGCTTGCCAATAAGAAACCAACAATTTCATAACTTCCCTCCAAAAGATAAAGGCAAAATCAACGGGTAGGAGAAAGGAAAAAAAATAGCTGAAAGATTAGAACCTAGAAAGAACTAAAAAACCCCAAGCAAACAAGCAAAAGAAAACACATGAGATAAATAATTACTTCAAACAATGTCATTTTGTTCTCAAGTCTGCTTTTTTTCTTACCTATTTGAAGTGGCAAATTAATCCTCTAACAGCACACACCCCCCTCCTACTATTCTGTTTTTTTGGCTTCACATACAAGACCAGGTATCTTTTTCTGACCCTATTGAAAAGTAGCTCAAATATTCTTCAATTCTTTCAGGCCCCAGTGAGGGAATGTGGCACGAGAGCAGAAGCTGCTTTAGTGCTATTCAGTTTAATCTTATAGAAAACCAGATTGCTGTTAATGAAATATTTGCAAGTCTTGTAGCAGAAGTACAGTTTTCATCTAGTGCATATTATTCTTCTACAAGGACATTTCCAGGAGTAGGTCTTTCCTCTCTTCTCATTTGCTGTATCTGTGCAAATAAAATAGATCAGGCACATTCTTGATCATAATGCAGTCTGTGTCCATACAGCTGGTCTTCAACTTTTCTGTTGGTTGTTGTCCTGGTGGGTGCTAACCTTGCAGCGTGCCCAGGCATTGTCTGTGGGAGTGTTAGTGAGCTGGAGCCAGACCTGTCCCATGGATGGTACTGACTTAAAAGCTGGAATTATGACACGACAGAGCTCAGGTCCATTCCTTGCTCAGTTTATTAGTGCAAACATAGACATGGAGAAGAGTTGGGTGTGTCAGTTTCACACAGATTTTTGTGCTGTTGAACATCAGAGTCACAGATTTAAGGAACTTTTTGTTTAAGTGGAATTGTCTCTCTCTAGTAAGCACCAGATTTTTGAGGCTTTTGTCCTTAAAGAGAAGAAAATTTTGGAGAATCTAACTTTGTTAGGACAAGAAAACTGGAAAGAAAGTGACTCACCTGTAAGACATTTCCTCTGAAAGAAGTTTGAAATGTCAGAATGGAAAAATCAAGAAGCAGCAAGGTCACCTATGTTTTATGTTAGAAAAAAGTAGAATTATCTGTATTGCCTGTTCTCTGTAGAAGATATAATAAAAATCGAAACATTTATGCAAAATCTCCCAGTTTTTAATTGGAAAATCATTTTGTAAATTTTTATTAACCCTTTTAAGATCTCTTCTTCATGTTTCCCTCCATGGTTCCACTATATCTGCTACAGAGGGAAGGATTGGTCATCTATTAAATGGGAGTAAACTTTATGTTTGGGGGAAAGGAATGACCATTCTAGGATATTACAGTGTATGAATCCTATTTTCTTCGTGTGTGTATGAAATGCATCAAATTTCTAATTCATAACTGCTGACATCAACTTGTGCAGTATGCTGACAGTCTTAAACCCATTTTACAGAACAGCTTTGCTCATAGTGCCCTGCAATGAGGAATACTGCTAGAATGCCCCAGCCTGTTCTTAGATTTTGACTTCAAATGCACCAGGAGATCTGACATAGCCTCCAGATGCCACAGATAATCCTTCATCTGTGCACACTGACATACAAACACCCAATTGTAGTTTTTTTAACATCAAACTAAGTCCTTATCCCAACTATTAAATGACGTATCTCCAATATTTAGAAAAAAGCATTCATTAAATGTAGAACTTGAAGATATAAACAATTCAAACATTGTTAAACAGAGACCAGTCTAGTTAATGACTGGAAAAGAAACACAAAGATGCTTAAGATAATGCAATTATGCTATAAAATACTTAAAAAAGCAAAGCCCTCCTCTGATATTTAAAATAATGCTTTTTTTTTTTCCCTGGGATAATATATCACTTAATCTTACCTTTCTTTCACTTACTGGCTTTTATACTTACTGGGTTTTCATACTAAGATCATTCCCATCAGGAACCCTGGTACTAGTGATTCCTTCAATAACACAACTTTGACAGCATAAGCTGTGACTAGACTTCAAACGATGTCATATTTTTAAAGGAAATCTCCTCTAAGGGAAATCAGGGAAATCAAATCCTGCAGATGAACATTCCTGATGTCTTTATTCTGCAAACATGCACTGTGCAATCTTGATTTCTCTATAAATAACAAGCATCTTACCCTTCAGCTTCATACAGACAAAAATTCACCTGCTATTTTTTTGTGTTGGAGTGAGTTGCTGCCATGCAATGAGCATATTCTGTAGTAGACAAAATTATGATTAGCCTTGATAGAATTGTAGACAAATTTAATGGAGCTGTGTTTAAGACTGCAGAGCTTATCCATTCCCCTCTGCTCATGGCATGGCAAGACTCAGCTGACTCACTCTCTCTACTTACCTTGCAAATAAACTACCAGGTATTTTAACAATAGCCATATTTATTCAAGTAGAGCCAAGAAAGAATCTTTATTTAGTGCACATCCACTATCAGTAAATCATGTCACTTTTTTGGCTTGAGCACAGATATTACATTTATCTGTCATTAATTACAGACAAAATATCAGTGTATTCTATTGCTATCATGTCAAAATAGATTGAACTGAATTTACTAAGAAATTTCCAGATTTGTGTGCTCTTGACAGGAAAAGCAGGAAAATGCTTTTAAGTTATCTATCCTAAAAAAATTATGTAATAAAAACATAGAGTAGCAAGTGGCAATACTGTATTGCACTTTTATTCAGAAAAGCATTGAATTAAAGGGCATATTAGAAATTCCAGAGGCTCCTGTAAATGACTGAAATGAATTTATGAAACTCCTCAGTGGGAAAGAGTCTAATTGTATCGGAAGTGCCTGGGAACTTAGGCGTTAACTTTGAGAGGTTTGGTATTTATAACTGCTAGTATTCTGAATGACAGCATCTCCTCCTCCAGATTATCACACCACTTATGACTGAGGTGCACTTGCAAGACCATTTAGAAATGATTCTGTGAGAAAATCACCAACTTTTTCTAAAGAATGTTACTGATGGTGAATTTCCTCCTCTATCATTTGTGATTTCCATGATTACTTTTTATTTAATTTGTTCAGAATTCAGACTTTTTTTTTTAATTAAATCTATTCTGCTTGATAAGATCCTTAAAAATGGTATTGGACAATTTTAAATTTCCTAGAGTTCAAAATTAATGGGTCCTTCAGGTTTAAAATATCTTCAGCACCTATTCTATCCCATCACTTTTCTTTCCCTCTCCAAACCACACTGAGAGTATTCATGTCACTGAGATGTTGTAGGATAAGTTATAGTTGAGAGATATTTAAATTATATCTCTTTTTGTTACGCATAGGAGGATAGTCAAGTTAACATCTGGCAGAGGGAATTACTTGGAAGAATACTATATGTCTTAAACAGACTGGAAAAGATTAGGTGGAGACTATTTTGAGGAACTTGAATAAGAGATGATGTCCATCTCTGACAGAAGAGATATTTTTCAACAACAACACCCACTGTAAATCTAGGAAAAGGATAACAGAAGTGAATTCTCTCACCTTTTACTTGCCAGAAGAGTCTAGATACCTTTTTTCCCCCCCAGATACAAGCTTTTCTGTGGTTAATTATGACTACACTATTCTAAATTTTAACAACTAACAAATTTTTCCAAGCCAATTGATGAATGCTGTCATTTTATTCCAGTAATTTTAGGATTTAATTTCTGTCTTTTAAGTGGGAAAACATGGTGAAAACATACTGAAAGTCATACTCTATGCCCTAAAATAGCTGCATCTTCATTTCCAGATGAAGTATAAAGTGCAGGTTATCAAAAATATACTGTAAGACATTATTTTTTGGCAGAAATGCATTGAGTGCTTCTCCCATTCAGAAAAAAGCCACATGTGAGTCAGAAGAAGGAAGTCTCAGCAGTAGCCTCTTACACAGTTACAGCTGCACTGAGCATATTATAACTGTGTGGCAATAAACATCTAAAAAACCATCTTTCATTCCTTATAAGCTCCCAGGTTTTGTGCAGGGCTAGGCACACCTGTAAATTTAATGTGTTTCTCCTTTTTATAAAAGCATTGTCCTTTATAGATATAAACAAAATGCAGTGAATACATTCCTAATTTCAGGACCAGATTGGCTCTTTCTTTGATTTCTCCATG
The DNA here is from genome assembly GCF_003984885.1 of Neopelma chrysocephalum. NCBI lineage: Eukaryota > Metazoa > Chordata > Aves > Passeriformes > Pipridae > Neopelma > Neopelma chrysocephalum. The sequence goes on along the minus strand of NW_020897742.1, from coordinate 2,891,336 downwards.
TAAAATTAATTGCCTTTCTATAACAACACGCTTTATGTACTTGTAATGTTTTGTATCTCAGAAAAAAAAAAAAGGAATTTCACAAAGGTTTAGGAATGAAACAACTCCAAGGTAATGTGCTGATAAATCCCAGAATAGAAAAGTATTTAGTTATTGACAGCAATTCTTGTCCATGAAATCTCAGTATTTTAGGCTTATTCACTGTAGGAGCCAGAAGAAATTGGCAAGTAGTTATTGTTCTTTGTTCAGTTTCCATAGCAGCAACAGTAATAAGTTGGGGTGGTTTATTAATTTTTTATTTCATCTTTACTAACCTCCCTTTTGCCTTCAAAATGCTGGAAGTTTCTGGAGACATATCTATCCCCAAACATGCAATTGCTCTGCTTCTGCCTAGGAGGAGCTGTGTTGCAACAAATATTGTTGTAGTATATATAGATATATGCTTCAGAATTTGTCATTGTATCTTAATGATCTTATTTAGTGACATGGTGAAGTTTGCCACTTATGAATCTATCACGATGCAAACATACTTCTCCCAGGCACTAATTAATGTTCCAGTTTCCTTTCCCCCTCTGCTAAGGAAGGAGCATTGTTGTCCGATGTTGTATCACAGGAAGAAGTTTAATAAGGCTGTGCAGCCTTACAGCAGTCCCCAAACTGTTATTTGATAAAACTCAAACAGTGGCAGCAGTGCCCTCAGTCTGACTTCTGCAGAGCATGGCCAGTGTTAGTCAGCATTGATCCTGTTCCACATGGAGGTCCAAGGTGAGCCACATCCTACACCCAGACTTCTATGGAAAAAGTTCAGGCCACAATTGTGTATGGCAATCAGATCCATCAGCACAGGGTAGAATGCAATAGAGGGTCAGCATTTACAACAGCTACTTACATTACAAACCCACTTAGGCATGATCTGTAAGTTAATGTGTAAATAAACAAATCAAAGATGAGAAGGGAATAAGATGGACCTCTGGACATAAATATTCTTCCCTTTTCAAGTAAAACACGAGATTTTGTTCTCCTGTCCAAAACCAGCAGATTCAAAACTGAACTTTTCTTATACTGACTAGCATGTAGTTATGTTAAAGAAATTAAGGAAATCAACTATGTTTGGAACAAAGGCAAGAACCTCACTGGATAGTTGTGGGAGAGCAGTCTGTCATTAGTAAAAAAAAAGATTTTGTTTGATTTCATATCTCTGGTGTATATTCAAAACTTAAATCACATTATTAACTACCGTATAACTTGTTGATCCTCAATACCTTCTTTTCTCAAAGTAGCCCTGCAGCTTTGAAGTACTTCAAAACACAGATTCAATATGTGCAGCTTAGGGACTGGTGCAGTCAGGAGGGCTGTTTCAGTGAAGGACAAGTTGCTCATATCTTCCTTTTGAAAACCTCTGTGGAATCCAAAATACATCCCACTTCAGTGAGTAATTCCCCTGAACCTAATGGTTTTATTGACAGCTGCAACTCCACCAATTCTTCTGCTTTATTTGAAATGGCTCATATAAGCCAAATGTATTATGTACACTTAAATTGAAACTCTCCTAGTTGTATTTGTTTAATAGCTTAGACAAATGCTCATGTACTCAGTAGCTGTGGTTTAAAAGGGGAACAGGAGAAGGCATTGGGCATCAATAGTTTCAAAGGATCGTGCTCTGATTGAAATCCAGGTAAGAGTTAAATGCTTGTAAAAAGAAGGAGAAACAAAACTCAGGTCAAACCTCAAGTACTATTATTAAATACTGATAACAGGTGGCTCCAAATGTTTTCTGCTCATTTGGATGGGAACTCTCATGCAAATAAGTAGCTTTATTATCATGGGTCATAATGTCTATATAAAAAACCCTCTACAAACAAAAAGAAATCGTTTAACTACCAGAGTTCAGCACACATGGAAGCAATTGAATTCAGACAATGACTGGCCAGATTTCTCCAGCTCTCTCCAGCCAGTTTTAATCATCAATCTAAAGAGCAAATCCTGGTTTAGAATCTCTGACATTCCAGCTCAGGGCTTTGAACTGAAAATTCATCTGAAATTCCTGATGGTGAAGCTGGTCTCTTGCAAAATGCTGCAGATGTGGAAGACATGCGACTGTCTTAAATGTTTTTGTGAATATCTTGCTGGGAAAAATGAGAAACGACAAGTGTAAGCAGTTCAAAAAGCAGTTCTATCTTCAAGGAAATGAGTGTATATAATTGAAAAATAAATACCCAGTACGCAGTCAGCTGTTCTTAGATCAAATTTTAATCTATAAAAACAAGAAAAAAACAAAAGGTTGGCACAGAAACCAAACTTTTCCAAAATTTCCTCACCGACTGTATTTCCTAATGTCTACAGCTTCATTTTTACATCTTTTTTCCTCTTTCATTAGCTGACTGGAGTATTTATTCTATTTATGTTTCATAAACATTTAGGAAAAAATTGTGGAGGAATAAACAGAGTTTTTCCATGTGTAAACTGAAGGTAATTTCAAAAATTATAACAAATATTCAGCTTTACATAATAAAAAAAATCACATAATTCTGAAAATATTTCTAAAAATAAACTTATTACATGCAGTCAATAAAAAGGGAAGCACAAGGGAGTGATATGCCTTGCAGGTAAGATCAAGGGATGCCTTGCAGGGAAGAGAGTTCACCCCTCTGACAACTCAACCCAATCTCCTCTTAAAAGTTCTTCTTTCTCTTTACTTGTACATATAATTTGGGGTTTGCTACTTTGACCACTTTGGCCTGGGCCAATGGAACAGCCTCCACTTTGTCTTTCTGTGCTAAAACAGCCTTCCTTGGGCCGCTCTGGTCCATTGCTTATTTCATGCTCAGATGTGGACAGAGTGACAGAAATGGTAATTTCTGTGTTATCACAGGGCTCTACTCCCATTCTTATTTGCCAGAAATTCCACTAGAGAAGACAGGATTAAACTTTTCCCATTTCTTTCAGCACTTTCCTCACAAATTAAAATCTTTCTACTTCAGCAAAACAAAGCAATAAAACCCCAAATCCTTCATAGGACAGGTACTCTGCAGGTCAGACATCTGGCCAACATATTTCTGTGGCCTCAGTTATAGTCTTTGATAATGAATTTCACTGTCAATCACTACTAAGATGTTACCCTTACACAAATCAACAAGAAATAGGAGGAATTCTCCAAAAGGCTGGAGAATTGTTTTAGAGAAGGAAGTGCTGGGGAGGGAGACAGGACTAATAGAGACTGAGAAAGAGAAAATGTAAAAGGAAGAAGGGAAAAAAAAACAATCCCACCCCACAACAAAAGACAATATTCCTCACCATGAGTCTGACTGTAGATATATGTTTATATGCTCCCTCTGCCTAATAACCCTCCTGTTGAGAAATGTAAATTTAATAATACTAATCACAATACAACAAAGTAACTTGTCAAACAGGCCATAAGGCCAGAGAATCTGTCCACCACAACCTTTCCTTGACATCATGTTGGCATCCTCTGACTTTGGGACAATTTTTACTGTAGGTTTACTCTCTACAGTCCACAGGCCACCTTGCCCAACATTTCCGGATGTATTTCACATCCATGCACGGTCACCCAAAGTAACCAAGAACACAAAATTTAGTGCCAGATATGATACCTGGAATCACAGAATCAGCTAGGTTGGAAAAGACCTCTGAGGTCATCAAGTCCAACCTTTCACCTAACACCACCTGACCTACTAGACCATGGCACTAAGGCCACATACAGTCCCTTCTTTAATGCCTCCAGGGATGGTGACTCCATGACATCCCTGGACATCCCATTACAATGTCTGATCACTCTCTCTGTAAAGAATCCACTTTGCCAGTTCTTACACACCCAAACAGACAAATTGAAAGCAGCAATTGTATCACTCGCATAAACAAAGCTTACATATAATTTCAGGAGGTGTGGCCAGAAATCCTCTGAGAGGCCACAGGCATGTCACTTTTTATATCCAACTTCTCTTTTTGAAAAAAAAGAAAAAAAGAATGGAATAGTAAAGCTAAGTGGGAAAATTAAGGCTTTAGGAATGCTGTGAGACAGTGAAAGATGGAAGAATCCTGCCTTACAGAGTAAATATCTCTAAAGTAAGTGCTGTTCTCCCTTCTGATTACATCCTAAGTTCTCTCCTAACCACACTGGAAATCATCCAGTCTATGTATTACCTTGGGCAAATCTTCTCATTGCTCTTTCTCTATTTTTTTAGCTAGTTTTTTCTTTCTTTTTTTTACCTAAATACATAGCTAAGACTACCAATATTTAGATTTTTTTTTCCCTAGTGGTGAAAGATTTACATTGGGGAAACAAAAAAAAGAATCCAGCAACCATGAAGCCATTACTAAGACACAGAGCTACACTACTATCTAATATGCAGCTCTTGAACAAATGTGAGATTTATTTTGAAAAAAGTTCTTTTTAAAATCTGAAGTGTCTTTTGAAATTTGTAATTTGTATTGTCCATTCCAAACAATATGCATGAGAATACTCAAAGCTGGAAGTGTTTATGCAGCTTTGCTGGGAGGAAAAATTAGGTAAGTTTATGTAGCTTTTTATTTTTTAAAACCTCATTGATATAAAAAATATTTGTCAAGCTTTCATCAAAAATCAATAAAATGTTTAAAAGTTTTCACAAGTTTTAGAAGGGAGAGGAAGAATTATTTTGTGATGAGTTAAGCCACGGTCATCACTAGGATCAGAACTCAGAAAGCTTGATTCTATTTTTCCATTTTTCCATTCCTCTACCAAATGTTGCCTGCAGGCCTTTTATAATATTTGCAGGTTGGTTTTGGCTAAACATCAAATAAGTTCTTGGTCACCTATACTTAAAAAGAACCTTTGTTTTTAACTAGATCACAAAGAAGAGGAACTGTTTCCTACAAACTACAGAATGTTCTACCTGAATCACTTTTTCCTCAAGCAAAATTCCTTTTTGTTATACTGAATGGGTGAAGCGAAATGACAAGCTCATCTAGTCTTAAAGATGTAGCCTTGTGCTACAGCAATGTGAGGCAAAAGCTGAGAACTTACCAACGGAAGTATAAACTCCCTAATACTGAGATTGATCTAGTCTGCAGAGAAGGAGGTGGCTGCAGTGCATACAAATGAAGAAGCAGTGCATTTGGAAAGATTGCAGTGAGTCTGACCTCTCTGTAAGCAAAGAGTGAGTCTGTTCACTAAATATCACAGCCTTGAGCTTGAGAAACTGTGTATAGGAGGCAAGAAGAAGATAACATGAAAGATGAGTGAAGAAGCAACTATGATCTCTGTGACTGCTCTGATTAAAACACAACAGAGGAATCCATTCAAGGGCCAAAACCGTGACAGGAACTGTGTGCAAATTAAACAATGTGGACAATTGTATGTTTCTCTCTGTGTACCCTTGCTTCATTTAGTGTATCTCCAGACTTGAATCCAATTTAGAACAATACAATTAAAAATTTACAAGGAGCTGCTTGCATGAAGTTCTCTCTGAAATGTTTCCATCTTCTCCAGAAAAAGAACTGGAGGAGATGGAACACCTGAAGGAGATGGAACAACATTTACATATGTGACAGATCACCACCCTTTGGGCTACCACATTTCAAAACAACAATCAAACTTATCTCTTTTTTTAAAAGATATCTTGGATGAATCTTTTTCTAGAAGGGGATTTCAACCCCTGTGGGTAGATAGCTTCCTTAGTTTCCCATTCACTTTGTGTATAAAAGTTCCCAGGGAGGTGATTCTCAGAAATATGTTTGTGTCAACCATTTTTATCATCTCAATGCATGTATCAGCATTAGTGTGGCCAGCAGGACCAGGGCAGTGATTGTCCCCTTATACTGGTGAGGCCACACCTTGAATCCTCTGTTCAGTTTTGGGCCCCTCATGACAAGAAAGACATTGAGGTTCTGGATGTTTAGTCCAGGGGGGACCTTTTCACTCTCTACAACTCCCTGAAAGGAGGTTGTAGTGAGGTGAGGATTGGCCTCTTCTCCCAGGCAACCAGCAATAGGATGAAAGCAAAGAGCCTCAAGTTGTGCTAGGGTGGGCTAGATTAGATACTAGGAAAGATTACTTTGCAGAAATAGTTGCCAAGCACTGGAACAGGCTGCCCGGGGAAGTGGGGGACTCACCATTCCTGGAGGTGTTTAAAAGATGTGTAATGTGGCACCTGGGGACATGATTTAGTAGTGGAATTGGCAGTGATTTGCACTTTGATTTACATTCCATGGGAATACTAGAGGGAAGTTGAATGATGCCCATTCTAAATTTTTTTTATCTGTACCTAACAAATCTATAAAATCTTACACAAATCTCCACTGGTGAATAATACAGCCTTCTGTTTTCTAGCCTTTGGCACATGTTTTGTATTCTTTCAATGAAAGTTCATATGGTATTTTATTCCTGAAAGGAGGTTTCTTCAAATAGCACATGAAACTGTTTTTTACAATAATGTGAAGAACTACTGGAAGCAAAGTGAAAGTTTCCCAGCCAGGAAAAGCTATACAAAAAAACCTCAAGATCACATCACCCCGACACAAAAATGCCTCATTACCTGTATTTTCTGAGCACAATCAAAATAGTAATAAAAGCTCCCTCATTGCCAAACTGGGATGTACTACCTGCCATCTTCTGACATCAGAACCACAGTAATTATTTGTTTCAGCTTTAATCTCTGTAGGAGTCCTTGATAAGTGAGCTTGTAGAACCAGTGAGGAGTTACAGATACTTGTTTTGCTGTATCCCTTGGAAAAACTCTTTGACTCTTAGAAGATCTCTTTGACTCTTAGAAGATATTAAGAAAGTTAGTAAGCATGGTCGTTATTAATACAGGTGAACTATGTGGTTCTAAATATTTGAAATTACAGATTTTTTTGTTTACAGTTTAAATAGATTTTTTTTTTGTAGATGCAGAAATCAAAAGGACTGATGTTAAGAAAGCGGTAACATTTTGGTTGTCATAACAACTGAGCTCACTGAGTAGAGAAGCTAGAAAAAGCTAATTATTTTTTTTTCTCAATGTGCAAAACCTTTAGGGTAGTTTTGTTCAGCAGTCAAGTAACAATGAATCCAAACTTAAAAAAGAAGGAAAATAAAATAATATAAGGAATAAACATATATGGTAAAGCCAATAGCCTAAATTCTAAATCTGACAAAACTCCTTTTGATTATGGAATTATGAATTATGGTTAAGATTTTAAAGATTTTATTCTGAGAGCCTGTGCAAACTAATTTTGGAAGCAAAGAACAGAAAAACCTGATAGTGTTAGCCTGTTTCATTAAAGAATCAGGTGCTGCCTCCACTGAAATGATTTATCACTTTATCCAGACAAAGGCTCTTGAATTTACTATTGACTGGGGGTCTTGTCCTTAGACAAGGTAAATCATCTTGACTATACTGACTTTACTGTCAGAATGCAAATTTACCCTCAGAGAAGTTGAGTCATCACCTACATATCTACTTAATTTTGTACCAAATCTTTGCTCAAAAGGTAATAATAAAAACATTCGAATTTAGCAGGAATCATTGATTTCCTGTAATAAATGACTGCAGGTATGCCTACAGTTTTCATATAACTTGTTTTCTTCTGTAATTCCATTCCCACTGAAAATTAGTCCAAATTTGGCCATTGGGCTCCATGCCAACACCTTAAACAATAATCAGCCTTTAATAATACACAAAAGAAAAACTGTGCATGCTTTTTTTTTTCAGTAGACAATTTAGTAGTGCATTAAACTGGGGTATAACACATACCATAAATTGTCCCATTGCTGTATCTTGCTCTCTCACTGTTACAAGTGAACATTGTTCCTGCCTGTGGCTCCGCTGTGCCGTGTATAGAGCACAGTGGATTTACAGAAGTGCAGCTTTTCCTGCTCTGATAGTGCCAGCCAGGCTCCACTTCATGCTGTGTGACACAGAGCAGCTGAGTTCTCTACAACAGTTTTATCCCCAACAGGGGAGCCCTGAGGCACCCCAAATATTGCATTATACGCGCAGGCTGTTGGTTACTCATTGCTTTTCCAAATGTTGATCACGCAAGCTGAATTTCCTCTGTCTCAGGCAGAATTCTAATGGGTATTTAGTTACTCTTCTTACATAATCTACTTCTCAATAAGTCTTTCTGTGATTACTGTGGCAGCTAACAATACATAATGACTCAACACGGTACCACACAGATGACTCAACAGATCTGCTAAGGCAACTGCCACTGCATCAAGGTAATGCACATTATCCCCTTCATCATCCCACCTAAATAAATATAAATTACTCACTTCCTTATTTTTCCATCCCCTGAATCTGTTTCTTTAAGTCCCTCACTCACAATAACACAGGATACAGAAAATATTTATGCTGAATTATTTTTGTTGCCAAATACATATTTGCTACTTCAAATATCAGTATATCCCTCTGTGAGATCATTCATGCATCATCTCACCTCATTTAGAACAGGGAAAATAATTTTTTGAGAAAATAAATGCTAGCAATTACCTTCAGAGAAAAAAGAAAAGCTATCTGGTAGAGGTATATTTTATATACCTACAAGAACTGAAATATAAATGCTCTTCACTAGGTTTAACATGAATGAAAAGGAAATAGCATATTCTTTGATCTTACTTGGGGGAACATCCGAAAAGTGGAGCAGTCACTAACAGCCAGGGCCCAGGAATGATTATGGATGATAGCTTTTATTTTCAGCTGATGTTGTAAGACAGCACATACTTGGAGGTTTTATCGCCTTCTGGACAACTGTCTGAGGTGGGTGGATTTTCAGACATTTCAGATTTGTGGTAGAAAAAACACATTTACAGAGTAAAAGTAAACTTTAAAGATAAGATTTAAGAAAAAGAATAGAGTTAAATTAGTAGCTATCAAAAACATGCTAGCAGAGGAAAGGAAAGGCAAGGCAGTCGCACTTCATTTTCAGATCTTCTAAAGATATCATTAGATACTCTATTGAATACTGAGCAAGAAATCAAAGCAAACCCCCACCGTTATTCCCATTACTTCTTTTACATTAAATTTGTAGCTGGCTAAATTTCAGTGTGGTAATTCCTGATTTAAACTTACTCGAAAAAATTTCACCTTACTTCTTCATTTTTCTCTGCTTTGCTGATTGAGTTGATTTATAACTCTTACTTCAGTTATTGACAGATATTTGAAACAAACAAAGGGAAATAATTTTCCATTTAGAATATGACAGCTTTGCCATTGCTTTCAATGGGGACAGATTTTTATGTATATTATGAACTTAAATTCTGTATAAGAAGCAGTACTTTTGAGATACCAAGGTTAACATGCCTCTCAGCTCTTCCTTCATCATCTAATCAGTGAATGGCTTCAATCATAGCAGTGCTTTTCATTTACAAAGCATTTTGGATAGTTCCTAAATTAACATTTACAGTGTTCTGCCTGTTATTCTGTTCATTCATAATTAAGGATACTAATAGGTGAATCGGCAGTATAAAGCAGTTGTCAACAGAGAATTTATGTTGCAATTAGTTTCTATTTATTGCTATGAAAAGTTTGGAAGACATCTTACACAAATGTATATTTTGTTTGTACAGCTGTTAGTATAATAATGAAGGACTCTATAATTATTTTTCCAATCTAATTAGGGAACACAAATATTTATTTTATCAATGAAATTACAGGATAAGTCAAAGCAGTACAGGTAGATTGAAAACACTGTAGATTAATCACTTCAACTTCAGAAGGGCGTCTGGCTCAGGTTACATTACTTGCTTGGACGAGACTGTTTGAGAGCGGATGGTGAGTAAGATGAATCCCTCTCAAAATGAGCAAACATGGAGGACTAAAATACACAGTCTCTTTTCAGTATGTATTTAGAAAAATTTATATACCTATTAAATAGCAAAAACTTGCAGATGAGTTTGTCTAAAGATAAGACTGACCAAGATTTTACACTGTAAGAAAGCATTTTCAACTGCTTCTTAGTTCACCTTAATGATGTAAGCTTCCCATGAATATTTTTGAGTTTTCAACCAAGAAACAACTGACATGTTTAAAATTAAATTTACCAAATTATATCTCATTCTCCCTATATATAAGTTAGTTGTTTTTAATAGATCCCTATTGCCTCCTTTAATAAAAGCAACATAATATTCCACTGTGTTCGTAAGCCTTAGGTACGTACTCAGTCAAAAATATGGCTGGATTTGCCCAATTTATAAATCTCTAGTGGCTAACTGGGATTTCACGTTTTGTAACTTTGAGCACCTGAATGTGCACCAATGTTACTTCATTAATTGAAGTTTTCCTGCCCCATCAGTCAAAATGTTAATGACAGTTTCAATTATTTAACTTGTAAAACAATGTAAGTACTAGTGGTTGTTTCTTCAATTTCTTAAGATAGAACTGATGAGTATCTGTCTCAGGCATGTAATTGCAATAGTATCTATGTCATAGACTTTTGAAAGTTGTTCAGTTCTGATTTAAAACTACAACAAATGGTGTAGGGCTCGTTTGTGCAACTAACTGTCCTTAATTAAACTTTTATGTTTCGATATTAATCTGAATTCCTGCAGCTTCATTTTTCAAATATTAGATTTCATTATAGCTTATTCCATTGGAGTATTAACCATTACTATAAATCTTTCCTTCCTGAGATGCTATGTCATCCAGTTCATTCAACAACATTAATTTTTCAATTTCGTATATAAAGGTCTTCTTCATGTTTGCAAACTATAGAACTTGAAAATGCAATGCAGAAGAAGCTGTCTATTTTTCTGAAGAGACTGAAAATCATCAATTACTCAATTACATTGTATTTTCAAGAAGGGAAACATCTTACAAATCATAAATAATTCTTGACAAAAGAACATAAAGCAGTACAATAGCAAGATTTTACTTGCTAAGGCATGAGTGCAGATCACCCTCCAAAAGTGTAAGAAGAGTCTAACTGCAAATCAGAAAATGTCTAGACAAAATTGGAGGAGTTGCTGATTCTTTATTCTGATGTGATGAGAGTCAGACCAAAAACCTCTAACAGCAGATGGAGGGGCTGTCCAATTGCCAGGGATACAAGTAATCTACCTCTGTATTTAACTCAGCTTGGTTTGTACATTTCATTATGATATATGCTTACTTATGGAGGCTGTTTTCACCTATTTTGTCTATAAATTTTGTAAATTAGTCTCAATTTCAGAAAAAAAAAAAAGCAGGTGACACCGGATTTTGTTGTTGCTGGTCCCTTGAAACACAGCTAATATAATCCATTTTGAAAGACTACCTTGGGTTGGTGTCTGAGCCTAGGAAATAAGTAAACCTCTAAATAGAATATTATACAGACATGTTTTATGAAACACAACATTTATTTCATTTTGAAGCAATGGGACACCAAGTCTTATTAGTACACCTGAATTTATTGATGTAAGTCAAGTGGAATTAAGGATAAAAAAAAGAACTCTTCCTGTTCTGTAGTCAACACTTCTAGTGATCATCCACACACACAGTGGCCAACTCTGCTTTTATATGTGAATTTACTTGACAGCTATTAATGCTGACCCTTGCACCAGTGAGGTCTCCTCTTTAATTAGGTGGGGTTTTATTGCTACCAAAACCTACAACAGTAGACTTTGGCATTTTCCTTTCTTACCATTAGATTTGATAAAACATACATTACTCATATTTCACTTGTTGAGGAAGAAAAAATTGTTATTTTAACTACAGGTTCAAAACCAGCAGAGACATTGCTTGTAAGTGCACCATCCAGTCCCTCCTGACTTTGAGGGGCATACAACTTCATAGCAAGCAACAAGGAAAGCAGTAAGCAGCAAATGGTTAAAAGCCCAGAAAGTCAGAAAAAAACCCCTAAAATTGGTATCACCTGACTATTTAATAAATATCCATTGGGCAGCTGATACAAACATTAAACTGTCTGCTATTTGATTTTATATTTATCTCTAAATGAGACAAATCTGTTAGTGTCATGACATTACCAGAAGCAACCTGAGTGAGAGTGCCATCTCTTGAAAACGTTACTACCTTTTTACCTGTTTTCCTTATGTGAAAATACTGCGAATGACTGGTCATAGATGGTAGTAATAGGAAGCTATTTTTTTTCATAACAGGAGGGCTGTGAAAGTGTATAATATTGAAGAACCTAAAAATATCAGCTTTTTCTCTGTGGCGTTGTAATTTCCCCTATTTTAAGGCAAAAAAATGGTCAAACCGCTCTTTTAGAGTGAAATATGACTATAGAGCACAATGGAGTGTTGCTCCAACAAGATCAAACCAACCACACTTTGACATCCACACACTGCCATGGTGATGGAAATAGGTTTTACAAATTTTCCTTGGATGTAACACTATGTTGGTACATTTTCACAGAACCAGCTGTGCTGAAACTCTCTTGAAGTCTCTGGGCTGCACACATTTTTGCAGTGTCTGCAGCTGACACTCCACAAGCAGTGGAGACTTGGCAGTGACTACTGGAGTCTGAAGACAACAGTGAAAACATGACACAGTTTTTAGATTGGTTAGTTTTCCCTTTAAGAACTGGAACATCTTAAATGTTAAATGTGTTTTCCAAAATATTTCCAGGTAAATGCTAAAATTGGTCGAAATTTAAAGCAGAATCCCAAAAAATGAAACGTAAAATGTTAAATATTTCTGCTTTCTGTTTCTATTTCTTGGCAAGCCAGACACGTTACACCTCACACTTTAATAACATAGTGAAAGGACAAAAACTAAAAAATTTACTGTGTGTTCCTCTCTAACAGGTCAGTGCTGCCAGACACGAGTTTGTACACCCAGTATTACCCTTGCAGGTTGTTTGAGCTCAGCCTGTCTACAGAGTCTATTGTTTCCTGGAGCAGAAGAGAGAAGGACATTCAATGAAGGAACCTGTGCAGCATCTCTGCCTGCCGTTGGTGGCTTGACATCGCTGCAAAAGAGAAATTTTTTCAGAAGTGTGAGCCAGCTACTTCCCAAACATCTGGAAGCCCAAAGATGTTGCATGTAACAATGCCAATGACTGCGATGTAAAGGACAAGACAAACCCTTTCAGCCCCAGCTGAATCCGTGTAGCTGATTGCAGTAGTAGTAAGTTTGACATTTTGTAAACATGCTAGCAGTATGGACTGTCATCTAAATTTAGCTTTGAGTTTTACGTAAAGGCTGCTTTCCTACATGCTTTATGCTAAACAAGGTCTTATATTATCCTAAATCATAAATATTTAAAGGAGACGTGATCCGAATTTTTGGTTCTCATTTTTTGTTCAAAAGTACAATGAAAAATAGCATATGAGATGGAGACAGAGATGAAAAAGGTCATGGAAAAATGGTGTGAACTGAAGGGTGATGAAGTACATATTGGTTTATTGTCTAGGAAATGTCAGTACCAATAACATCTATTCTTTGAATTCCAGTAGGAGAGCAGTGACACAGATGTTGGTTGGCATATGTGCCACAGAGATATTCTACTGTGTTCTTTCGGTTCAAAAGAATTAACAGAGAAACATATTCCTTTTCATGTTTTACAGGAGGATAAGCAGAAGTGAAGTGACTTAGGTATGGCCACACTCAGGATTATTGTCTGAGTTTTGAAGTACAAGAGTCGTACCGTTGCCAGGGGAATCTTCCTCCTTTTCACAAAACAAATAATCATCATCATGGCTAGGCTTCACAAACAAAGATTTGGAAAGGGCTCTACCCACATTTGCTACAGCCACGCTGGTGGTTAAAATGGCCAATACGAAATAGACAAGTCCGGTTGCAAAAGGCACAGCAGAAAGACTCCTTAGATGGTATATTCTGCAAGGCACGATTCTTTCTGCATTGTCTTTTCTCCTCAAGAGTGATCCTGTGTGCTTTCTCAAAAGAAGCAGCAGCGTTATGGATAGTGTGTCTCCAGGCCTCCCGATTGGAGGCCAGAGTAGACCAGTTGTGTTGATCAATATGGCCAAGGCTGAGATGTTGTTTCAGGGAGTCCTTGTATCTTCTCTTTGCGGCTCCTCTCTTGCGGCAGCCAGTGGCAAGTTCACCATAAAGCAAGATCTTAGGGAGGCCTTGAGATGTGTCCTGCCCAACTCAGCGGTGTTCTCAGCAACATGGCCTCAATACTTGTGATTGCTGCTTGTTCTAGAACAGATGTATTGGTCACATAATCTGACCAGTGGATGTTTAGGATTGTACGGAGGCAGCGTTGATGGAAGCGTTCTAGGAGACGCAGGTGGTGGCGGTAGGTGACCCATGATTTGGATCCATATAAAAGAGTAGACAGCACTATGGCTCTGTAAACACTGATCTTTGTACTTTTCTTCAAGTGTTTATTTTGCCAAACTCTTTTATGAAGCTTTCTGAAAGCACTATGTGCCTTCGCTAAACTGTTGTCTATCTCTCCATCAATCTTACCATCTGAGGAGATGAGGCTACCTAGGTAATTAAACTGCTGAACTGATTTGAGCTCTGATTGGCCGATGGTGATATGGGGATGATGGAAGACTTCCTAAGGTGCAGGTTGATAGAGAACTTCTGTCTTCTTTAAGCTGACTTCTAGCTTAAAAAACTCAGCAGCCTCCGCAAAGCAGGATGCTAAACACTGCAGGGCTGCTTCTGTGTGGGCAACGAGGGCGACATCGTCAGCATAAAGCAGCTCCTGGACAAGATGATTTAAGGTCTTAGTATGGGCCTTCAGTCACCTTAGGTTGAATAGGCTTCCATCAGTATGATATTGAATGTAGATACTGTCCTGATCATCAAGGTCAGCTGTGGCCCTTTGGAGCATCATGCTGAAAAAGACTGTGAATAGGGTTGGTGCAAGAACACAGCCTTGTTTCACACCATTGGTTATTAGAAAGGGCTCAGAAAGTGCATTATCATATCTGACTTGGCCGTGCTGATCCTCATGAAGTGAGATGATCATTTTAAGGAAATTGGGGAGACATCCTAAACATTCCAAAATCTGCCATAGACCTTTTCTGCTCACAGTATCGAAAGCCTTGGTGAGATCAACAAAGGTTACATAGAGACCTTTGTTCTGTTCCCTGCACTTCTCTTGCAGTTGTCTGAGAACAAATACCATGTCTGTGGTGCTCCTGTTGGCTCTGAAACCACATTGACTTTCAGGTAGAATTCCTTCTGCTATAGCGGGTATTAGTCTCTTCAAAAGTATTCTTGCCAGGATTTTGCCAGCAATGGAGAGCAGAGTAATACCATGGTAATTTTAACAGTCTGATTTATCTCCTTTCTTCTTATATAGGGTGATGATGACTGCATCACGAAGGTCTGATGGTAGTTCACCTTGTTCCCAACAGCGCACCACAAACTCGTGAAATTTAGCATGGAGTGCTTGGCCCCCCATGCTTCCAGACTTCAGGTGGAATTCCATCAACCCCAGCTGCCTTGTTTTCACCTGCTGTATGCCCTAACCATTTTAGTGGGGAAGTAGCTTGTGTGCCCCTATGAGGTCGCGAGTTTCGGCAGGATCTCCCATGCCAGACAGGTCAAAACTGAAGGGTCAAAACAAATAATGGTGCAGTGCTAAAGAACACAGAGAGAAGATCACAGAAACAGTTTTTCCTCTGTTGCTGGAGCACTTGATATTGAAAATATAGTAACAATAAAACCACATCAAAGCAGTGGAATATTTTCTGAAAAAAAATTAGATAAATAACCCCTCACTCTGTGTGGGTGCAGCCTCACCTCAAATTCTGTGTGCAGTTTTGGGTGCCACGTTATAAAAAATATATAATGCTATTAGAGAGCATCCAGATGAGAGCTAAAAAGATAGTGACAGATCTAGAGGGGAAACCATAAGAGAGGTGGCTGTCGTCACTTGTTCAGCCTGAAGACGAGGACACTGATGGGAGACCTCATTGCAGTTACAACTTCCTTGTGAGGGGAAGAGGAGGGGCAGGCACTGATCTCTTCTCTCTGGTGACAAGTGACGGGACCCAAGGGGATGGACTGAAGTTGTATCAGGGGAGGTTTAGGTGGGATATTAGGAAAAGATTCTTCACCCAAAGTGTGGTTGGGCACTGGAACAGGGTCACTGGAAGGGCCTGTTCCAGTGCCCTGTCACAGGGTCACAGCACCAAGCCTTCCAGAGTTCAAGAAGTATTTGGACAACACTCTCAGGCACATGGTGTATTTCTTGGGGTTGTCCAGTTCAGGACCAGGAATTGAATTTCAGCAAACCTTGTGGGTCCCTTACAACTCAGGATATTCTATGACTCGATGTAGTTTTATTGCAGTATGTCAGTATTCTCCAGATTAATATAAATCTTCCGTAAAGAAAGGCAAAGAAATGTGCAGCAGGTGCGCAAGGAGAAAAAGTTCCTTTGCTGTGTCTCAACAAAAGTTTCTGAAACCTTGCAGTACTGATGATTCTGCACAAAATTCAGGTGATGAGTGAAAAGAGTAAACCTGCAGAGGAGATGACAGTGGGCTAGCATGACAGGAAGGAAGTCCAACAAGCAAAAAGGTTTATTAAAAGAAAACACCAAGGAGTGCACTAAGAGCAATTTTACACACCCCCTAGTAATTAGAAGATATGGAAAAGCTCCTTGATCAATCAGGGTGGAAACACAGCTGTACAGGTGATCTGCACAGGGTCCTCCATATTTTGGTGTTTTCAACTGTTCTACATTGAATTACATTTCATGCCTATGATCATTTGGATCCATTTGCTGGAATAATGTCCTGGCTTAGATGATAGACCTTCTTTTTAACAGGGAATGGCATCAGGGTTATGTTGCTCTGCAAAATAATGGCAATGCAAGTAGACCATTGATGTCCTTGCCTGGTGAAATTTTTTCTTTTATTAAGAGTACAGTGCTGAAGAATGAAACATGATATAAAGGTATAGAAGAGACATGAGCCCTGTCTCTATCTCTGACACAATATTTTTGCACCACTCAGGGAGGTTACATATCATAACTCTCGACATATCATGTAATTTATGATCTTTGCTGTCTCCATAACTGGAACAGGGCATCAAAAGACCTGAGACTGAATTTTTACTTTATAGACACACAGGGATTCAGTTCAGCATGTCTGACCTGCCTCATTTGAAAATGGGAGATGCTACTTTAACAAAGGCAGTATGGGATTAAATGCTTTAACACTAAGGAACAGAAAAGGCAATGACTTCTTTTTTCTAATATACATCTCTAGTGTTTTGTATACCAAATGCAGACTGCCAGATTTCTTCCATGTATTGATTGGTAAATATTATTATGATCTGAAAAAAATGTGCATCAAAGTAAACATGATTCAAAGATCTCTGTTGTGAAAAAGTCTAATACTTGCCTTTTTAACATTCTCCAGAATTAACATCTCTAAAGTGTATTACTGTATGAGGTAATAAAGACAGTCCTAACTGTCCTATTTGCAGTCAGAATCTTGCATGAAAAATGTAAAGTAGAAATTCCTGAGACTGATTCAATGGCTACTTATTTATCTACAGTCAAATTATTCCTCTTCCAGGGTCTATTTTGGCCTTTTTTCTAGAAAGGAATGTAAACAGGAGCAGTTGTGAAACAACACAGAAGATCTCAGACAGCTATAGTTAATGTAAAAGGACCTGTTTGGACATTGAAATGAAACACCTGGAACTTAAAATTGGAATTCATATTTAAACACTCTAAGTATAATAATGATACCTTCACCAGTATCTCCTTAGCTAACGTTTTGTCAGGATGGTCCAGTTTCGCTAATCTTTTTACCTTCAAGGTGGGAGTTTGCAGAAATAATACTGGAAAGACTGTGCATAACTTTGGTTATGGCTTGTACTTGATTCCTTAAGCGTGTTACAGCTTTGGAGCCTTGTAATAAGCTTTGGAACCTTGTAATAATAAGACTAAAAATAGGGGAAGTCTAGAAATTTGGCATCATACCATCTACAGAATTTTATATATAGTATTAACCAAACTACTGGCCAGTTTTGCATAGATTTTTTTTTTAAAGAGTAAAATTGCCGGGCACTCAAAATAATAATAATAATAAAAAAAAATCATTTCAGTCTGGTAGTTTAACTTGAAATCCATACTTGTCAGCATAGTTATTTCACAGATTCTTTGATTTCACATTCTGCTTTATATGAGTTTGTCAGGTGAATGCAGTTCTCTTAGCTACCATTTGTGCTAGTCATTCAATTAGCACACACTGTTTCACATGCAGTTTTTCTCAGTGCCAGTGCATGTTTTCAGATCAAATTTTGTGTTTGAGAGTTTTTAGCAGTGTTGCCAGAGCTCTGTATAAAATATTTAATCACTGAAAGTACCAAAATAAAATTGATTCTTTGTTGGGCTGTTATTAACATTAATGCTCCTGAGCTAAAAGGAGATGCTATGGGACATATTTTCGCAGTGAGCTAATGGTATTTTAATCTTGCAGTCACACTGAGTATAATTGGAGACAGGTGGCTAAAGCTCCACATTCAAAATCCTTATGTTCCCTCCATTCTGATATGCCTAACAAAGCCTTAAATTCATCCTGTAGTATTTTATCAGTTGAACTTTGCAAAAAGGAAGACATCATAGAGTGTAAAGCCTGTGTATTCATTTAACTAAGCCCACATGGATTTCAGGTAGTTTAAGGTCATACAATGCATGGTTACAGTATCATGTTTCATAGATTTTACACTGGTAAACACCACAATGACCATCTATTCTGACCCCAGCTTTTTCCTGACCACAGCATTTCAGATATTTTTGCAGTGGAGAGATGATTACTTCATTTTGCAGAAGTAAAGCTGATTCTGAGGAGGATGGTATGTTGCTCAGAAACTTGATTTATATTTTTAAAAGTAGGTAATTCAAAATGAAGCATGTATAAGATTATATATAAGAGGAATATGACACTTCAAATCTTTAGGATTTTAAACAGCAGAGTAATATGATTTTAGACAGATTACTATACAGCCAAAATTTGCATGACTTTGCATTGATAATGATTTTGCATTGATTTGTCAGTCCCTGGCAGACAGTGTGGATTACTGATCTGATTCAAGAAGGTGATTTGTATGTCCTTAACTAAAAAATGCCTTAAAATCAAACATCTGGATGAAGAATGCTTCCTGTCCTGTGGAACAGTGTCAAGAAATATTTTGGTACAACATTTGCCAGTCTTTGGACTCTGAAATTTTTTAAATCACTTAACAAGGGAGACCATGTCCCGCACATTATTGTTAGAGTTACGCCATCTGTTTCTCATAGAAGCAATCAGAGGGGTATAAAGACAGACTTAAATAATTCTGTGGTGATAGAGGAGCCTGTTGGTCACATCTGTAATAGAGCACAAAACATGCTGCTGAAGTGCTACCAGGGTCTGTGGCACAACTGTGTCATGTCCAAACTCATGTGCTTTCCAAACAATGCTTGGTCACTGCTCAGGCGCGACGAGGAACTGAGGAGCATCCAAAAGAAAGCAGACTGGATGCAGTTATCCTCTTTTTGGCAAGAAGGGAGTAAGCATAGCTGCCTGAACACAAGCCACTCTGCGCCAGTTAGACGGAGAGAGGTGATATATGTTCTGTGTTCCTGCTATAGAAATGCAGATGGATGCCTACCTCTGGGCAACAGATTTCTTGCAAGGTGGCCAAGATTCAGAATTTTGGGCATGTAATTTTTATTAGTCTATATCCTTGTACATCTAGCACAAGTTCAGCCAGGTGAACAGCTCTGTTCCACGAGTGAGAGGGGGCTTGCAAGACCTTGTGCCTTTGTGTATCATGTCAACTTTGCTGTTGACAAAAATCCTTGCTCAAGTCCTTTTATGTAGAGAAATGATGATTAGCACCAATTATCTGAAATTGGTGGATTTATGTACTGATTAAAGCACCACTCAGTATATCTCTAATGAAAGTCTGCTTCAGCAAATTGACTAAAGCAATCTTTTCAAGCTTCCTAAGGATTAACAATGAAAAAAACAAACAAACAAAAGTCAATCAGTTTTAACCCTCACTGGAAGTTCTCTTATCTAAAACCTTGCTTGCTGTCAGAAAGTAATCTATGCAGTAATAAACAGATAGTTCTTTACTAAATTTATTTCAAGGCTGTTTGTGTATACTCAATTTGTCAGTTCCATAAGGACTCAACACTTTTGTAAAATATACACACAAATAATTTCTAAGGAAGACATGATTTTTTACTTCAGAGAGGTCAAAACTGAGCCAAAGTACCTGATAATGTTTTCTTTTTATTGAAAAATATACAACGGATTGTACATACATATATTTAGTTTGGAAATGAGAAAGAGCAATTAAGACCTGCTTTGATGTGAAAAACACCCTTTGCATTTTATCTCCTAGATAGACTAAATGTGACCTTGACAGTCTTTGAAGCTCTAAAATAGACAGATCAGCAATTCATAGCTAATGTGCCAGTCATCAAGTACTTCACACAGAGGTGCAAGAAGGTCAGGGTACATGTACCTGTGTTACATGTGGAGTGGGAAATGGTGTCCTGCACTTGGCAAAACCCAACAGGTGGGTGTGGCATGATGGATAGGGTTAAAATTTAGAGGAGACTCAGAATTCTAGGATAAAAAGCAGCTGCAACTCCCTGGGTGGACTGCAGTTGACATGCTCCCCATACACGATAATCATCTGCTCAGAGGGATGGAACGGAGAGTGGAACGAAGTGGAGATTATGTGGCCACTCTCCATTCAAATCCCAGCAGAAAGGGGGAACGCTACGGTACTGTGAAGATCATGAGACCGTACAGTACCTGTCAGCCAAGGGAGAATCAAGGTGTTCTGCTGCTGAGCCAACAACAGTGTGGAAACCCTCTCCTCAGGTGTCAAGCCTCAACCATCCCCCTCCCATTAGATATAGTGAGAGAACTTTACACCAATCAGAAATAAGAGGTATTTGTGACTTAAGCCACTCAAGCTCCACCTAAAATATAAAGAAATAGTATAAAAGTAAGCTGGGGATAGAGGCAAAATTGGAGAAAACTCCACCAAAATTTCTGGGACCAGTTGATGGGCTGAGCACATTTTCTGCCCCCACAGGGACATCTTATCTAAGAAATGTACTCTATGCATGTTAAATGCTGCTTTTAGGACTAGAGCTTTTGTTTGTGCTTGCCCCATAATACATCAGTAGATTGCTTCATATTAGAGCTTGTGTTTGCTTAATATATATGTAGATGGCTTTAAAACATATTTTTGCAGTGGACACTATCACCGACAACCTTTGAAACTTATTAATCTGTCACAATTTGTATTAATAAAAAGTGTTATTCAGTGAATTGTTGAGTCCTTTCAGTTGCTGGCAATGGATAACACCTTGGCAGGACCCACTGAAAGCTCTTCACTCTCTTAAGTCCTCTCTAACAAGGATGGTCAAAGTACCCTCTGACCTGTGAATCTGTTGGTGAAGGGTCTCATTACGAGATGCTGACTGACTGTGGGACACCAGGATCTTGACTTTCCAGGGAGTACTGACAGGTAAAAATCTAACCTCCCACCTTTCACGTGACAGGTGGGTCACATAGTTAAGGAAGACTGAGATATCCTTTAGAAAATGAATTTTACTCCCACTGATTTGTATTGTTTAATTTAGAAAGTGTATTTTGACTTTATAATTTTGAATAAAATTTTACATTACTGATATACATAAAGAGTATACATTATATAAAAAACAAGATGTCATTTTTCATCAAAAAACCCTTCCAAACATGGGTTTCAAAGTTAAACAGGAGAGGAAAATTAGTTACTTTTGTCTTCTGTCAAATATTAAAGTAAACATATTCCATCAAAACCCATTCCCATTTGAAATCTAGCAGGACTGTACTTTGATTATAGAAACACTGCACCAAATAAATGTTCATTTAGATCTCAGCATCTAGTTTATTTAAATATTCTGTATATACTGTCCTTCTTCCTTCAAATGCATCAATCATAAATAAATACAATTAGTTATGTCCCATTGAGAATAGAAAGTTTATAAAAAGCCAATTTTTCTTCATTTTTTCTATTTTATACCTCTTAAAGATCAGAAGGACGTATTCTTTCATTTTGGAAAAATAAAATAAAGGGAGTTGTCAGCTCAATGTTTATGCTTAACTTAGGAACACTTCTTCCAAATACAGATGCACTCTAAACTTTATTCAATCATGTTTCAAAATTGTAAAAAACAGAGGTTGTATTCATTCCAGCTATTCATGTGAGAATGTAAAACAAAAATAAAATCTTTTGTGACCCTGGGCCCTAAATTCCTGTTCTCCCCTGTATGTTTGGAAATTCCCACACATAAAACACAAGAATAATTGTGCTGGTTTAAAAGTTAACCAGCAAGGCAAAATGAACTCAATTCAAAAGAGAGATTTATAAGTCAGAATAACAATTTATTAAAATAATGCAATAAGTACAATTATACAGACAGACAATTGGTTTTAACCCACAAAACCCAAATGTACAAACCCAGCACCCTGGGGTATGAACAAAAGTGGTGTACCTTGGCCCAACCCCCGAGTCCAAAGCAAAGGAAGAGGGGATAAACCTGCTGGTGGGAGAGCTGCTGTAGTCTGGTCAGAAGTGGTGATTGCAGTCCAGTCGAGGGTGGTGGTCTCAGCCTGGTTGGGAGCAGCGGTGGTCTGCTGTCTTCCTCTGGGTCCCAACGAGAGGTCGCAAGGCTCTGAAACTCCCAGTTATATACTCTCCAGTTCAGGCGGGAGTGCTCAGTCCCTCCCTCAGAGTAGGGAATTCCATAAAAGGGCATGCGGATGCTCAGTCCCTCTTCCATATAAGGGTATCAGAGCGGGGAATTCCATATAAGGATATCAGAGCGGGGAATTCCATAAAAGGGTACAGGAACATCTTCCCACCTTGCAGGCCTCTACTGACAGCAGTTTTTGGGAAATGGCATGGAGGCTATAGAATACACAGTTTTGGGTTACACCCATCCAGGGATGAATTGGTCCCAGCCGTTCTAACCAGGACAATAATCTTGACCACTGTCCCTACAATGATGAATTTCTTCCATTAAGATTTTTAAGAAAATCAATTACCACTGATTCACATATTCAAATTTTGTAGGAAAAGATGCATAGGATGCAATAGTATTCCCATCCCCTCACACCCCCCAGATATTAATAAAATAATATCTGGAGAACTTATTATCAGATTGGCTAACAGAATTCAGAGCTCGTGATTTCCAGACATGGATTTTAAATCACACATGAGTTCTCATTCAATAAGCTTCAAGTTCCTGTTCAACTTTGATAAATAAGCCATTATCCCAACTATATTTTGGGATCCTAGCAGACTTTATAACTGGCTATGTGAACAATCTGTTGTGTACAAATGTTCCTGATATCCATGCTATTCACATGAGACATAGCAGCCAACAAAGAATGACACTATCTAAAGAGACTTTATTATGTTTGTAATTATTAGAAATTTGCAGCCAGTGATGCTATCTTAAGAAGTTTAATTATGTTTACATTCATTAGAGTCTCAAAGCCAGCTCTTCTTCAATTACTAACAATTTACAACTTTTATTACTATTTTTTATCTAGAGGTCTGCCTCATCAAGGTCAAAGCCCTTGCATAGTCACACTGTTTAGCCAGTTCCCCAGAGATGTCCCTAGATGAACATTTGGATAAGTTCTGTAGTCCAGAAGGAACAAGGGCCAATTTTTGAACTCCTGAGATTTTTTCATAAGTGCAATTAGTGCTGCTCTAATGCTAATGTTGCTTAGATGTGAATAGCTTCTACAGAAAATATTTCAATCTTTAATGCTGTTAAACAACAAATAAACAGAACATGATATTGCACACAGTGTTGTTTCACAGACTTGCAAATTTCTTCATGATTGCTGATTATTTTTATGGTGTTATCCAATTGTACTTCAGAACTTAAATTTCACTAATAAGTCTGAAACCCTAGGATTCTGTAACAACTTCAGTATGTGCCATCTCTTCACAAATCCCCTTCTACTTCCCACTTGTGATATGATGGCACCTGGGCTGGGCACAGAAACTGCTCAGAGGAACAGTTATTTCAGAGTTATGCAATCCATTAATTTAACTTTCCTCAGGATAGTCTGTCCTCATTTTGGGGACTGCTATGCTGACTAGAAGAGTAACAGTAGTGGTTATTAACGATGTGCTTTAATTTGCACTAGCTGAGAAAGAAAACTAGAAAGATTAAAAAAAGTAAGAAAGTTTTAAATATGTCAAAATTTTAACTTCCTGTGTTCTGAGTCTCTTTAGCCAGAATAAGCATTGTCTCAGCTAAATACTAGGAAGAAACTCCAGAATCGTGTATTTGTATGTTAGGACGAGGTGCTAGAAAGTCTAGTTGTCATAGCCAAAAACCCAGGGTTCCAAAATAAAGATTATGGGATTTTTTTCAGTTCTTTGATTTATAGTAATGTCTTTTTCTTTGCCAAGTACCAAAATTCTTAATATCACAATCCTCATCCATCTAATAAATATTAATAAGAATTTACATAATATTGGTAAAGAATATTACATCTCGGGTCTTTCAGGGAATAAAAGCCTCAATTGTTTCCTAGGGAACATGAGTTTCTCTACTAGAATACCTAAGATGTTCTGCAATACAAGTAAGAAAAATTGAGCTTAATATCAAGTAAATATCCAGAGCTGAGGGACTGGGAGAAGTTAGCTGTGATTCCTGGAGGACGTAGTTTAAACTCAAGGTGCAATAAAAGACAATACATATCATCACCAGCTTTTTCTATATTCAAAGTTTGTAAGGAAGTCTTTCTGCCCCATGTATTAGATACAGAATAAATGTATTGACAAAGATAAAGCCCTCAGTGAATGTAATCAAATTATCCAGAAAAAGCCGTAGTTGCAGCTGGTCCTCCAGTCATGGCCCACATTGGAACTTGTGACGATCTCTTATCATGGGAGGAACATCCCTGTCCCCTCCCTGTCCCCACTCTGGACAAATAATTGAATGAAACTTAAAAGTCAAAGCTCTAGGGTAATTATTAAATATCCAGTAATAGAAATATTTGGGGTATGTCTACTGCAATAGTACTCACACTGAGTACTACTTAAGGTGAATTATTCACAGACTTTGCTCAAGTGCATGGTCAGAAGCTCAGCTGATGTCAAAGGGTTCACAGATTGTTTAGGTTGAGTTCTAAAAAACAGGGATATTTACACAAAACTCAGAAAGAATTATAGCCTGTATATTTAATTTAGAAGCTATAAATTTATTGTCATAGTCTGTCTAGATAGTCTTTTTCTAGATGTGAGCAGTTCTCTTCGAGATGCAAAAAATGCACAAACTATTGCCAAAAAAGTAAATATTTTGAACATCAAAGAAAGTTAGAGATCCACTAAAGGAAAAACAGGGGCAGTAAATTGATCAGAAACTAGTTCTACAGTCTCTGAACAAAGTACAATTTACCCTAAATTATCCCAAAAGAATTTCATAATGCTAAGAAGTAATTCTGATAAGACTTCAATACAATCACCACTCCCTGGGCATTAAGTTGTACTTTTCTCTAATTAAAGCAATGTGTTTTCTTAACTATATTTTAGATAGCTCTTTTAAAAAGTGTAGCTCTTTCATGGTGATACAGCCTAAGTATTTGGTGTAAGTGTACATAGCCTGTGCTAACAAAAAATTTTAAGTGTTAAAATTTAATTAGTAAAATCTAAAGCAAAATGAAAAAAAAATATTCCTCATTAACAAAAATGTGAATGACGTGTGTGCAACAATATAATTTACTTCCAAAAAACATAATTCAGCACATGCATAACTACATTTGAGTTGCATTTTTTTTAATATGTAAAGAAGTAGTGCTAAAACAATATATCACAGAATCACAGAATATTCTGTGTTGGAATGGACCTACAGGGATCATTGAGTCGAACTCTTAGCTCTGAACAGGACCATCCCCAAGGGTCACACCATGTGCCTGAGAATATCATCCAGATGCCTCTTGACCTTTGTCAGGCTTGGTACCGTGACCACTTCCCTGGAATCCTGTTATATGAAGGGGTAAATCTAAAGTAAGAGACTGACAACAAATCAGATTTTCATGGCCTGCATTCTCAGGATTCCCCCGCTGGGCTTGTCATTCACACAACTGGAAAAACCTACCCCGAAGCAAAGAATCATCAGAAATTTTAACTCAGTCTGGAAAAATACGGATCACCAGCACCTGCCTGTGCAGGAAATTTCACTGAAATAGCAATTGCTTGATTCAGCTGCCTTGGGATTCCGACCTTGCCCAGGACCCCATGTCAGTCCCTGCCCCAGTGATGCCACAGCAGGGCTGGTTTCCAGCTCCTCCCAGCCCATCTCTGACCGGCCACGAGTCCTACTGAGCCAGGAAGGTACCCGATGCTCAGAGCTGGGGCTGTCACCAGCACTGTGCTCCTGGCTGGGCTGGGCTGGGCAGCTGCCAGGTCCTGCGAGGCTGAGGGAGCCCTTGTGGTTCCTCGTGGCTCCCGGCCCCGGGGTCCTACACCGTGCACTGATGGCTGTGACTATCAGTGAGATCTCTGCTGAACTCCGTGCAGGCATAGGGATGCAGTGGCATTACTGAAGTGCCACAACAGCAAACAAAGAGCAAACACCTTCCTATTCACCTCCCTGCCCCTCTTTTTTTCTGCCTATCACTCTTTGAAGGGTTGCTGCACCAGGCACAGCACCAGAGCTGTCTCGTTGACATATGTTCAATCTGCTCTTAGCACATGGCTCTTTTTTGACACCAGCTGAGCTCCTGAGTGTGATCACATCACCCTGTCCCAGCCATGTCCACACAAGGAAGTCAGTACAGCCTGTTTCAAAGAGTGAGAAGTATTGAAATCCTGCCTCTTGTCACCCTGAGTGGCACGTTCCTGAGGAGAGCTGTGAAAAGTTCTGGGCTTACATGAGAGTCAGAGATTGGTACAAAAGGCAGAGAAAGTAGCTCAAAGCCAATTTGTTCCAAAAACAGGAGTTTTAGAAAATTTTTACAGTTTTAGAAAATACTTCTTAGTAACTTGAGGTGTCATCCCGTAGGCTGTGGCTGGCTGTGGATTTACTTCTTTGTGAACCTTGGGACTCTCACCTTGCCCAGGACCCCATGTCAGCCCCTGCCCCAGTGATGCCACAGCAGGGCTGGTTTCCAGCTCCTCCCAGTTGTATGATAAAATGAATTTCTTCAGATATTTTCCAAGTGCAAAACAGAAAAATCTGAAAAGCGGTAGATCAAAAGTGTTAGGAAGATCATGGAGCACTAGAAGACAAGGATTAGGGAAAATTTCAACCTGCCAATGGAGTAAAATGCAACCTGATTAAAGATAGAAACAATAAGAAAGATTTTAAAATCTTACTAATAAGACAGATAAAGTAAACTCTTTGTGTGACTGAAATTAAATTTGTTTCCCGAGTCATCTGACACCATGGGAAATCAGAGAGTGAAAACCCTCATGTCACAGTTTACCTCATTTATTTGAGCAGAACACAGCAGCTGTGTTATCAAGTTTATCATCTGGCAATTTATAATATATTCAGATTTCTGAAGTAAGCGCGCACCTCTCCATTAAATTAAATTAAATGTTTGATCGTAAATTCACAAAGATAGCAATTAGTGGTCAGTGGGTGAGATAATTAAAGGTACTTTTAGTTGCCACATTTATGTTTGAGAGAAGAAAGTAGTATTATACATCATACATAGTGAGGGTCCAAAAAACTACGCGATCCCAGTATGGGGTAAAACTGGAATCCTTTATTGAAAGCGAGATTACAATTTAAGGGTCTTGGGGGCAGGACATGTTAATAAGGAGGATTAGCTATGTTAATTAGGGGATGGATCATGCTAACTAAGGATTACACAATTTTCTGCCACAGTTACACAAGTAATTAATATTTTTCCTTAGCTAGGACCACATGGGGGGAAAAGGACAAAGGGGTTTCTACATGGTCTGATAACATTATCACAAAGTCTTTCCATATTTTGCTGGAGGAGATAGGCCAATCAACATAGCTAACTCTTAGTAGGTCTTGTGGTGGAGTGTCCTTACAGCAAGGAGTTTCTCCCAGCTCCTGCTGTCCAAGGTTTATGGCTCTTTTCTGGAGATATTATATTTTTGGGATCCTACAATACATGAAGCAGAGGACATAGTTTTGGGCTTTAGTTTCATGAGAAAAGAAAAAACCTTTAGCTTTTACATGCCTCTCAAGTAGAAAGTAGATGGTAACAGGTTAATTCATATGGTTTTAGTTAGCTGCAGAAAATGGCATAGGGCAAGACTGCTGATTATATTTGCAGTGGCACAGGGAGCAGGGGTTTAGAGGTGGTTACTCTAAAAAGAAAACTCCTTGGGTTGCAAATATTGCAAACTCTAGCCTTCCCTTGCTAATTGCTGTTGCCCTCTCCACCTCCTCACTGCCCTCATTGCCTTCTGTTGCCACCTCTGCTGACCTGAGAGTTGAATTGTTTTTATCAGCATGACTTTAAATGCTTCTGTTGGAATAGGTTTGGAAAATAAAGAGGTCTTTGCTAGTTCAGCTTATTTTGACTGCAGCAGTGGAGGAACCACCATCATATGATTGAGAGGAGGTGACTTCCACAGGGTTTAGGTGAAGGCAGTAACTTGTCAAGCTGGGGACTAGTTGGGGTCTTCCCCTGGCAGGTATTTTCTTGGGCTCACTCCTCAAAGGCTGAAGTCTCTTTTCTGAAACAAGGTTCAGACACACAATCGCAGGAGATCTTTTATTTCCTTCTGTCCTTGTTTTTAATATTTTTTTCACAGAGGTAAGGAATATAAAAAACAGTTTGGTTTTGCCCTGGAAATTTCCAGAAAAAAGTGTTTGTTCATTGCAAATTACCTGTATGAAAACCGACAACCACCAGCTCTGCTTTTGTAAATCAGGATTATTTTTATAGATAATGTGGATGTTTCCATAACTAAGTCCTGGAAAATACTATAAAGCTGACACTAAGCATAATGTTATAGAGTCTCAGTGGTCTCTTACATAAGATTTCCTATTAATCATATATTCCATCTGAAAATCCACAGGTAACATATGTATTAATTTTTACTAAAGAATTGATTCTGAGAATACACAAGATTTAATTTTTCTTCTACATCATTATAGGATATGATACAGAATTATCAGGAAGGAATAAGTACAACAATATCTAGCTGCTTGTTTACTAAAAACTAGCAATTTGAGTGATGTGAGTCTTTAGGGGTTCACAGAGGTGCAAGAGAAAAATTATGCTTGTGGAAGTACATTTTTTATTTCTTCCACATAAATAAAACAGGATTGATTTCATCCCTGCCACCCTGAAACTTCTCTGGGACAATTAAAAACAACTTAAACATAGGAAAAAGAGGAGAAACATATCAGATTAACAGACTTTATGTACTGTAAGCAAAGGGAGAAGCAGGAAAGAAATAGATAGAAAAAAACTCCTTAATTTTATTTTTAATTTAGTAGTATATGTTATGAAATATAGGAGTGACAAGAAAAATATGGAAAAAAGCAGTGGGGAAAGGAGTATTCCTTACATGGCTGATTGATAGAGATGTCTTCCAGTGTAAATCCTCTCACTCTGATCATACTGGAGGCTAGAGGTATCCTAAATGCGTTCTGTTCCGTAAATAATTTCCTGATCCCCACCACTTTCATACTTTCCATAAAGTACATTTAATCTAGAAAAAAATAGTCTGAAATATATTGGCCTTAATTTGATGAACTTCAATATGTATTTGGGCCTCTAACTCAAATCACATCCTTCAATGGTTTCCTGATTAGGGATATTACCTGAATGAGTCCTGGTGAGCCTTTTTCTTTCTCAATCAAGCATACATGCAGTTGTATGTGGCCTCGTTTCCCCAAACGGTGCATCAGTACATTCCTTTGGGCTGTCATGCTGTTGGAAAGCACTCCTGTCTGCTTAAGGACCCTCTGCATTAACGAGGAATAGAAGGGAAGCACATAGGAACACACAGGGTCATTTATGCAAGAGGTTTTGCAGGGAGTCATAGGGAAGGGTAATTATCTACCCAAATGAGGGCTTTATACTGTGGATATCTTCAGCCAGTTTAGAGAGAAGAGATGATTATTTCAGGGTCAGGAGTCACCTTCTAAAGAAGAGTTTCTCTCACGTGATCATCAATAGTGTGGTGTCTAAAATTACATGGTATGAGTTATTTCTTATCTGAAATATCTGCTAGGTTAGATGAATCACATCAGAAATGTCTGTTTCTCTACACTGAATTTAAAGGTAAATCCATTTGGTCTTCAATATTCAATAGCAGATGCTTATTTGTTGAAAAAAACCTTTATTGATTTATGGGTTAGCTGATGATTTGAAGACTGAAAAGGGTAACTAAAAGTAGGTTAAACATTGCAGATGGTTTTTAATCATTGTGAAGTCAATGCCTGTGATGGTCACTGCTGAGTGATCTCTCCCTGCCCTTATCTCAATCCATAAGCCTTTTGTTATATTTTCTCTCCCCTGCTCAGCTGAGGAAGGCAGTGACAGAGCAGCTTTGGTGGGCACCTGGCTTCCAGCTAGGGCCAGTCCATCGCAATCAGTAAAAGTAACCCAGTAATGCTGGACTGATTGGAATGATTTATCAGTCAGGACTCTCTCCTTTACTCTTTGCTCTCAAATATGCACAGGCACTTTACCTTTGAAACAGAGTGGGTCCTGCTTTCAAGTGCAGTACCTGGCAGGGGGAGTGAGGAGGAGGAAGGGGAAAAGGGAGGTGGACATTTTAAGTTGTTGCATTTTCTTCCATATTTAGAGCACCTTCAAGTTGCAAAGATTAATCTTGAAATTGTCAAAGTTTTTGTTTTTCCGAAGGCAAAATAGAACATTAAAATGCACATTTAGAATAAATGAACCAAATAGCCTGCAGACCTACTCTGGACTTTAAAAATGATTAGTTTTGCTGATATCCAAAGCACTGACTTTCAGTTTATTGGAATGCTAATGAAATTTTGATTATAATATAAAATATCATTTTTTCCTCTATAACATTATTAATGCCATTCCAGAGACTAATATTGCCACCAGAATGCTTCATTTTTCATTAATCCTCCAGTTTAGTGCTGAATTTACTTATAAATCTCCCTCTTTATCTAGTTTATGTCTCATTGCTCCATCGAGTTAAATTGTATCTAAAATTTTATGACAGTAGAAGTATATTACTGCAATTAAAATATCAGTAAAACAACTTATAGCACCATTTTCACTATCGTTTGTACCATGCTGGCAAGATACAAGGACTAAAGTGAGCATGGGCCCTTTTATGATACAACTGTGCACAGGGAGAATCCAGGCTCAGTATTTGAACAGAAAGATTTGGTAACATTAGTCAACACAACTAGAACAAAAGCAAAATGGATACTGAATCCAATTAATCACGAAATTAATTTTCACAGTACCCCTTTTTCTCCTTTCCTGCCACTGGTAGGCCATGTAATGAGGATTAGTTTTGTTGCCATGTCTGTATTGCCTCTAGTTCTGCAGTCACTATCAGTAATCTAAGTCCCTGCCAGTCATTCTTTAAGAAACATACTGTTTGCTACATATTTTTCTCTCATATTCTCTCTAGGCCAAGGAAATGTGGATAAAAGTGTGCTTTATTCTAGAAAATTGAACTTTTCATCAAAGGAGAATGACATTCTTGCCTGTGCTGGGTCCTTAATTCAGATGCAGATTGCAGTTTTCAGAATTATTACCTGCTATAAATCCTACTGTAGAGCTGGCAATGTCAATACAGGTTGATAAAGGTTTTAGCTGTCTTGCATATCCTCAGAGTAGGCCTGGGGGAAAAGCATCTGTTTCAGTGTTTTCTTCCCTCTAGAGAGGTCTGATTTCTTAGTTTCTCTGACTTTCTTACTTTTTTCTGACTGTCTCCTATTGTAGTGAAAATTGCTTGAAAACCCAAATCTGTGTGGGAGATGAGAAGGACTGTTATGAGCCGTGATTTGGTTACCAAGTCTCTTGCATATCAACACAATGATTCATCAAACTCCTTGACTTCTTGTTCTGTGGGTGGAGTGTCTTTTAACACCTATTGATACTTGATTTTTCCCCACTCCCACCTTCTTGATCAACAACTAATTTGAGAAATACATGCACACAACTAAATATTCTGATGAGTTCAACCTGTTTTAGATTTAGTAAAGCTCACCAGCATATCAGTAAAACTTGGGCAGTGAAATACAAGGAGTATTTTTACAGAATGCAAAGCAGTTTTGCAACATCCTTGTATATATAACGTATCTCAGATTCTGAATTAAAGATTTTCCTGCATGTATTAATGGATAGATAAATATTACCCTGATATTACTCATTTTGTCTGTGGGATGCATTGGGAAGGTAAAGGATGTTTGATGGAGTGATATTCTTTTTCTGTCTTCCAAGCCAAAAACTTGAAAGTTTTTCAATTGCATTAAGTCTAATATTCTACCTTTTAAACTCCTTGTGGTCAGGACTCTTTACCTAAACCTGGCAATTTAAAATTTATGATAATGTAAAATTCTAACAGGATTTGTTTTTCAGCAACAGAAAGAACAATGTTTGGTTAACTTTAACCTAATTTCTTTTTTTGTTGTTGTTGTTCAAAGTTTTTCTTTATAAAAACGAATAAAGTTTGGTCCCACTGATGAAACAATTTTGTCCTTCTAGAGCCCTCAAGGTTCTGTTTTAGGCTTATGCAAAAGTATTGAAACTCCCACTGAACTAAGAGAATAAAAAGTCACTTTGCTGCTAACAACTGTAGGATATTATTTATGTTGCTCTTATCTGGGAGAGAGAGCATATTTCCAAGGTTAAATGCTGAGGCATGGAGTTATTGCAGAGTGCACTACCAACTTTATTTTTAAATGTAAATCTTTCATCTGTGGAGGGTGCATTACTGTGCAGCTTTTAATCTTAACTTATTTCAAAATGCCTTGAATGTAAGCGAACATTCTCTGGTATTTTCCTTTCTATTCTTCATTCTTATGTTCTTGTGCTGTGCTGTATTTTCAGTAGTGACTTCTGTCTTGCTTACAGAAGCTTTTATTCAGCCACTGCATTTCACAGGATTTCATTGATATCTGAAACTGGGCATATAGATGTTTGTCTTGGTGACTCAAATAGCCAAAGGATGCATGGGAATGAAAGAAAAAGGAATCCTGCCTTGGTAATGTGTTGTAGTGTAGTGATGGACCTGCTTTATACGTCCAGCATAGCCTTTCAGCTTTGTGCTCTATGATCAAGGATTAGGGTTCTGAAGGAATTGTGCCCTACTTACTCCATCAGCTTTTATGGCCTCTCTATTCTGAGACTGTATTCAGACAAGCCTGTAGTCTGCCACTGGTATTTTCTGCACATACAGAAAATTCCTGATTTTCTATAACACACATATCATTTCCTTTACACTTTGCTTAGTCTTGCCTTAAAGTACTATCCTAAGAACCACATGAACTACTGAAGTTTTCCCCGTGCTAATTTGATCCTAGAGAATACATAACTGTACCTTTTGAATTAGCCTCTATAATTTTGCTACACCAATAGCTACACCAGTATTGAAACCACAGAATAAAACTGCAGATCAAGACAAGTTAGGATAAAAAATTGGATAAATGGACAAATCAGGGTGAGTTATTAGAAGCCTGATAACATAGTTTTGAAGAGTTTCAAAATTTTAATTTCATGAAGTAGGAAAGGGTGATGAAAGAATCTGATGGAGTGTTGAAGTCTGAGGGGAAAAAAGTATAGCAGGTGTTCAATAACCCATCCTAAAATCTACTAACTCAGAGTGAGCAAGAGTGTATCTCCAGCTTTGCAGGTGATACGTTAAAAGTCAGGTAGAGAAAATGAATTCTGACAAGAGGAAATAAGTAACATGTCATCTTTAATTTTGAGGGATGAGATAGAAGAAAGTCACACTAAACTCAGCAAGTCCTCCCAGACAACAGAAAGTCATTCAAGTAGATAAACAGATCAAAGGAATAGGATTACTTTACATGGCTCCTACCATGCTAAGTATGTAGACTACACAGCTTTATGGAGTTCTTCTCTCAATTAAAGCTCAAATTGTAGACTGTCAGCATCACATCACTTTCTGACACATTGCTGTTACTGTTTTTAATTGATAGATATCTGTCAATAAGTTAATTTCAAGACACCTTTCTGCAATGTCACCAGGAAGAGTGTCAGTGTTCTGTCAACAGTGTAACTGTAGGAATGGCATACACTTGTTAATTCTGGCAGCACTGCACGTGCTGGAAATATCTGAAATATATCATATCATCCCATCTGGTCCCCCCAGTTAAGCAGGGATGGTATAAGACAATGCTTTAATGACAGAATTTTACAAAGAATTTAGAGCCTTCAGTGGTGTGAGCTGCTTAGATATTCTTTTTTTGGAGGCACTAGCAGATGTGCAATGAAATAGCAGGATTTATTTTGCCTGGTCAATCTGTGCACAAAATATCCCTCTGCAATCTTGTTTCAGAGATGCAATGATGGAAACACCCTCATTATTTTAATCCCCACCCTCTTTGCAGCATGAAAAAGCATAATGATTTTAAAAATAAAATGAAGACCCATCACAAGAATTATCTGCAGGGGAACACATTCTTTACACAGGCTGCCTCTCAGGTACTTTGCTCTGCAACAGCTTGTGGTACTTATCTGAGTAACCAACACACAATCACATCCTGGGTGATCATTAGACCCACGTGACCATCTTCTCATTGCTTCAATGCCTGTTCATTGCCAGCACCTTTGGCAATGAAATGTACTGATTCCCTAAGTTTTTAATCCCTAAGTTTTAATGGAAAGGAATAATACCTTCCGTTTGAGGTGAGCTAGCTTTCAGTTGACACTTAGCGTTTCCCTTCCGGGAGGAATTAAATGTTGTACTTAAGACTGAGACAGTGGAGCTGAGGCTGCACAGCACCTTGTGGGAGCAGACTAGTAATATATGGTATTTAATCATATATTGTAATGATATGGTTATATGAATCCTCCCTCTGAGAGGGTCCATCTCATCCCAGCATGATAAAAAGGAGGCTGTTGTGGGTCTGTGTTCTCTGTGAACCACAGTGAGGTTGAACACGTATTCCCAGCTGGTGCACGTGCACACACTCGCACACACGCACACGTGGGCAAACACACAGACCAGCACAGAGAGAGGTCAGTTCCTTTTTCAGCACTCACATAAACACGCACAGCACTCACACTGACATGAATATCAGAGACGGCCTCATCCTGTTCCTCCACCCAGGGTGGTTGGGATTGGAGTCAGGATACATACACACCCTCACTCTGGATTCACAAACACACATCTGTGGGTTTCTTGAGTCCTAACACAGCTTTTAATTCCATCCAATATCTGTGGCCCATTCCCACACACAGTCTGCAGCACTGGGTGTTTCCCTATACAGATCACTTCCTACTTAGCGCTGGTCTAATCTGAAGTTCATGAGCAATTTTTATCCACAGATTCAGGGAGTTATCCAAACAGAAAATAATTAGTGTGTTTAATAAGAAGTTACAGGAGGCTGTGGTAATCAATCATCAGATTTGCCAGGCTTTTGCCTATTTTTCCTTTTTATTCCATCTTTTTTCTTGCTGACTCAACCTGATCTCTCCCTTCCCCTACTTTTGTTCCTTCCTCTAAATGTTTTGCATGTTCTTCCAGTCCCCTTGAAGGCACTCTGTAGTTTTATATCATCAGATTTTCTCTGCAGCATCTCAAAACCCTCTTCTGCCTGCATTCCAAATGAGCACTGTACCCCTTTAGAAAACAATCTCCTTTAGTTTGTATGATGTTCCAGGAAGAGAACTCCAAACTTTCTGTGGATCATCTTGTCAGGTGGGACAAGGGACAATGGTCTAATTGTTCTTCTTTGACAATCTTCAGAGTATCTGATTTGGTGTGCTCCATATTCACTGGTCAGGTTACTTGTTGGCTGCCTTGGACTTTCATAGTTCCTTGAATGCTTGCTGAGTCTTTGTTTTCCCTGTGCATAGCTTTTTACACATAACTTAATAAAACAAGGTGGTCTTACCTGTCATCACACAAATACATTTAAATATACAAAATATATATTGTATTCTTACAAGGATCAAAAATAAACTGTTATCAACATGAAGAACAATCTGCTTACCACTTTTCATCACAATTTTCCAAGAACTCTCTGTCTTCAAATGTTGAAGACATTTTGAAAATCTTGTCCATGTGAAAGTGTTTGTAAGTGTAGAAAGATTTTCTGACGGTTAATACTTTTATCTCTGGCCTCTTCAAAATCTTCATAAATCACAATTGCAAAACTCATGCACTTTCAGTTTTGAGTTTAATTCATATTACTTTTATTTATCAATACAATCTCCTATATGAATAAGTTCTTTTTATAGTTACAGTGAACATAAAATGCATCTATGTATGTAAAATACTTACATCTCCTCTGCATCAAAAAATGTAGAATGATAAAATCAAGATTATTTGCTTCAAAAAATGAAAAAAAAAAAAATTGTTCATGCTCTTTCTAAAATTTTTCATAAGTCTGATGAAATACAATAGGAATACAAGACTGTGACTGCACAATTCCAACATGTTAGGGGTAGAATAATGTATGAATTTAAGCAATCAAGCAGAAGATAGCAACACAAATGACTGCCATATATCAAAACACTCTTCTCATGACTGCTGTACATCCTCTTCTAGCACTTTTTCCCTTACACACAAATTATGCAGGAACAGCAAACTTTGGTTATGATGGAAAGGCAGTCTTATTTTATCTTGCAAGCCTGACAAATCAATCAACTTGTTTTTAAGAAAGTCTTAGCTCAAAAATCCTTCAGTACATTTTTTTTAATTTATGCAGCACTTCAGGATTCAGAGACAGAAAAAAGACTGCAGTGCAATCCCCAGTGAAAAACTGATATGCTCACATTCATTTAGGTCAATGAAAGCTTTGTAGAATTTATGCTGGTATAAAAGATGTTGACTAAATTTAGCTGAATCATCACTTCATTAGGTATTCCTTTTTATTCCTACATCACATATAAATGAACACAAGCATTTTAAAAGTGATCTTTTTCTTTTCATAGACATATCTTTTGAATTTCAGGCTTAATATTTTTATCTGATACAACTGTTGTGAATTCCATTGCATAAGTACAGTTTTTAGAGGCCTAGGGGGAAAAAAAAGGGTTTTAGCAACATTCTTCTTAAAAAGAAAAGATTTCATCTGCAAGGTGATGTCTAAATACTGCCCTTTACATTTCTGTTCAGTGTCAGACTTTAAGAGCAGAATTCAGATCAAAATTAAACACCTAAATTTAGTATTCTATCTATGGGTATTTGCAGATGTGCCACATATCTAAATCCCTGTGGAGTCGATGGATATATAATTACTACAATCAGTGTAACTTAGAGCTCTGCTAGGTCTTTGATTCAACTGCCCACATACAAGTGCTTAATTCTGTATGATATTTTCTAGAACAACCAAGACATCCTTGTGAGTCTGGTGGATCTAGTACCCAACACTTGTATCCTTTAGGGTCAGGAACTGACAGATAGGATGTCTTAGAATATCTAATATTCCACTACACTTTCATGTCTGAATAGCTGAATAAAGCCTCAGAATTCTTTTGACTGCAGCAGTTATTATGTCAGTAGGCACATGTTGTGTGGAGAGATGCATTTAGCTCTCCAATTTCTGAATTGAATCCTTCACTGATTACAGTGTGCAATGCAATGAGTTCTTCCAACAGGACTTTCCATATGTTTTTCTGGTCATACTGCATCCATTTATTTTTGGTATCTTGAGTTGTATAAAAATAATAGAATTCAGTATAGATAGGGCTTACCATCAAATTAGATTTTGTGAAGCTAGATTCACAAAATTATCCTGAATTTTTTAGGTTCCACTTTAGACCCCTGTATCTATAATTTAAATTCACAAAATCATTTTCAGCTACCATTTAATTCTAGAAGCAGCAGGAGGTCTCCAGTTTCCAAAATTGTGGTGGTTTGAAAAACCTTTTCTCTGGGGCAGTAATAGTTTGCCCCACTGATAATACTGGACCAATCAAAGGTTCATATGCGCCCTACAGAAATTACATACCCACAGCAATGGAAGAGAAGGTGGTGAGGTAGTTTTTTTTTTTAGTAGGTTGGTAGCCATGATCTGAACCACGAGGAAGCAGGGGGCCAGTAAGCCCCCTCTGGGGGCCAAGAGCCCCCACCCCAGCTGAGGCTACGAGAGACCCGGTGTAGTGTCAAAGCTGGACTGGGTCCCGTAATCAAGAGGTGGGAGAATTTCCTTACTGTCAGCAGCAGCAGAAAACATTGAAAGCGGCAGCGGAGCAGTCCTGAACAGAGACAGCGATGGCTGAAAGCCAAAAAGATAGCCAGGAGCAACAAGATAACATGAAGCCGGCTGAAGGACGCAGAGATGTTCCTGCAGGAGGGAGAGCTGGCAACGAAACAGAGGAAAACTCAACAGAGCTGTTTTGGGGTAAGACTGTATTAATTTCCCAAAACTCAGAGACCTGTTGAAGAGGAGGGGTGGACTTCCAAACCTTTAGGGAGTCCCAAAATGCAGCAGCAGCTAGAGTGAGACAGAGGAGCCGAGAAACCTGGTTTTGTCTTGAGAGCTGAGCCAGGATGGAACACGGGGGAGGTGGCCGTGCCCTCTGCTGCTGCTGCTGCTTCTATCATGCTAGCGAGCTGAGACAGAGCAAAAGAGCTTTGGTAAGACTGAACTGAAAGCTGCCTTCAATGTTCTACCCCAAGAGGAGTGAAGATCTACAGGGAGATCCCCCGAAAGGCTCGGGCTCGGGGTTGGAATTTCCACAAAGTAAGAACCAAAATCCTGACTGCCATACTTGAATCTGCTGCCTTAGGAAAATGAAGGACACTAACCAGTGCCACAAAAAACTGAAACGAAGGAACTGTGGCCTGTGCAGTGACAGAAAGACTTTTCTCTTTCCTTCTTGGACTTTTATTGAAGGAAAAGAGGAATTTAATTCAATGTAAATATATATATATATATAGGTGTGAGTAAATAAACCTTTGTAAATATTTTTCCCTTCCCCCAATAACGAATGGTTGTGTTTTGTCTGAAAACTCTCCACATGAAGTGAAAAAGATATCAAGTCCATACCATCACTAAACCCTCTCACAGGGGCAGACTGTGGGAGGGGGGCTTGAACTTAAAAATTGGATCCTTGGGAGTTTCAAACCACCACAAAAATATTGCATGGTAATCACATAAACAGTTTGCTTTTGATGTTGTGCATCAGCTTCATGTCTATCTCTTCAAAATTGCAAACATTTTTTATATTTGAGGTAGTATTTTTTGGGGAAAATATATATATTTGAGAAGTATGTTTTCTAGCCAAATTTGCTGACAGACTTAGTACAGAAAGGTTCTCAGAGCTTCCATAGTTTACAGGCTCTACACACATGACTGGAATGACGATGATGTATTTTGTCCAATATACTCAGTGACTAAAAGAATGTCAGAGATCCTGCTTCATTCCTGTCTTGAACCTACTGGGAGTCAAACTCCTGGCTCATGTTTCTGAAAGATAACAAACCACTGCTTCCTTTTGCAACATTATAGAAGATTCTTAAAGCCTAGTACTTATGTTGCTAAATATCTATTGAATCCTTTTGAGATTGTTCTCTATTTCCAATGCTGGACAGTGGCTCTGATCTTAGATGACTCTCCCCTTAGAGGTTCTGTGAATTAGTGAGGTTTTGCAGTAGTCACTATTGCACAGCATAAATATATTTTCTTTTATCTGCCCACGGTTTTGTTTTGTAGATAGATAAGTTACATAGCTCAGTTTGTTTTAGTATTTTTATGTCCCAGAAATTAAGCACTGAAGAAGACATTTAGCACCATATTGCCTCCACAGAGCAGTACATGATTCCCTATTGAGCTCTTCACAGTATGTTTACAGTTATAAACTATATGTTCTTTTGTTATACTTGTAAAATTGATTCATTCCAATATGCCCAACTATCCTTTCATGAAAAATATTCTGAATAGCACTTACATATCTAGAACTGAAGAATTAAAGACAAATATTTTTTCTAATTTAAATTCTCATGCTAGTTAGGAAAATAACTTCTAATGAACCACATATACTTTGAATGTTTTGGAAGTGTGCCAGTGGTTTTATGTAAAGGATGCACAGGAATATGACTACATGGGGTTTTCTTAAGAGTATTAGCTTTTTTTTTCCCCAAATGAAACTAGTTTTAATTCTTCAGAGATCAGTGATTGACATAACTTGAGTTTAGTCTGTAGTCCCTTTTAGCCTTTTTTTCCCTCTTGAAGCCCAAAGTATGGTAGAATTATACTGAAAAAAATATGAACAAGCAATTCCTGTATTCAGAAGCAATTTTTCAAGCCAAAAAGAACTTTTTTTCTATTGCATAATGTAGAAAAGAGAGAAAGAGTTTGAATCACTTAGTGCATGAATGACATGTTGGTGACCTTTGCAATACACTAATGGTTTCACATTTATTAAACTAAGACTAAATGACGAAAATACTCTCAAACAAATCTGAAAGGGATTAGTGTTACGTGCAAAATGTTTCTAATTTTCTTTAATCAGCATGAGAGGAATAGACAAATTGCTTTTTTTGAGAAAATATATTCAGTGACTGGTAAAACTCATTCTGGAAGGGAGCATGTTGACTGATAGGAGGGAGGGAAAACATTGGTTATCTATTTTTTGCAGTCATCACTCCCATAATACTTCTTAATATTCAGAAAGGAAAAGAATAATGTTTTTGACTGGTCCTTGTCACAAATGTATGTAGAAAGAGAATCTAGAGTTCCACATGGCTCCTGTTGTCTTGAATATACATTGCAAATAGGTATTTATAAAGGCACGGAGATTGAAAAGATTCATCTTAGAAGCTTAGCACTAGAGCTATGAGAGGTGAAATGCTCCAGAGAAGACAGATTCTTTAGATCCATACAAATTCAGTCTGAAGAGCTGGACTGATATTACAGAAAAACTCAATAGCAAGCTTGATTCAGCTTTCACTGAAATATGTCTGAATGCCTGGTACACATTGAGTCTTAACTGCAGCTGGGTTTGGCTTTGCTAAGGAAAAACAAATATAGACAAGCCACAGATGAAATAAAAAGAACCCAAAACCTGTTAACACTATGAAATAGAGATATCATAGAACAATTTAGATTGGAAAAGAACTCTAAGATCAGTGAGTCCAACTGTTTATCTATCCCTACCAAGTCTACTCCTAAACCATGTCCCTAAGTGCCACATAGAACCATAGGACTGTTAAGATTGGAAAACATCTTTGAGATCATAAAGTCCAACTATCAACCCAGCATCACCACCATGTTCAACATTTAACCATGTCCCCAAGTGCCATATTGACACATTTTTGAACACTTCCAGGCACCGTGACTCAAACACTTCCCTAGACAGCCTGTTCCAATGCGTGACCACCCTTGTGGTAAAGAAATATTCCCCAATAATCTAAACATCCCCTGGTGCAACTCGAGGCCATTTCCTCTCATCCTGTCACTTGTTACCTGGGAGACTGACATCCATCTCACTACCACTTCCTTTCAGGGAGTGGTACAAAGTGATAAGGTCTCTCCTGAGCCTCCTTTTCTCCAGGATAAACACCCTCAGCTCCCCCAGCCACTCCTTTTCAGACTTGTGCTCCAGATCTTTCACCAGCTCCATTTCCCCTGTCTGGGCACTCTCCGGCACCTCAATGTCTTTATTGTCATGAGGGGCCCAAAACTGAACACAGGATTCGAGGTGTAGCCTCATCAGTGTCAAGTACAGGGAGAGATCACTGCCCTGGTCCTGCTTGCCACACTGTTGCTGACACAGTCCAGGATGCCATCGGCCTTCTTGGCCACCTGGGCACAGGGTTGGCTCATGTTCAGCCACTGTTGATCAGAACCCCCAGGTCCTTTTTCACTGGGCCACTTTCCAGCCACGCTTCCCCCAGCCTGTAGCACTGCATGGGGTTGTTGTGACCCAAGTGCAGGACCTGGCACTTTGCCTTATTGAACCTCATGCAACTGACTTCGGCCCATTGATCCAGCCTGTCCAGATCCCTTTCTACCCTCCAAGAGGTTAACACTCCCACTCAACTTGGTGTCATCTGAAAACCGAGGGGGCACTCTACCCCCTCATCCAAATGATTGATAAAGATATTAAACAGGACTGCCCCTCATACTGAGCCCTGTGCAACAGCACTAGTGACTGGCCATCAATTGGATTTAATTCCATTCACCAGCTCTCTTTGGACATGACCATTCAGCTAGTCTTTTAGCTAGTGAAGAATGCACGCATCCAAGGTATTAATATAGTTCCTCCAGGAAAATGCTGTGGCAAAGGTGTCAAAGGCTTTACTAAAATCCATGTAGACAAAATCTACAGCCTTTCCCTCATCCACTAGGTGGGTTGCTTTGTCATAGAAAGAGATCAGGTTGGCCAAGTAGGACCTGTTTTCTTGGCCTTCTCCTTGATTCTAATTCATAAACACAGCTCTATTCTTCACCATCATTAAGCCCCAGATGATCAAAACACTCCCTAACTATCTTCCACAATCCCTCTCTCCTTGCCTACCCATTCTGAAGAGTTTATAGCCATCCATTGCAGCACT
This sequence comes from Neopelma chrysocephalum, assembly GCF_003984885.1. NCBI lineage: Eukaryota > Metazoa > Chordata > Aves > Passeriformes > Pipridae > Neopelma > Neopelma chrysocephalum. Next base: position 2,848,769 of record NW_020897742.1, on the reverse strand, counting down.
CTGACGGTACGATTTAAGACCTACTTTTGCATCATTATGGAATGTAGTTGCCTGAAGATAGATATTCAGTAAGATTTTACCTCCTAGAGTCCTAAAGGATTTCCCCAGGTCCCTCCAAGTGCCTCCTTGTCTCACAGAAGTGTAGCACATACACATTAGATGCCTACTTTGAAACAAATTAAATCATCCCCAAAAGTAAGAATAATTTAATGTACCTCTGGACATTTAAACATTAGATAACTAGTCTAACCTGATCATTTAGACAGCAATTCATAGAGAAACAGGGAAATTAGGCGGGAGACCCATACCGTATGAAAATATGTGTTTTAGAAGGGTGAGAAGAATTCCCTTTCTTTCTCCAAGGACTATTGAGAGAACTAAAATCCCTAAATTAGGTAAAATTTAGGTAGCTAAGTTTAGGTGAGATCAAGCACTCCCTGAGAGATTGAGAAATGAGCATTCTAATTTAATCTAAGATGTTCTAATGCAATATATTTTGATGAAATCTCCATATTCCCTGGTGGTCTAGTGGTTAGGATTCGGCACTCTCACTGCCGCGGCCCGGGTTCGATTCCCGGTCAGGGAAGAAGTCCTTTGAGGAGAGCAATGTAATGTGTGGGGTGTGCAAGGGACATATCATATCGGAGCTCTGTCTCATAACTGGCATCCCTTCTTGCCAACAGTTACACTACACTGTCTTTGTATTCATTATACAGATTAATACCTTCTCATGAACTACTATCCTCTATATTCTCCCACTCTAGGGGCTTCCATCATTCCCCCTGATCTTTATAGGACTTGGACCCCATCTGTCATGATGGGTGATCAGCACAGGAAGGAGGTTCATGTACCAGGTGCAAACACCACCTTGGCCTGGATTCACTTGCCCAGTTCCTTGCAAAACTCACTCTGCATTTGTTCAGGCTGTTACTACTACATTATTTTCTACAACATGGCTTTTCCAATAGGCATATTTGGATTTTTGTTTGTTTATTTGCTTTATTTTATTTGAAACCTTTCATGCTCATTCATTGGAGATAACTAGTCTTCTTTCTTTTCAGGATTTTGTCTATACATTACATATAGCAGCTAAGGGTGGATCTACACTGTCCACAAATCATTGGACTTTCCACTGTCACTCCAAATTCCATAGTTTCTCTACTTCTGTGAGTCAATCTAATACTAGTCCGAACAGCAAGAGTAGCACTTCACACAGCTCATCTTCTATTATTATTTCAAGCCAGTGTACAATTTATTTGGAAAATCTTTGCATACCATTAATGGAGTAACAAATATAACATGTGAGCGCTCTACTGTCCTTTATATTAATAAAAAAATCTGTACTTACTTCTCTATCCTTCCGTAAAATATTCTGATGAACAGCAACAAAGTATTAAAGTAAGTACAGTTAATGATGACTAGCAATTTATTCTTAAGCTTCCTGTAGAATTCAAAATACATAATCTACCTTCTCTGAAACTTCATACTTTTAATTTCTGTTTCTTGTCTTTGGATTTTTTCACTGTAGAAAATAATCTGCTAGGAATTCCTTGGTACTGTCAATAAAGCTCTGTTGTGACAGCAATTGCAATAAGGCAGGTATTTTGCTTCAGCAGTTAGACATTTAAAACCACTATAGTTCCTACTTTCTCTTCCTTTCAAGCATTGTTTCAGAATGGTATAGACAATCATATTTTGGTCACTTTTAGAAGTTTTTTACACTTCATTGATGAGAGGTTAATTCAACTTCTGAGTAGCATTTGCAGTTATGTTTGTAGTGCATAATTCTCTGCAGATAAAAAGATTTGGGAAACAATGGGAAGATGATCTCTTGAAAAATACCCATTCTATGCATTACTCATCAGCGTAAGCATGTTCTCCAACTCATTTTGATGGTAATAATCATTTGCTTTGTCATCTATGAAGGTTTTGAGGTTTCTGTTACTTAAATATTAACTTTTTAGGCTACATCTTTTGCTTCATTAATTTGGTGACTCCATTTCCCTTTGTCTTTACATCTGTGCTTTGTCTTTGTACATCTATGCTTGAGAGATTAGATTTTTTGTCTCCTTCATAATTTTTCACATCTGAATTATGTTTTCCAGAAGTCTTATATTCTGTAGGTTTTCAATGTTTTCTCTTCTCTTTAATATTTGTCAATTGAATTGTTAAGCTTACAATTTTTTTGCTAATATAATAATATTGATTTTCTGTCCTGGAGCATAGGAGCTAATTATGATGACTACTATTAAAAATAGCAACTGAATGTCACTCACTTTGTGTAACTATGCATCTTTTGATTGCCAAATCCACCTTCTCCAGTGTCAGTAGGTTCATTCTTTACCACCTTTCCCTTGTATTGCCCATTTTCCATCTTGGTGAGCACATTTGTGAGAGTCCCTGCTAAAATGCTTATCAAATTTTTATGATATAAATAAACATTTTATAAAACTGTCATGTGCAAAGAAGTTAATTATTGTATTTTATGGGATCTACTTATTATTCAAAGCCTATTCATTTGCATTAGGTTCGTAAGAAATCAAATATGATGACTAGGCCATTTCTCTAGTACATTATAACAAACAAGGTATATAAAATGTTTTTTATAAGAAGCAGTCTATTTTAACTCACCATCTATAAGCTGCTTTTTTTAATGCTTGAATGTAAAATTTGAAGTTATCCATTGCTTTGTTCCAAGTTTTCTATGCTATGTAATAAGAGCTCACACAGTTCATACAGAAGTTACAAAATGTTTCGTTAAGATCGAATATCTAAAGGTAAACCAGCTGTTTAAAGATGGTCCTAGAGCTGATCCCAAAAGGTAGAAGACTGAAAAAGATCAAGGCAATTATGAAACTATGTAGTTCACTAGTCAAGACATTCTACCAACAGTTTGTGAACCTAATAAAATGCATATGGAGCTATATGGCCAAGTTGCTAATTTATTGTAGCTCACATGGCACCTGAACCCCTTTGTGGAGCCAAAATATTTAAACCCTGCTTATAAGCACCTACTTCCCTGTAGATGCTTGAAAACATATCAAATTTATTTTAATTTGATGATATTCTGATATTATAACTATTTGTACTACTGAAATAAAGCAAAAATTAAGTTTCTGTCTAAGCTTTACATATTTATTCTGTTCCATTAACATTATATTCCAAATATTGGTTCATGCATGACATATCCAATTTTTATGATTAATATATTTCTTACCATCTTAAATAGCTTACTGAAGGTTGTAACTCAGATTGAAGCCACTATACTTTTCCCAAGTCCTTATACTGTGATTAGATGCCTATCTATTTGACATGTAGCATTCAGGAATTGTATCACTGGTGTCACAAGAAATACAAAAACGTTTGAGTCTGTGCTGCTTTCCACAATAAAAACACTGACTGAAGAACAGGCCAGTGATACATATTTCTTCAAATACACAAGCTCCTATGTGTGTACTTACACACAAGGGTAAAGAAAGACTAGCATAAGACTGGCTAAGGTGTCACCATGTGACTAATATGGACATCCAGTGCATGACTTTTAGAATACAAAACTCAGTAATTGATCAATGTGTATGCCAAAATGGTAGCATGCATGCTGCGGGACATATTTACTCAACTCTTAATAGAAGGAACATATTAATGAAAGCTAAATTCATGCTGCCAGAAGATTCAAACTGCCAGAAAAAAAAAGACAAAAATATTGATCAGGTGATACAGCATTTTATAGGACATGATTCACATACAGACAGTTTCATATTGGTGTGTCTGATGCTCGTAGCAATTTGTCTCCATTTTTATTGCATGTCATTAAAAAAACAATGGAGAAATGTTGCAGTTGGTCTTGCTAAAAATCTACTTGTTTTGATTGTGAGAAAAAAACTGTATGAGAATTCATAAAAACCTGTCAGACCTTCTATCCACATTAAACATTATTTTTCATTCTTTTCTGCTAATTTGAAGAAGCAACAGCATGCATATATCTAAAGTTATTGAGACAAAACTTTAAATGCCTATAAGTGCCTGCATTTCACCATTACTGCCTAAACACTAAAATTTCACAACAGTAATATTCATAAAATGGTTCCTTCATGATTGAAAACAATTATAGATTCAGTAAACAAAATGTGTTGCTAAAAAAAGTTAACCTTAATAAAAGAGCTTTTGGCTTGTAGTAGTTCTGTTTCCAAATGTGTCGTGAAGCTGGAATAACTGGGTCTTAGTAAGCACTGATCACTGTGCATGTTTTCCTACTATGGAATATCTGGCATTGCTTGCGTTTTTCTCAGGAAAAAGGCTCCCCTTACATAACTAACTTGCTTATTTCAACCAGTTGTTGTTTCCTTGTCATCTATTTAATATAATATTAAAAAAAATTGTGCTTGCAGCATGTTTTCATAAATTAGTGAGGTTTCTCCTATATCTCTTCAAGCAAGTGGAAATCCTGACCATAATATGAGGCCTTTTTCAAGGGTATAAACAACTTTAAACTGTCACAATATATGTCTTTGTCAAGTCTCCTTTTCAGATTTCCTTTTTCTGTCATCTGATCAGTTCTTTGTCTCAATATTTTTTGTATATTTCTGTGTTTGTGTGCCTGACTGATACAGAATTCCACAAGTAGCTAGGTAGGTTCAGATAAATGGGTTCAAATAAATAAAAGTAATTACAAATTCTCATTACTTTACAATTCTTGAAGTCAAACAGGAATGTGTTAATAATATTTGTAAATGTTACAATTTCATAACTATAATATTAATAAAACTTATCTTGATTTAAAAAGTTGAAAACTTGAGGAGTTAAGTATGTGATAAAGAAAATGTTAGTAATGATATAATTGTAAATATAAGGAAAAATACTTATAAATATATTTTTGATAAAAGAATTTTAAAAAAAATTTTATAGCCTTATTTTACACTGTTATAATATACTTAGTTCCAGCTTCCTCAGGTGGTACTCAGACGAATGCAGAAATACAATACTACAAGAAGACATTTTGAGAGACTTCAAGTGTGCTGTACAACTTAGATAAATTAGATTTTTCCAAGATGCTATAAACTAAATAGTCAAACTAGGGAAAAAAAGTTACTACATATATTTCAAAAGAAAAAGTAATTCTGTGGCTTTATTTATGTTATATATCAACTTTTCCTTTATGAGAAAAATATATTTTTTACTATATTGAAACTTGAAAAGTTAATTTTACCTTAAATAGAATTTTTTTTTTCCTGGGAAATGTACAGAAATTTTTGTCTGAATCCTTTATACATAAAATATACTCTCATTTAATCAAGTACACTTTTTATTTGTAACAAAAGTTGTGTTTAGGCTGCAAAATACACACTAGCATCCAGAAGTAATGCTTTCCAATTTCTCTTTAACCAAAATTTGGTCCAAAAAACCTATAATATTGAGTTAATTAATATAGTTATTACCTGAATTTAAAAAAGAAATAGTTTTATTGCATGCAGAATCTGAATTACAGTTGATTTAATTAATGAAACAATAAAAATGTTTGTTTTGTTTTTTAAATTCCTAGTCATAATGTTCAGTACATGTTTCATCACATTCCATTTTTTAGTAATATCAGTATAAAGAATGACTGCCCTGTGGTGTTGCACTGATAAAAAAATCAAGTTACAAAGTGTGAATTTTCTAACTTATACTAATCTAAGATGAACTGACTTAATCAAAACTTAATAAGATTTCATCTCTTTTCAGATTTTACAGATGAGGCCTAGTTTAAATTTCATCATCTTTTCAGGCAGTTTGAGACATACATTTAAATTCTTTCTCCCTGAGATGGGGAATCTAAATTTGGACTTAATTCCACACTCTGTGTGGGTAAAAATTCTGCTGTTTGACTCATTATTTGTGCCAAGCTTTTAACATAAATTTACCAAGACTGATAATTAACTCAGAGTAGATTAGCGGTAAGAGCACTATGAGTCTCCATGGTACTTTGAAAGCTTTGCAATTAGTAGACATTAATTTCCTATGTATACATATGCAAGGCTTTATCCAAAGCTTTATCAAATGTAATGTAAAAGTTCATACTAACTTCATTGCAAACTGAGGAATGCTCACAAAAAGGTCCAGATGAACAAGAGTACATTTAACATTAGATATATGAGTAGTGACACTGAAGGCAGAGGAAATTATTCTCATTTTTAAAACAAGTATATGTTTGAAGAACCAGACTTTACATTTGTTTAATCTTTTCTAGGACTTTGAGCAGCAAATAAAATGAAGTAATTACGAAATAAGGCATTGATAGAATGAACCTGGAGAAACATACAGGTGCCCATCAGACTTCATTAAAACATGTCACATCTTGCCAAATATATGGAGCAATTCACTCCAAGCTTCCTCCTGGAAGAGACTGACAACAGCTTCTCAGAGAAGCTCTGCAACCAGTAAGTTACATCAATCTTTATGTCAGACTTGTTCAACCAAACTAATATAAAGGCACACACAGAAGTAACCCCAGAAAACAAGCAGTTTGTTCATTCATTCACAGTGTCTCCAACCCCGACAGTTCATCCCTGTCTTCTAGAGTTGCACTTGCGTGCTGTTATCATTTTTCCACAACGAATGACAGGATGTACAGGTACCACAAAAGATTTAGCACAACTATTCCTTTCCCTTTGTGTTGAGATGCCTTTCTTGGCAGCACATATTTGTGACAAATAGCACTCAGTGTCTTAGGATGTACTAGTAGAGCAATATAAAATTTTCACTTCTTGAAAAAAATATACTGTAAATAATATGCACACATAACAACATTGCAAGTGACTACCAGGCAAAAGGAAGTGTGCAACAGCCTTTAATTAAAAAAAAAAGGTCTCTTCCAGTCGAATTATATTCAAAATGCTTATTATTTGCCTGGTATATGAATAAACTTATGTTACATGCTGAAGAATGGGAGGAGAGAAAGAATGAGACAGCTCTAACCACCTACTGGAAGTTTCAGATTACTCCTTTAATCTGTTTGTGCAATTCTGCATGTGCTCAGCCTGATTAGGTGAATGTATGTTCTTGCAGGTGTCAGTACTGTGTTCTCTAATAATAAGGTACAGTGCCATGATGCCCTGAGTACTCATATTTATGATCAAGGAATCAAGAGGCTAGAGCAAGCCAAGGCTCTTCTTTTCAGTCAGGAAAAAAGAAAATGCAACTCCAGGGAGCACAGCAGCTCAATAATTGATGCCACTGAGGAGGCACCTGTACCTGCTAGATCATCTTCATCCTTCATAGCTGAGAGTGACTGAATGAGAACAGAATAGAGAGCTGGTAAAATCCCAAGGGCATTTGACAACACTGGATTTGCCTTTTATGAAGATCATGCACATGGGCGATTAGCATGACTGAGCCAAGTCTCGGTACTTGAGAAGAGATGATGATAACGACCTGAGCAGTAGCATTTATTCATGAAATAATAGATGCTTGTTGATGGAAGCGTTCTAGGAGACGCAGGTGGTGGTGGTAGATGACCCATGATTCAGATCCGTATAAGAGAGTAGACAGCACTATGGCTCTGTAAACACTGATCTTTGTACTTTTCTTCAAGTGTTTATTTCGTCAAACTCTTTTATGAAGCTTTCCGAAGGCACTATATGCCTTTGCTAACCTGTTGTCTATCTCCCCGTCAATCTTACCATCCGAGGAGATGAGGCTGCCTAGGTAATTAAACTGTTGGACTGATTTGAGCTCTGATGGTGATATGGGGATGATGGGGGACTTCCTGAGGTGCAGGTTGATAGAGAACTTCTGTCTTCTCTAAGCTGACTTCCAGCCCAAAGAGCTCAGCAGCCTCTGCAAAGCAGGATGTTAAACGCTGCAGAGCTGCTTCTGTGTGGGCAACAAGGGCGGCATCATCAGCATAAAGCAGCTCCTGGACAAGATGATTTAAGGTCTTGGTGTGGGCCTTCAGTCGCCTTAGGTTGAATAGGCTTCCATCAGTACGATATTAAATGTAGATACTGTCCTGACCATCGAGGTCTGCCGTGGTCCTTTGGAGCATCATGCTGAAAAAGATTGTGAATAGGGTAGGAGCGAGAATGCAGCCTTGCTTCACGCCATTCTTTATTAGAAAGGGCTCAGAAAGTGTGTTGCCATATCTGACTTGGCTGGGCTGATCCTCGTGGAGTGAGATGATAATTTTAAGGAACGCTTGTACCTCCGTACAATCCTAAACATCCACTGGTCAGATTATGTGACCAACACATCTGTTCTTGAACAAGCAGCAGTCACAAGTATTGAGGCCATGTTACTGAGAACACAACTGTGTTGGGCAGGGCACGTCTCAAGGATGAAGGACCACCGCCTCCCTAAGATCCTGCTTTATGGTGAACTTACCGCTGGCTGCCGCATGAGAGGAGCCCCGAAGAAAAGATACAAGGACTCCCTGAAACAACATCTCTTGGCCATATTGATCTACATAACTGGTCTACTCTGACCTCCAATCGGGAGACCTGGAGACACACCATCTATAACGCTGCTGATGCTTTTAAGAAAGCACGCACCCTTGAAGAGAAAAGACAACGCAGAAAGAATCAAGCCTTGCAGAATATACCACCTAAGGAGTCTTTCTGCTGTGCCTTTTGCAACCGGACATGTCTATCTCATATTGGCCTTTTTAGCCACCAACGCGCTTGCAGGAAACGTGGGTAGGGCCCTTCCCAAATCTTCGTTTGCGAAGCCTAGCCATGATGAGATGCTTGTGCCCTCGGAAAACAACAGTATCAACTTAAACTGGGCTGGTTTCCAATAAAATCTATAGCCTTAATATGCAGTATTGACAATGTCCCCCTGACCAGTTGAAACAGAAATGACCAGGATCTGATACAAAGCTCAAAATTTTTTAATTTTTTTTTCAAAATATGTATAAAATACATACATAGAGCATATAAGATGTACTTATTTCCCTGTGTTGTTTCCTCAAAATTCTCTGATTCAGAATGGTCAGAAGTTCTCTCAATACAACAAAAATTCTGCTGAGTAATTTAATTCTACAGTGGAATACCAAAATGAGGTGATTTATCATTTGCCAATTTCCACCAGAAACTTCAAGAAAGTAATAAATGTTTCATGTTTCTAAATTTACCACCTCTAGTCTAGCAAAGGGAGACAAGAAAAAAACCAAACAACAGAGATCAACAAGATGCCTCACAATTATGATGTCTTTTCCATAGGGAGAATTAGCTTAGTACCCTCCCCACTCCCAGCACACACATATCATTAATATAACTACATTGTCTCTCTGGTCCTGCACAATTTCATAATTTTGTTTGGACGGAGTAGGAATTCACACATCATCCCAACATGAGTAAAATGCAAATGAAGGCATGATTAATCATCAGAGGTCAGACGCAGAAGACCGTATGCTTATACCAACCCACATAAAATCACACTGGATAGAAAGAGAAGGATTTACCCATTCTGTGATTGCCAAAGGGATATGAAGATAAATGCTACTTAGAAGTTATGAGAGAGCAAATGATCGGCTGAAATATAGAATCATCTAAACCAGTCAGGATCAGCTCCTACCTCCTGTTCTTATCTTAACCATCTCTTTTTCCCTGAACTCTGTAGATGCAATACGGGTGGTGAGTGGGCTCCTGCATGGGGAGAGTTAAAGCCTTTTCTTTTCTGGCAATAAATAGTCATATATTTTTGTTTGTTACTAAACAGTGTCACAGATCAAGTCTTTTGTCTCCTCCTGTGACTGGAAGCAATCAGCACATTGTTGCCAGTTATCCTGGAAAATACAGCATTGCTTCCTCTCTATTCTAGTAGTATGAACATGTATCATTTTCAAATCTACCAAAGATATATGCAATTGCATGGTCTTAGGAGATCTTCATGGAAAGCATTTTAAGAAGAATTTCTGACCTCTCAAAGAGGGGTTGGCAGCACTGATTTTCCCCATAGCAAAAGGGGTAAATTTACAGCACCCTTAATGCTGCATTTGTTCCATACCTTTGGCAATTTGCTGCAGTGTTAGCCAGAGTGATGTATAATGTTGCCAGAGGGAACCAAATTTTCCATAGAAATGATGAATCTTTAGCACAGGAACCTTAAGGTTTTGAAATGCAATTTAATATTAGCTACTGATTTTTGCTGACCCCTTTGTACTCTCTTGGAAAAGAAATAAAGCTCATAGAAATACTGTTTGCGTGAGAGGGAAAAGTAGTCCTCTGAAACAGGGAGCTAGCCTTGACTGTCAGTGCTACTGGGCTTTTTTTTTCTCTTTAAGCAAATTACTAAGGAAATTAATCCCCTCTCACATTTAGAGTCACGTGTTTCACATTACTTGAAGTTTGCAGTCATAGGTGAAAAAATAAAAGAACAAACTAAAAAAGTAAGAGGGCAGAGAACTCTAAGGCAATTTATTCTCTCAAATTAACAAGATGGCACAGAATATTTTTAGGGCAATTGCAAAAGAGCATATTGGTTTGTAGTTCTATAAAAAAGGAATGGGTAAGGCTCCTGTTTCATTTTTGTGTGCGTGTTTAAGTCCAGATAGAAGCGTTTAACTTGTTTAGATCCTGAGGAATGGAAATGTCTTTCCTCTATTTGTGTCTAGCTATTTCTCCCCTTTCATCTCCCACCTTCCTTCTGCTAGCTTTTCACTACAACACAACACAAAGAATATGTCAGCTGCGAGAGAAAAAATTGCTGGTACAGTTTCATAAAAATTAGACTGTGACCAGATGTCATCCCCACTGCTCAGTCTTTCCAGTTTGCTCTGGTAATGTCTTTTGTTTCTCTTTATTAAGGGAGACAAGATTGCAAAAGCTTTTTAGGTAAAGGATAAATAATGTATCTGACTTGAAATGGAGAGTAGGAGAGGGCTCAAAGCACCAGAAAGAGCTGCTCTGTTCTTTTCTTCTGACAAATAAATGCATCAATGCATCAAAAATGTTGATGCAGTAGATGTATGTTTCTACAGTCAACACTATAGACCAGTATTTTTGAAAAGGACATTACAAAGGTTTTTTAAATTACATGTAATATATACAAATACACAAACACATATAATTATTTATATACAGTGCCAAAATACATATTTGACAATACAATTGCGTTATGCTGGATTCCTTCACACCCAGTTTAGAACCTGATTTAATCTAGATCACATTACAAATAAGTGCCAGATGCCCCAAGTTCCAGTTGTGGTCAGGCAAATGATGGAGTACCAAGATTTTTCTACAGATAAACAGATCTATACTTTCCAGTTATGTTTATATATAAGCACTGATTCATATCCTTTCTAAATAAGTATTTGTTTTTGTTGGCTTTATTAACAAAACAAGTCTCACACGAACAGTGTGCCCACAGAGCAAATGGGATGAGGGGGAGAGATGGTGAGACACGCCTGCACTTCTGCTAGACACTCACACAACATTCAAATTATGTTAGCACCATGTGAAAGTAGATATATAAATCTTAAACTGAAAAATTACTGGCTAATTAGTAGAGCTTAAAACATAATGAGAATGAAACACCTCTACATCCATATTACGTGCTTACCAAAGACAGTTCAGGGACTAGTTGCCGGCCAAAGCTTCTTTTTATAAATTAATTGAAAGGCAACATAGGACAAGCCTTAATAAAGATTGGATTCTTGGACGACTAAGTCATGATGCGAAGAGCCACAGAAGTAAAAAGAGGTTTTATCAGTTGGAAGTTAGTTGAAGCCAAATGCCTCAGACTAGTCACATGAAAACAAAAGAGAAGGCTACAAAACTTCAGTGCAGAGGGACATGGTAGATAATTGAACAGTGTGAAACATAGGCCAAGGGTACAGCACAAGAAAAAGAGCTAGTTTTACATACACTGGTGCATAAGGAGATGTTATTTCAGGATTGCCTCTACTACCAAAAGAGAAATCTGGTTCCTTCTCTGAAGTGTTAATAACACCCTACTCCTCCACTGGTGCTAATGATGCAAGCAATCCTAGCCAGGCAGCATTGATATCATTCTATGTTATCATGCCAGGATCTGTATTCATTGAAACAGGGCTAACTGTTAATCATTGCTATGCCTGTACTTCTGTACATTTTATAATTCACTGAAATGAAGTAGCATATGGTGGATAATATTTTCCAATTACTTTAGTTAAACAGTGTAAAACAAATGTAAGAGGTGGTGCTTCCTGTTGTTGGACAAAGCACATCCCCATTTACAGACAATCTGGGAAGAAATAAATCCTAGGACAGATGTTCTAATGTAATTGATTTAAAAATTCTGGAGTTTAAGATAACCTGTTCTGCATTCTCTGATAACAGGCTGTTATTTGCCTCTGGTCTCAACACTGTATCCATATATATGGAGATTTTCATACCATCTACCGGGTCGGTTTTTCTCCTGACATCTGTTAGTTCTTGTGCCATTGATAAGATACAGGTTCTTGTTCTGCATCACAAATGTTCTTCAGCTACTAAGAACTAACTTGCATAATTATTTCAGAATCTTTAGTGCTTTAAACAGTATTTCTGCACTTATTGCCAGCTGATGTCAGCAACAGACAGGCTCTTTGACCAGTTACACCTGTACCTACAATATTTTTGTTCCTTCCCACTGCCACACATGTCTTTGCTTTTGATTTCCAAGCCATAAAAGTAAGACGAGGAAAAGAAGGTCATTCACATTTTAGAAGCCATGCAACCAAATACGATTTTCTCACATTCGCTCCTAGCCTCTCTTTTTTTTTTTTTTCACAGCCGTATCCTGAGGAACATTGTCAGGTGCAGTATATATATATATATATATATATATATAATGGCCAGTCTTCGCGAACGAAGATTTGGGGAAAGGTCTTTTACCTTTCCAGCCTGCGCAATGGATTTTTTTTAGGTGAGACACAGCCTGCGCTGAACTGAGCCCACCCTTTAATCCTAAGGTTCATCTGCCGGGGCCAAGCAAGCTTGGACAATGGCAGTGACGTCCTCAGGACGTAGGTTTGTTTAGAGTGACCTTCTCATAGATGGATGGCCTCACAGGGCTAACGGGCTCCATCTGCCCGGGGAACTGGCTGGATTCGAACCTGGGTTGCAGAGGTGAGAGTCCTGCATGCTAACCACTAGGCCACCAGGGGTCCCTAAACCAGGTCTAAAAGGCCATAAAAAATGTATGAAATAAGAGAGACAGAGAAAATTGCTGAAAAGTAAAGCTTGTCTACTTCCTCCTTTTTTTTTTCTGAAAATTCTGGCCATCAGAGAAAGTCAGTGCCAGAATTTTAAAATTATTAATTGTATGTGAACTTGATAGTTCCAAAGTACTATGGAACTGCATGCCAAGAACGTGGTTACTATCAAAATTGCACTTTAGTCCTTGTTTCAGAGTCCTTTATAAATATGTTCTGAATTACTTACTCTTAATATGATGTTATGCATACCCACTGTTATGTATGAAACCTACTATGTTGTGTTATTATTCTTGTGTGCAGGGCCTGATCATCTTTCCATAAGCAGAACTTTCTTGGATTGTAGTAGCAATTTTTCATGTTGAAAATTTCCAGTACAGAAACAGAGCTGTACAAGACAGGAAGCTAGTAGAAGATATAGAAAATATAGCAGAAGATATAGAGATATAATATAGTTCCTTGAACCATCTGCCCTCCAAGTGTTTTGCGGGTGGCATTATTCAGCTCTGAACATCCCTGCCTCAGGAAGTGCATTTGCAAATGAATACAAGGGAAGCTGTTTGCTTTGAATGAGGGAGGGGGGTGAGAGATCTCACGCCTTGTGAGAGATACTGAAAAATTAAAAGGCTTTAAGCTGTGCAATACAGCCACCAATGAAATTTTAACTAATGAATAACTAGAAGAACTAAATTACAGTTTTTGAAGTTGTGTCTTAACTCGAGTATACCTTCATATAAAGAAAGCAAAGCTTTCCAAATCTTTTTTTTTCCTACTGCAATATATTTGCTCAAGTATAATGGTTTAACCTACCTCTTCTGTTTTAAACAATTTAGGACTAGATGTCAGGGTCATGAGGTTTAAGTCCACTTCCAAATCTATTAAGTGGACATTTTAAGTCAAAATATCAGTCTATTGTGAGTGAAGATATCAAGGCGAGATTAAAAAAACCCAAAAACAAAAGAGAGAACATAAAAGATAAAGATATATACAACAAAATTTACATGAATGTTACATTTCTATACTCATAGTTGTATTCCACAAATTCTTTAAAATGTAAATTCCTAAACTTGAATATGTGTGAACTCTCAAAACATCTCACTGAGTATGTTGAAAGACCACTTTTCATTCATAGTTTTACAAATACCCACACTCAAAGTCACCCAGCTCTGTAGAAAGGCAGCAGACCAACTGATACTGAGTGTGATGCCTTTTCCTAATGAAGGGTCTGTATTGAGCTATTACTAACATTCACTGCAGCACAAGCACTTCAGTGCCATCCACTTTTATCACAACAATTTGTTCTGATAACACAGAACTAGTGGTGCCTGACAGACTATATATGGGAGCTGTGTCCTATGTACCCTATATTTCTCACTTCTGTAACCCAGAACTCCTCTGTAATTCTGATGACAAACTCCCTCCTATTATTTTTGCTCATAATTTACCTGTCTTCCCCTTATCTTCTGCTTACCTTCACTGGCTTGTTGCCTGATGTCACAAGGTCCTGACTGATGGGTCAGGTTCTATCAGCAATTCTTTAAACAAAGACGTTAGAAGAACTGATTTACATTCAGGAGATGATTTGCAGTAGTCTGCATGTATATAGGAAAGAGAAATCACACTTAACCAAACTGATAGTTCTTTATGTTGACATGACTGTGTTGGTGGAGGAGGGGAGAGAATTCAATGTTTTAAAAGCTTTTGACACTGTTTCCCATAACATCCTCACAGACAAACTCATGAAGTGCCAGCTGGGGTAGTGAACAGCGAGGTGGACAACCTGGGCTCAAAGGGTTGTGACCAACATCCTAAAGTCCACCTTGAGTCTAGTCACTAGTAATGCGCCTGAAGGGTCAATACTGGAGCCAGTACTATTTAACACCTTCATTATTGACTAGGAGGGTGGAACAGAATGTGTCTCAGCAGTTTTGCAAATGATAGAAAACTCTCAGGAGTTGTTGGTACACAAGTATGTTTCACTGCTCTTCAGAGGGACCTGGACCTGGAGAATTTGAGAAACTGGAAACTCATGAAATAAAGGAAAGGAATAACCTCAGGCAGCAGGGCAAGCTGGAGGCCAACCAGTTGGAAAACAGATTTGCAGAAAAGGACTTGGAGGTTGTGATTGTCAAAATGGTGACTAAGAGCCATCAGTGTCATCTCATGGCAAAGGTGATCAACAGCATCTCGGGTTGCATTAGGAAGAATGTCATGAGCAGCTCAAGGGAGATTATCTCTGTGGTGCTCTGCCTGGGGTGTTTAAGTCCTTCTTTAGAACTGGCCAGCAGGCTGAAGCTACATCTATCCTAGTGAGCTGAGTAGTGCTGGGACTTATTCCCTGGGCCAGCTGGCATAGGCAGGCCTCATCCATGTTGCTAAATCCTTTTAACCTCCTGATAAAGATACAGTGCATGCAGGATTTCTAATAAGGATAGTTCCTGACCCGTTGTAGCCCAGAATCTTTCCAGAAACCCTTTGGGAAAGTGTGATTTGGCCAGGGACGATGTTGTGCCAGGGATGTTGAAATAATTAAACAGTCCAGATGGTTGGTACTGTTTACTTTATAGATACAGTAGTAGAACAGATGTAGTCTCAGATAAAAAAAATTATCTTACGTAATTTCAAGGCCGAAGCCTAAACTGACCACCAGAATCTCCCTTAACCTAAATGGGGCAGTGGTAGATTAATCTCATTTTAGGTGATATCCCGTTCTCACCACTGACTGTGGTGCAATTTAGGGTGATTTAGAGTGATTATCTTAGATGAGAAAACTAGTTGTAGTCTGCTAATCAGGAAAGAGTCACATGCTTAGGGGCAGACTGTCAAAGAATATTCAGGTGTCAGGGATGTGATAGATGCTTTGTGAGGGCTTCAAAAACAGATAGATCCTTAATAGCTAACCAGTCTTCTACAATCATTGCATAGTAACAACTTCTATAAAATTGTATCCTGGGCTGAACGTGAATCAGAAGTAAAAGAATATCATGGATCACCATTAATCAGTCTTTCTTTCAGAAACTGCACAGCTAGAAAATAATGTGATTTCAAGCAAATTCAATTAATTGCAAGCCCAGAACCTAAGATATGTGTATGAATAAGCAATGACAGATAAAGGGTATTTATTACACTTGTCTGACTCAAATTCCATCCTTGAATAAGGATTGCTTGAATATGCAGGAGGATTTATGATTGACAGATGGCTAATTTCAGTTTTCTTGCTAAAAAAAAGAACCAAACCCAATGACAAATTCATCTTCACGTGTCACATGTTCATTTTACTAAGGGGAAAGGATAATTCCTGAATATATGAGCATGTCTTATTTACAAACAACTTTCTGTAAAGGCAACTTGCCCACAGTTGCAGAAAGCTGATCTTATTTTGTTGGGAAATGGTTTTAGGATGGTTCCAGTGACTTCATAGCAAGTAAATAAATGTGGTGATATAAGTAAATACATAAATACAAAAAATTAATATTCAGTTTTAACTCTCCAGGAAAAACACTGTGATTTCCAGGGCCAGATTCAGATTCTCCACCCAAGAATTGTCTGAAAAATGACAGAACTGTTACAAATAACTAAACTCATTCACAGATATGAAAGATTTGTCATATGCACATTCTTTCATTTAAACTTTGACTGTTATCTGGTGCTAGAAAAATGTCAATTCTATTTTTCTGTCAGGATATCATGTCTGAAAAAAATGACTAATTAGTAATGACTTTTGCAGCTTGTCAGGAAGAGAATTTGGAATAAATTCTTGTCTAGAGCAATTAATTGAAATTTGGAGTGTTACCATATGTAAGTGTGAGTTTCCCCTATTAATTAGAAGCCTTAATTACATTGATCAGAGACTTCATTATACCACTACTGGGAAGCCATGCAAATAGGGGGAAAAAAAAAAGAGGTCTTGAACAGACCAGTTATTCTAGCATCAAAAGCCTTTTTTTCTTGTTGGTCCTTATAGCATTGCAGAAAAGCTTTATTGGATCCAGATCTGAACTCCTGTGGAAGTTTATTTCATACCTGAACTCTACTAAATCTATAATACATTTTTTTCAATGTATATTAATGTTGTTTTATTTTTTCCCTCATCAAGAGCAGAACATCAAAGCATTTTAGAACTCATGGTTGTCAGCAGAGACAACAGCCCTGTGAGGGAGACAGGGTATCAGGGTTTTATGATCTGTATTTAACTTCTGCCAGCCAAAATTTTCTTGTGAAATCTCACATTAGCTGCTTAACATTCCTTCAATTTGCCTCCTGTTTAGAGAGATAACAACTGCTTTCTCCCTCCTCTTCATCTGACTTGTCCCGTTAGAATAAGCTGACAAGCACAGCACACTTGCACAGAGCTTGTGCAGTGGCTCACAGCAGCCTTGTGTGGAGCAGAAGGGCAGGGCAGAGGGCTCTCTACAACACCGTACACAAACGGCCAACAGAACAGGAAGCTCAACAGACAACTAGTTCATTAACTGTGTTAACGACATCTTAGTGAAGACTTAGATTGCCTTGGTAACTTTTACACGTACAGTTGTACGTTCCATGTAAAATCCTAGCACAGGTTTTTACATGTGTGCACACAAGACAACAGCCATCCCAAAACTGTACTTAAATCCATCTTTAGATGCACCAGTGTAGTTAATATTCTTTATTAGGATGGGAGGAACAAAGACATCTCTGTTGTATGTCAAAAAAAAAGAAAAAAGGATTTCTGCTCTTTTGTATAGTCCTTCACAATACTGAAAGCAGTACCACATTTTTATTTCAAATGAGTTTTTGTTCTCTTCAGTTGCTACTATAATACTTGTGTTACCCAGTTACCCATGTCATCAATCACTTTTTTTTTTTTAATCTATGCCTCCTCTTGATCCACCTCTCAAAGGTCTGTAGTCCTGGTCTGCATTTTAATGAGGTGATCTACAGACACTTGAAAGTTTGCTGAATGCAGTCAGCAGTAATGAAAAGGCTTTAATAATTCCCTGCAGCAGCATAGGTATCTAAATTCTATAGAATTTAACATTTTTTGGATACTACGACATTAGATCAGACATAAACCTGTTGTTTTTCTATTGTGATCACAGCAATGAAGTTTCTTTTCCTGTTATTTTGAGAGAGCCCAGAGGCTTACTTACCTTTGTGAAAGCATACAAATGTGATATTTTTCTTAATTTGCCTCTCAAGGGGCAAATGTATGGGCAGGATTTGAAGTAGAAAGGGTAAAGACTGCATTTTAGTTTTGAGTGATATTGTACAGCAAGCTCAAAAACTAATTCCCTATATACCAAATATCAGTATAATGGCTTAAAGATGTAAAGTTTGTGGTTTTTTTTCCCCTCTACATGTAGTGTATTATATTATATGTGATCAGCCAGAACAAAACAGCTGTCACTGCCAAATACCAGCTGTGTATCATTATCTTGAATTTCATCAAACATTCTTCAGTCATTAATTCTGTAATGTTCTGATTGTGCTTCTAAAGTATCAGATAGAAAATATGGGTCTAGGTTATGCTGACAAAACTGGATGACATTTAATCAGCAGAACGCTGGTCTCATAATTAGTGTTTGAGAACTTGAACTTTGACTTTCTTTGTTTTTATTGTCCATTAGCTGGAAGGGATCTTGAAATAGGCACTGGAGCAGAGGAACTTAGATTTAAAAAAAAAAGTTTCCTGTTTCAGTTAGTGGTCTCCAACTTTTTCTAGCTTTCTAGCAACCATACTTGGGAATAAATATGCTGCCAACAACATCTGACCTCTGCATAAACATATTTCAGCTTTACCAGCAAAAACTTCCATTGGCCTCTGGTGTTGGAGGATCTTGCAGGGAACATATTACCACTAAACTATATTTAGAATCACTGATAAATGAAAATTTGTCTTGGACTCATCTAACACTATGCCTTTTACAAACATGAGTGCAAAATCCCTGCTTTGCTATACACTAACCAAAAAGCGCTAAGGTAATTACATTTTTTCAAAAGTCAAGTTAATGATGAGCAAAATTCAAATGGTCTTTTGGTGTAGCCTGGGAGAGGGGGAGGTGAAAATATTCAAAGGAAACCTCAAATAAGTATAACTAACATCAAGTGTTAATGCCTATGTAGTCCGCCTCCTTCAAATAGTATACGCATCTTTTCCCATAGACTTTTGTTCTGTTTGGAGTCTTTGCAGATTTTATTATCTGCATTTAGTGTGGATGCAAAAATTTAGCTTTAGCACAATATGTGTTTTTCCGTGTTGGTCTTCCGTTTACAGCTTCAATGCAACTATAACTCTGAACAGTGCTTAAAGGCTTTTAGCTATGCTTAAGTTGGTTGTACCTGACCATGTCTAAGTATTTGCCTGAAAGAGAAAAGATGTTTAACTGAGGGCCTTATAATAAACTTCAAAATTGCTGCTGAATTAATAGGGAACATTGACCTTAAGTATAGTGAGTGATTCCCCTGCTAAAAAAACCTTACATATCCTGAAGTTTATGCAAAATACCAGATTTAAAGCTAAACATTTTTTTTTATTTTTTTATAGACTGTAGAGAAATGTGTGTTGTCCATGGCAGACTGTGGATAAAGAGGAATATAAATTAGGCCAAATCTCATTACATGTTTACAGTTCAGCTGGACAAACAAGCTAAGTCCTCTCTGTGCTTTGGAAAATGTCATGGGACATGTAGGGCTTAAAGTAGCCAGGATCTTAATTAAGGTCTACCAGAGTATCTGCTGTCCTTCTGCTGCAGTAGCGTGACTTCTGGGATGACAGCACATTTCATTTAACACTGGTAATTAACAAACACTGTCTCAGTGGAAACAACAGCATCTATCGGAGGAATACTAAGAAAAGAGTTTATTAGTGGAGGAACCTCAACATTGTTCACACTTGGAGCAGTCAATTTGAAAGAAAGACAAAAAGGAATAAAAAGGGGATATGTCAAATTATTTGTTAATACATTTTAAAGTTTTATTTAATATCTGACAGCCATGTGGATAATAAAAAATACCTGTGATACTCAGTGCACTCAAATAATTAATTTAATACTTGGATCATTCAAAAAGAACAGTTAGCTGTCCAGAAGACAGGCCAGTGTTTCATAACTGCCCCTTATTCTACTTGGAATTGTGTAATTAAGAGTTCATATATATATTTATACTTTTCACTCACATACATAAAAAGACTTTCATATGTTTATACCCAACTGTATCGGAAGTTTAGTTTTTATTTTTTTTACTTTAATCAGTATGTAAGCATTACAAATCAGCATGCACCCCTGTATTCAAATTTGGGTGTGCAGAAAAAATCTCATTGAGTCAGAAATCTTTGCCCGTCCTGCATTTTAATGGCTGTAAGCAGTTTCATTTTCTCAACAGACTGTGAACACTGTTTATCAGATTTAAGCTCTTAGAAAACTATATCTGCATCTCAAAAGGACTATAAGGACAAGAAAACATAGTTTGCAAGGGTAAAAAT
This sequence comes from Neopelma chrysocephalum, assembly GCF_003984885.1. Classification (NCBI taxonomy): domain Eukaryota; kingdom Metazoa; phylum Chordata; class Aves; order Passeriformes; family Pipridae; genus Neopelma; species Neopelma chrysocephalum. The sequence goes on along the minus strand of NW_020897742.1, from coordinate 2,828,157 downwards.
TACAGGAAGAGACCTTGATTTACCCTTTCTTTCACAGGTTTCTTTTTTCATTTTGCAATTTTTAATACTCAGTAAATTGCTTTATTTCTGATGATAGCATATGAATATCAACATGTCAACATCAGAATAGGAAAACAGGAAATCAAATGATTTCTTGATTTTGATATATGCATTATAATAATTAAGGAAAACAAAGTTATGAGAAAATAGAAACTTTCTTCATTTATATGTTTCTACCTCCCTACTCAGTGGTCAAGGGCAAACCCAAAGGATTTCTGATTTAGTCTGGAGATCTATACCTAAAAAAGTATGGGGTCACTTGAATTTTTTTGGCCATCAGCATGTGTAATCTGTAGAACGAATATCCAGACACATTTCCAGAGTCCTCATGGTTTCTACTGTTTTCCCTCTGGGTGTATGGGGACAGAGATGGGCATTACACCTAAGGGAATGCTCTCCCCTCCAGCAGCTTGTCAGATACAGTTTTCTGTGGAAAATCAAGTGGAACATTGTCACTAGGAAATACAGGCTGAAGCAGAACAATTTAGTTACCTTTGGCAAAACATGCAAAGGTGCCCTAGAATGACTCTGCTATTGTTGATGCTTTTGACACTTCGGTTTTGTAAAAGAAGGGGGAAAAGCTTTTTGATAAAAGCAGATTAATGCATGTGCATGTAGATGTTGGAAGTCACATTCCTACATTAGAGAAAAATGCTGCTGGTTAGAACAGAAAGACTAATTAATTTAGGAAGTTTTGGTCTTTTTCTAGAAATGCTTTTAGTTTTGTAAAACAAGGTCACTTGCAAGGTTATGTTGCACTTCCAACAGTGTGTTAAGAAGCTGCAAGTAAATAAATAAGTTGATCTAAAATAGAATCATAGAATGGTTTGGGTGGGAATGACCTCTAGAGATAGTTTAGTTCAACTCCCCAGTACAGGATATAAATATTCAATACTCTAATTAATCACATAAATCTAGACTGGGAAATTTTGAATAAATAAATACACAGAGTAGGATATCCGCTTTGCCAGGATGTGTTATGAAGGGCAATAATTAAGAAGTTGCCCATCATTTTTGTCTATTGCTATGTGTTGTACCTGTTTAAATATAGATATCTTCTGTCTCACATTCAGTTTTCATACACCTGAGACTCCCATGACAAATTTTCTACTCTCTGGTCAGAGAAGTATCTAACAATGTAACAGGTTTATTTAGTCCAGTTCTTTCTGATTCTAATTTCATAATATGTACTATGCAGTTATTCATAGCCTAGTTCATTCTTAATCATCAGTCATTTTATTGCCAGATCTGAAATTGCACTTCCAAAACCTATGACTTGCTTTATCAGCTATAGATGTGTAAAAATAAAATGATAAATTGAGTTGGCTTTACTATAATGAAGTAATTATTATTTTAGTACATTCATCATAGCCCCTCTTATTTCTGCCACCTTTTTTACTGAAGACGAATGATAGACTTACTTGTGTTCATATCTTTGCTGAGATAATAAATTGTATTTTTCCCAGTCAGACAACAAACACAAGAGGGTTATTACATTTCTGTCAGGTTGGCTATTCAACTTACTTAGTCACAGGGTCACCTTTTTGATTTTAATACAAATGTCAAAACATTACACGTTTTCAAAATACAAAACCGTTACTGAAGGAGAAAAAAAAATTATAACTGTTTTATATAGGCATTAAATCCCAACAATCCCCTGTTGTTGTTGTCATCCAGTATAAAACTCTTTCTTTGTACTTTCAGGTATTAAAATCTGCAGGATATATAATATGCTATTGTAATAGTTACAAGTTGTTAATCAATCTATTGTCTTCAGTTCTATAAAAAAGAGGCTTTGAGAATATCAGAAAAGCCTTGTCACAGAGCCCCATTTTGTGTTTGAATACATTCTTCATTCTGTATATACCTCAAAGATAATTGAATCCAGGAGGATTTTTTATAACTATTTTAGTAGACCTTAGATCTAATCTTTGGATAAAATAAGTGCCATCTGATTTTTCCTCACTGACTATAGAGGCAGCTTAATAGCTAGTGCAGAGTTATTAAGTTTAACCTTTAGATACATATATTAGGACAGATAAACCCATTTTTCCCTAATGTCTTCTTGGTCTGCTGTTAACCACTTGGTGCTGTTTACATAAAGTTAGTTAAAGGTTTAGACTTTTTTTCGTTCGTTCTTTCTTTTCTCTTCCCCTGTTCTACGGGGACTGATGGGGGAAAGTGAGCAAGCAGCTCAGCTGACCACCAGGGTTAACCCTAACAACCATGTGTAATTGTCACTCAGAAATAAATGTCTCAAACCATCAATACTATCGACAAAAAGATCCCCAACTATATCAATCATTTGAAAAGACAGATGGTTTCAAATAACTGTAAACATTATTTTAATTTTCACTAGTTGGAGGTCAGACCTCTCTATAATATACTTATTCATTTGTTCAATTTCATATTGATGTTTTTAAATGTTGCATAAACTGAGCTGTATTTCTGCACTGTTCTCAATAACAACACCCTGAAAGTTAGCAGGAATCTTAATAAAGAGGCAATAAGATGCATTTTCTTTCCTGAATGCAATGCAGACTGATTAATGCATATTTTATATTTGTATATGTGAGAATTATGTTTTCATCTAGAGATTTCTTGCTGTTCAAGAAAAATTTAGTTTCAAAGATTCTTATACCTTGAATATATTTGATGTGCTTCCTATTTGCTTGTTCTTATCTAGTTCTTTGAGAGATTAGTTTTTGATTAAACTGGTCTCTCATTAAAATCTGAGATCACCTGGAGGAAAACCAGGAGATTAGGAAATTACTGGTTATTTTTACAAAACAGTGATGAAACATGACATAATTAATCAATTGCCTGGGAAAATGTGAAATTGTGGACTTAATCTTCCAGCTCTACATAGGTCTTGCCAGAAATGTAAACACCCTTTACAGCTGTCTTGACAGTCATGATAATGTCTTTGCTGTTTCTGGTTTAGAGCAGAGCATTGAACATATTTTACAGTCACCGGGGCAATGATAAAACAAAAAACATTGTGAACGGAAGTCAAAAGAACAGGTAATATTTCAGATCCAACTAGCTGCATATTTACAAGAGTTGTATCATTTTACACTTTGTTTAATTCCTGGTTTTGGTTGGGAATACCTCCCTCCCTCTTGAGAAAACTTGTCTTTTGTAGTTAATAGTTTCCACACATTGCTTGCATATAAACAGGAAAGAAAAGGAATTTATTTTTTTCTCCGAGACCTCTAAGAACTGGACAAAATATTGAATTTGGTGAGATCTGGCACTAATTATGCCAGTTCAAGGCTTGAATCAAATAATCTATCTGCTAAAAAGTTTTCTTTAGTCAATGAAGGGAAAAAAAAAAAATAAAAGTCTACAGGGGAAAACTCCTCCCATCCTGAGAAAATCTGTCTGACAGGTAAGATGAACAGCCCTCCAGCAGTCTCATTACCTTCATTGGCAATGGAAAGATCTATCATGCCTTGCTTGAACAGGATGCTAACTTTTAAACACTTAACTTTCAGTGAGAGGAAGATTTTAAGAGCTTCTACCTCTCTTGGGCAGCTGACTGGTTGATTAAGTACCTAATTTTCTTTGAAGTTCTGCTTCTTGGACTTGAAATTTCCACAGATAAAACATTTCTGGAAAAAAAAGTTTTCTAGTACTGCATCAAGGAAGTACCAATTTCCACTAATTTATAAACTTATTAACATACATGAATAGTTAACTTCATGCTGCTTTTTTTCTGGCAATAGTGTATAATTAGAAGTGTCCATGTTCCAAAGAAAGAATTTTTACCTTCAGATTGTTTCTGTCAAAGGCAAATTGGCAAATGTGAGTGAATGGATTAGAGTAGAACAGATAAGAGCAGCATATTTCAGCTGCAGGTGAAATATGCCTCTTAAATACTGACAGGCTTGGAGCACCCACCACCTCTCTAGGAAGCCTGTTCCAGTTTTTGACCGCCCTCTCAGTAAAGAAATGTTTCACAATGTCCAGTCTAAATTTCCCCTGGTACATCTTTGAATAATTTCCACAGGTTCTGTCACTGGGAGAAGAGTTCAACACCTCCCTCTCCACTTCCCCTTCTCAGGAAGCTGCAGGAGCAACGAGATCAACCCTGTTTTCCTTTCTCCAGGCTAGACAAACCCAGAGTTCTTAGCTGCTCCTCACATGACATTCCTTCCAGTCCTTTCACCAACTTTGTTGTCTCCTCTGGATGCGTTCAAGGACCTTCACATTTTTCTTAAGTTGTGACGCCCAGAACCGCACAGAGTGCTCGAGTTGAGGTCACACACCAGTACTAAATACAGATGCATAATCACCTCTTTTTACCATCTGGTTATACTGTGTTTGGTGCATCTCAGAATGCAGCTGCAGACCTCTCCAGATACCCAAGGCCTTTGGTAGATGATTGAGAGGGGTTCTGCTGTAACTTCTCCTAGCTACTTCAGTAGTCTAGGATGAATCTCATCAGGCTTTTAACTGATGCAATTGATCCCTTGCAGTTTCAGTGTTCACAAATGAAAAATCACTGTTCCTGTAGTTGTGGTCCTTGGGGGACCAAGTAGCACACATTTTATCCATATTATTAAAGAGTATGGCCAATCTTCGCGAACGAAGATGTTGGGAAAGGTCTTTTACCTTTCCAGCCTGCGCAATGGATTTTTTAGGTGAGACACAGCATGCGCCGAACTGAGCCACCCTTTAATCCTAAGGTTCATCTGCCGGGGCCAAGCGAGCTTGGACAATGGCAGTGAGGTCCTCAGGACGTAGGTTTGTTTAGAGTGACCTTCTCTTAGATGGATGGCCTCACAGGGCTGACGAGCTCCATCTGCCCAGGGGAGTTCCCTGACCGGGAATCGAACCCGGGCTGTGGCGGTGAGAGCGCCGCATCCTAACCACTAGACCACCAGGGGTCCCCATTATTAAAGACTGAGGTAAAAAAAAAAAAACCAAAAAAACATAGAATGCTTTAAGGACAGCCTGAAAATATATCTTAAACTTACCACATCATCTAGATCAGCCAAGAGGGGCAACAGGGAAATAAAAGGATAAAAGAGAGTCAGCTTCCCCTTTTTATTTACCATATGGATGTATGCTATATTTTTTTTAGCATTAATTACTATTTATAAAGTGTTTATTTGTCTGTTTGTTCTAAGAAGGTATTTATTGTAAAGTATTTATAAACTAAATCTAAAAATATGAATATTTGTTTTAAATGTTGAATTCCTCTGTGCCTCATCAGGAAACCAATGACTATCTTGCAAGGTGTTCAGGAAAGATAAAAATCCTTGAAAAGAATTACATCTCAGAAGTAGAATTAGTACATATTTTTCCAATTATATATAGAGCTTTTGTATTGTACTGTAACTGCAAAAGAGACAATGCTGTAGCATCACATTTATACCAAATTCAAACAGTGATTATGGTTCCGTGCATTACATCCTGTAGCATATGTCACTGTGTTAATTCAGAAAAAAATAATTGCTAGATTTAAACATTTTACAAAATATCTTAAAATGAGAATACTCTTTGCCTAATATTAATGTTTCTTGTTCTGCCTGAAAAGCTGCGTTTTTAGTAGTTTTCTTCGCTCAAAAGGCAACTAAATGAATTGTTTTCATTTAATTTGTTTCCACTAATCTATTGCTGCTAGGGATTAATTTTTGATTGATTGTTTCCTCCCACTCAAATGCAAGTTATAATGGGAAAAAGCCTGCACAGCAAGTAAAGAACATTTTAAATAGTCCTTCTTATTTAAAGAAGAACTGTTATTTGATTATACCAAGTTTAGGAAGTTTTGCAGGTGTAATAGGAAAAGTAGGGAGAAATTTATTTCAATTCATGAGTTTGGAGGTTATAGCTGTCTTTATTGGTGGATGATGCAAATCCTACTGTACTAGAACCTGCAAGGCAGACCTGGTTGAATGATTATTTTTTTCTTTCAACTAATACCATACAAGTCCTACTCTAAGGGCAGGTATTCAACTATTTGGAGAAGAGAACACAGTTACAGAATAGTTGTCTGAAATTGTAAGATAAAGGGAAAAGAAAAAATAATATAAGAAAATACATCCTTCATATAATTTACTGACACTTCTTTCTTTTTTTCTAATGTAGAAAATTTTGACTGCAACAATATAAGACAGTTCAAGGGGAAATATCAGTTGTACAGGAGGAGGGAGAAGCCATTGATGTTAGTTCAAAATTCTGTTTAGAGATGCTTATGTTCTTTGAACAATCACAACTTGGTATTTATTAGTTTTACACTTTGGTAACAGTCTCCCTTTTCCACCAAGGAACTCCAGGCTCTGACGGAGCTGTTTTCAGTCTGCTGTCCTGCAGTGTGAGGCTGTCTGAGACAACCCACCATGGAACTGGTCCCCTAAAATTACTTTTTGAAATTCAGATCTGGTGCCCTGGGAAAATGAGCTACAAATCTGGGCAAAGCGAACTATCACATTAGTATCAGGTGGTACAGCAGAAGGTCCCACATCATCTACACAGAGTTTCCTATGCAGCTGGAGGCTCTGCACCCTCAATCTCTATAACAAATTGAGGGATGCAACATAGCTCCGAGTCTTCTTTAAGGTGTGTCCTTTGCCTCACTAGAAACTATCAACCAGTATCTGCAGGAAATATTGAGTTCATTCAGCCTATTTTAATAGTTTTTGAGTTTTGATTTGCTACACTGTATCTCAGCCGAGGGTTTTGGACAAGTAACCACTTCCAAAATAGCTTGGCGTGAGTCCAAATGTTAGTACATTTTATTCAACTGCCTTTTGGGTCTAAAAAATGTTAATAATTCTCAAGTTAAATACATGAAATCTACATGTAATCTTTTCACAGCCTAGATACTGGAATGTTGTTATTTCTTATAGATAGAAGAATTATTACAGTTAGACCTAATTTCCCCCCAGTTTTATGCATGTTTATAGTGTGTAAAAAAGGGAATGTGTCTTCCATTCTCACACCTTTGTCAGTGGTAGAAAATAGGGTCAGAAAAAAAGTAGAACTACTGCAAACTGATATGTACAAGGGCTGTGAAATGTCATTGGGTTTGGGTTTGTTTTTTTTTTTTCCTTTTGTTTTCATATTCCTCTAGGGTTGACACTGCAAAAAGCTATGGATGATCAGATAGTCCTATCAGTGTTTCATCTGTGCACCTCAAGAACTGCAGGAAAAATACAAGAGCAAACGACCTGACAAAAATATGGTAATTAATGCACAGCCTCTCCTTTGCTGTCAGCTTTCTGATCTTCCAAGGCAGAAACATCCTTTCAGTAATGCAGAGGAAACAAAAACCCAATATAATCCACAAATTTCTTACCTCTCCTGTCAGATTTGCTCAAACATTTTCAGCAGGTAGGCTCCTAGTAGCTGGGTTAAGGGTAGGTTTAATTGTTTGTTCTGTGAGAGAAAATAGGACAAGGAGTGTATTTTTAAAATAAGAGTTACAGGGATCATATTTTCTTGGGACCTTGCCTAAAAAATAAAGTTTTTGGGGTTAATCTAAACTGGCCCTTAGCCTTCCAATATCAGCAATATCACCTTTGCAATATCAGCAATTTTGTTGCTGTCTGTTTAAGTCAGTAAGGACTCATAGACCTGTCTTTTTCCAAGGGAATGAAATGTAGTTTTAAATTTGAAATTATGAAATTGCCTTTTGCCCTTCAGCAGCATTGCTCATTTTTGTGTGGTGTTTAATTTTGCAGGGTTTGTCAAAGTAACTTGTTTTAAGGCATTAAATGTCCTGTCCAAGCAACCTGAAAGAATTAACTTAGATTATAATAATTCTCTTGGTTAAATATTGATTAGCAAACTCTCAAGGCAATTAGAAACTCAGTTTTGTCAATCTAATGTTTAATTCTTTCTTATGTTTTGTTAATATACAAGAGCCAGAAATAAGAAGAGAGAAACTGCAGCACTTTTTATTATTTCATAGGCACACAGTCTACTCAGTGTAGCAGAAATTACTTATTTACTCTGAAATGTTTAGTGTCAAGACTTAGGCGATGTGCATCTCTCAGGTATCACATATGGAGAACAAACAGAGCTAGTATATATTCTGCTTTTGATCAGTGATTTTTGGGTAGTTTGTAACACTCACGAGTTTACAGAAAATTACAGGTGTCACCTCCAGCCACCTTCCACAGTTCTCTAATATTTAGGTAAGCTTTTGGTACCTGGTCAAATAGTCCTCCTGAGAGAACTGTTAAAGTCTTTTTACTATTAGTCAAGAGATATGCTCTTCTTACTTGTTTAAGTGGAACTTTCTAGGCTAATGAGGAAATTTTATCATTATGAGACTTCAAATACATCTCCAAAGACTTTCTCCATTTATGGAGCCAGACCAAAGCTTTCCTGTTATGTGGTCTGGTTTCACAAACAATTGTTATTTCCCCTTCCAAGTGTCTCCTTTCAAGTCTCAAACCTCTTGCGTACGTGGCAGAACACAAGATTTTTTTAACTCTGCTTGGCCAAGGGAAAATTCATAAACCTCTTCACAGCCAAGCATTCTCCTATAAATATCACAAGATGATTTTCATCATTACTAAAGCATTAATTTAAAATACGGTTACATGTAGATTTAGAATTCAACAAAGCATCCACCAAAAAAAATACAAATAGATAGTGTTTAGAATTCCCTTATAATTCCATAAACTGCCATTCATTAAAACTATTTAGTTCTTAATATGGGCTAAATCTTACTAATGCTGCTTGTTTAATTTGGTAAAGGAAAAAACACTGTCATCTTTATATCTCAGAGCCATTTTTACTCAGTTCTTTCTTTAAAAGACCAATAAAACTCCATAAAAATAAATAAATTAATTTCAGCTAACTGAGTCTAAGCCACATTATTTGAGAGCTTTCTATAGAAGGACAGACATTTCTAAAGAAAGATTAAATAAGCAGCTAAAAAAATGTCATGGATCTTGTTTCAGAGCAACATCTATTTTTCCATAGGAAAGGGTTTATTATTCTAGAAAAAGAATTCTTAGACTGAGTTTTTAGGTGAGGGCAGTCCTTCACAACCACTCTAAAATCTCAAGGATTTGTATTTTTTTCTGATAACAAGAAATCCAAATCCAATTTCTTTTCTTCTATAGTAAAGAACTACTGCTTTTATATTTTGTAATACATAAACTGAGCTCACATGTAATAGTGACAATCCAAAACTCTCAAGTTTTATTCTTTTTTAATAAGAGAATTGTACAAAGATGAGGAATTTAGAATTTCAAACACTTGGGTATGTTTTGCTAATGCTGTCTTAAAACAAATGATTACAAAAATATTTCCTTAAATTTTCATACTAGTTACTAACAATAAAAATAGAATACTTAAATGTTAAAATCAAGTATGTGGATATGAAATACAGGGAAGAGAAAGTACTAGAGTTAGAACCTGCTGGTGCTGCCACACAATCCCAACTAAACAATGAAGACAGTTGAAGAAATGTATGTCATGTCCCATTAATAAGAACAGACATATAAGGATATTATTTTCATTAGTATCCTAAAAAATGCCTCTTAATAATTATACCCTCCTACAATTTGCATACGAAAATGACATTTCGGTCTGAGAGCTTGCTGATATTTTGATTAGCTGATGCCACATTTCAGCATTAAAAGCTTTTTCCTTATTGGCTGAGCAAAGTCATCCAAGGCAAAATATAATCATATCCTGAGTGGTAGAGGTCTTTCTTCTTGTGTGTGCTGGATTTATTTAATCATGTCATTTGCTCTATCTTTTTAATAACACTTGGAATGCAAAGGATAGCCATAGAAGATTTGCCAGCCTTTCATTTCTTTCATATTAACAATATCTCATGAATCTGAAGGTTCACATCACTTTTTACTATTTTATACTTTAGCATAAAGTCTTTTTCATATCTTGATTTACACCATGTATAAAACTTCTAGTTGAAGAGATGTACTATATTTAATAATATTCTATTTCTGTGTTAGCTTTTGTGTTGGGAATGCTTAAGTAATGGTAAGCTCTTAGGTATTTCAAGAGAAGTAAATGTAGAAAAAAAAACCCCTGAAAACTATATTTTAATTGAAGAAATAATTTTATAAAATAGGTAAACTACTTAGGTAACTTTCAACTTTTTGTCAGTTTGAAAAGTATAAAATTATTTCAAAGTTTGCTATAAATTTCCTTTTCTTTTTAAACATTTCCATACTTCATTCAGGAGAAAATACAGGTAAGAAAGAAGAGATGAAAATGGAATTGAGGAAAGAGGGATCCAAGACGGATTCTCCCAAACTACAAAAAATTCCGTTTGCTATTTCTGTCTTAGTTTTAAAGTTGAAATATGAAAATTAAAATTTGACCAACATTTCAAAAATATTTTTGAAGTAACAAATTTCACAGAGAGAAATAGAAGGGGCAGAGAGGCCTTGCAGAGAGACCTCAACAAAATAGAGAGGTGGGTAATCACCGATCATATGAAGTTCAACAAGGGCAAGTGCTGGATTCTGCACCAGGGATGGGACAACCCTGGTTGTGTGTACAGACTGGGGAATGAGAGGCTGGAGAGCAGAGCTGAGGAAAGGGACCTTACCTATTAGAAAGCATTCAAAGGAGGGCCACAAGGACAGTGAAGGGTCTAGAGGGGAAGCCATGTGAGATGCAGTTGAGGTCACTTGATCTGTTCAGCCTGGAGGAGACTGAGGGGAGACTTCACTGCATTTACAACTTCCTTGTCAGAGGAAGCAGAAGGGCATGTACTGATCTCTGTGGCAACCAGTGATAGGACCTGAGGGAATGGCCTGAAGTTGTGTCAGGGGAAGTTTAGGTTGGATATTAGAAAAAGGTTCCTCACCCAGAGGATGGTTGAGCACTGGAACAGGGTCCCCAGGGAAGTGGTCACAACACCAAGCCTGACAGTTCAAGAAGAGTTTGCACAATGCTCTCAGGCACATGGTATGATTCTTGGGGATGGTCCTGTACATGGCCAGGAGCTGGACTTTGATGATTCTTGTGGGTCCCTTTCAACTCAGAATATTCTGTGATTCTGTGGGATTCCAGCATTGACTTGTTATAGCTTCTATTAACTTTGGTTTCCTTCCTTGGAAGATCTTATTGGTATAAAATCCTTTCTGTTACAGGTTTAAACACATTATTCTGAAAAAAATATAGTTTCTGAAGAAAACCTCAAAAAAAATATCAGCAGTCTTACAACTGCCTTCACGTTTCCTTGCAATATCTTTCTAAGGACAAAATGTTGGCAACTGATATGCTTTTCTAGAATGCATAAATGAGAAATTTCTGCCAAATTTTAAAATATGGTCATCTTTTCACAGTCCTATCACTCAGTTACTTTCTTTCCATTTGTTGGACTCAATGTTAGTCACAAGTAAACTTTAAAAAGTCAGAAAGAAGCCCTACATGCTCTATAACTAGTCACCTGGTCATTAACAAAATTTTGAAAAAAGCCGTTGATAAGGTTCAAATTAGAAATGAAATGCCTGGAGAAGAATAAGCTTTTTAGCCTCATCATCACAACCCATCACAATTTACCATAAACAAACTGGCACTCCACCTATTCACTCTTTCTTTTCTAGAAATCTTGAGCCTATAGCTGCTTGAGTTGCATATACCATTTCAGATACTCTTTAAAACAGAGTGGATATTCTGCATCCTAGACACTGTAAATTGTTGTGGTAAATATTTAAATATATACAGTACTTCTTTATATAAGACATAATGTATTTAAATTGGGTTGGTTAGATATGCCTGACTGAATGTACATTAATAATTTACTTTCCATCAATTTGTTCCAGTGCCTAGAGGGCTCTGAGAACATTAAAAAAAATCCTAAAATGTTAAATAGAAAAACAACTCAATTTGTCTGAACAATGCATGCTAGTTCAAAATAAATACCCCCCCATCATAATAGATTAATCTAGACACAGATTAAAAAAGCAAAGAACCAAATAATTTGAGATCAGACCTCTAGGTTAACAGTAGGTGAACAACAGAAGAAAGAGGGAATAAGTGCATATTACTTTCTTTTACAATACTTTGAATGGGATTTGACCCAGAGTTTTTGACCACAGGTTTTTCTGTTTTCTGGTGAGCTTAACATATACAAAAGGAATCAGTCAAAGACTTTCTTAAACACAGAATATTAATCTTCATCACAATTAAAGATTTTCCATTGTGCAGGATGTATTACTGGTCTCGTTAATTTTGCCATTCTGTATAAGCCACACTAGAAACCCCAAAATATATATTTGGACAGATTCTGTTCATTTTAAGATCAATGTGGACTAAAAATTTCAAATACAAGACCTTGTGGTTCCTTACAAAAATTCTTTGCTACTCAGAGGTACCAGTCTTTGGTAATGAACTATGCATCTAAAATGGAGATGCCTTCAGAGACTGTTGATGAAAGTCTGATTTTTCAGTTACCATGAAAAGACACCAAAAGACATTTGGATACTAATATCATTGGCTTTTTCTTGCCAACCCCTGTGGGATTTGGCTTCCCGTAAAGCCACCTGGAAGCATGATTCAGCAGCACATATGCATTCACATTGTGTCACTTGCTCTGTATCAGGTAGCTCACCTGGCTTCCAGCTGATTTTGAACAAGTCCTGTGTTATATATATGAGTCCCATGCAGGCAGATTTCACATCCTGAGGCATTTCACATGGCATTAAAGGTGTATATGTGGACAACCAGAAAAAGACATCAGCACTGACAATGTTGCATCAGTGCAGTCAATGGTCAATACAGCTCATGAGGTCAGTGTGTATTTCAGATGAGCTGGCAAAAGTCTCAGTTCAAGTGCTGCAACACAGACACATCCTTGGGGTTGGATGCGTGGAGGGCCAGAATCCTGATCAGAGGGGGTGATGAAGACCTGGAGAGATGCTCTCAAATATTTGCAATGGCATTACCTCTTACGTTGAAGTAGGGAGTTTAGTTTCAGGCAGCTAAACAGAGCTGTCTAAGAGTCGATGTTTATAAATGTACCAAGTATCTGGAAAGGAGACTGGTTCTGCATGAAGGCCCTGAGGTCTGTTTCAGGTGTTCCAGAGCCCCTGTGACAGTGTGTGATTTAGCAGATCTCTCTCCTCAGCAAGTCTGACTCCAGTCTCTTCCATCTTCCATCTAAAAGGAATAGTGTGATTCACTATCCCTTCTCCTAGTCCTCCTCTGTAGCTGCTAGAAGACTACCTAAAAGTACTGTACATTTAAGGATAGTGAGAAATTATTTCCCATGAAACATATAGGAATATGTCTGCTGTCATAGGATATTGCTGATCAGACCCTGCACAAATTTGGCTCCTTGATTATGAATGGCTGCTAAGAAATCAAGCAGCTGGTTCTTTTAGGAAACGTTCTTGGTAGCTTACCCCTAAGTTACTCATTATTGCATGTTTCCCAGCCCCAGACTTTGAATATATAACTAGAGTTCAGTAGGTATAATGTTTTTCACAAAAAGAAAAAAAAAAAGAATTTTGGCATGTCTTATGATAAATGGGGACAGAACTGAATCAGCCATGAAAATGTTACATCACTGACAACAATTACTGCTACTTTTTCTTGTGCTTTCAGCACAAACATTTTTTGCGGAAGCACCTTCAGCCTTGGCTATTCCACTTTCATGTTAAAGTAAAACCACCCAACAAAGAAAACCACTCAGCATGTAGGACTTTTGTCCTTCCTCAGTGTGCAAATCTGATGCCTCTTTGCACTTTTTGTCAGCTCAAAGGTTCTCCACCTCCTCTTCACCAATGTGAGGGAAAGAATAACAATGCGAGGCTTCTCCTTCATATAGTTGTCAGTTCCCATGCACAAGTGGGATAAGATCTGACTTTTACAGAAGCAGTGAGGCCAAAAAGTTTAAGAGTGGGTCTGGAGCAGACTGACTGTTCATACAGTTCCCATTATTAACTTCAGTGATGCTGGGAGTACCTCTGCGTTTTTTTTTCAAGGAGTTTTTTTGGAGGCACCTCTGCTATGAAGACAGGCTGAGTGAGTTTAGGTTGTTCAGCTTGGAGAAGAGAAGCCTCTGGGGACACCTCATTGTGGCCTTTCAGTATCTAAAGGGGACCTATAAAAAGGGTGGAGAGGGACTTTTTACAAAGGTTTGTAGTGATAGGACAAGGGGGAATGGCTTTAAGATGAAAAATGGCAGGTTTAAATTAGATATTATGAAGAAATTCTTTACTGCGAGGTGGTGAGGCACTGGAACAGGTTTCCCAGAGAAGCTGTGAATGCCCCATTGCTGGAAGTGTTCAAGGCCAGGTTGGATGGGGCTCTGAGAAACCTGGTTTAGTGGAAAGCGTCCCTGCCCACGGTGGAAGTTGAAATTAGATGGTCTTTAAGATTTCTTCCAACCCAAACCATCCTATGATTCTATGGTAAGTGAAGTGAGCAACCTCTCCAGTGTCCACTGAGGGATTCAGTTTTGCTCTCATGCCATAAATTGCCAAGCTACACAACATATCAAAGTTTGAAGACTTATGTATAGCATGCTTCGCATCACTGAATTTTATCCCTCTCCATCCTTCCTTTCTACCCCATTGTTTGCTGTTCCCCAGAAAGAAACAAATTAGCTCATCAACCAAGGACAATTGAAAAATTATTTTAATAACATCAATAAAAGGCCTAGTTTTACACTGAAAATACTTGTCTCAGATTTATTTTAAGAGTCTTTTTTCAAAGCCAAAAGTCTTGATTCAAAATGTCCTGTGTTTTCATCACATGAAATATTTTTCTTTCCCTCCATGATACTTTCCCCTTTCTTTTATTTTTGTAGTGCAGTACTATTTTCAGAAACTGCATACTTACAAAAATAGTTCAGAAATAGAAAAAAATAGATAAAAAAGGTGATTTTTCCTATAAAACCACAATGTACCGGCCCAAAGCCAATGAAGTATCTTTTAATATTGCAAAATATAATGAGTGTACTCTGGAAAGATGCGTTTCAGTGCCATTGTTGACATCTTCAGGGATATACCGCATGAAACTGCATTATTAAAGCAACATGAAGTAATAAAAAGTCTCTGATTGTCTGTATTAGGATGAGTTGCAGAAGATGGTAATCACGGTGTGTGGGGGTCTCTTTTGAATTTAGATCTTGGGCTTCATGAAGTGTGATGACAAATGTCTAACTATTTCTATAACAACTCTACAGAGCAGGATTCACAAATTTCACTACAGGATGATCGTGTGTTTAGCAGACAGAATGAAAATTCAGTGTGACCACAGACAGCTCTAAGTTATGCAATCTTCACTTTATCCCAGATGTTGCTAGGGGAATTTCTCTTTTGTTTAATATCAACAACATTTTTCCCTTGACTTCACTCACTGTAGTCACATGTAATCATGTCAACATTAAAATACAGATGCCCAAACCACCTTTTGTATTTATCTACAGTAGCCAAGGATTAAATAAATGGTACAAAATGGTAGGAATAAAATAAATGGATCAGACTGCACACTATCTCTATGATAAATCAAAGCTTTTACAGGACATTATTCAATAAATTGCATGGGAATAACCCTTTAACCTGCATTATCCTTCACATGCTTCAAAACCCTGTGTTGTCTGTACTGCTGGAAAGCAAAGAAAATACTAATGTACTCCTGAGTGCCTATACAGGCACTGGCCAGAAAGCAGCACTACCTGTCCTATCCAAATCAGACTGAAATAAAAATTTATGAAATTTCATGAAAAAAGTAATTTCAGCACTTCAGACAGGAAATGCAACCCCGGGACTCTGCAACTGCTCCATGAAATTGATATTCTTGGTAGTTTCTCCAAATAGCAACTTGCAATCCCAGGCTCTACCTATAGCTGTAGGAAAAACCAAGAGACCAAATGAGCTGCTGTAGCTCATGCAGCTGCTCTAACCTGTGACACTACCACAAGCAAGTTTGCTACTACATGCAATGTACCATTGCTGTCCTGCTTTAATGTCATGTTGCCTACCATATGAACCTGTTTTTTTCTTCAGTAAACTCTCTCTTATGGTTGATTTTGCTGGTAGGAGTAATATAACACTTTGCAGAACATAATCTTATTTATCTGGGTTTTCTACTTATTTCTAAAAAACTATTTTTAATATCAGTCATTTACTACATTTGCTTATTTGATTTATTTATTATAAGTGATGGAAGAGCGTCAGCATGTTTGCAGCAAAAGGATTGTTTGCTTTCATTTTAGCCCAATCATAGCTTCTACCTGAAATTTTATTTTGTGTATGTGTGTTCTCATTAATATTCAAAAGGGCTGTTCACTGCAGGCAAGGTTTAAAGCCTGTATAATTGCAATTTTTCTCACAATATTCTACAGAACAAAGTGAATTCAAAAAAAAAAAAAGGCAAACCATGATGTATTACAACCATTTATCACTTTTAAATTATTTCCGAAGTGAAGGAAACGTAAATCAATATTAAAGCACAGTGCTAGCAAATTGTGCCAGTCTTCAGCTCCTCACAACTCAGTATCCTGTGTCTTGAGAGTACTAAAAAATGGCTACTGCATACCAAAAGTAGGAGTAGGTCCCTGTGTCCCTATGCTATTAGCATAACTCTGCATTGCAGGTCTTTTTTGGATTTTGGTTTAATTAATAGAATTATAAGAAGTTCTGGAGGAAGCAGTAACCCTTTCCCACTCATCCCTTCTTATCCACTTCTGCAAGTGACCTCTGAAGGAGTTGCAGTGCAGTCACTAAGGTATGGAGTCGCTGGTTTGTTTTTGCTTTCCTGGCATCAAGCTTCTCCTGCCTTAGCCTGGGTGAAGACCCCTTTCCCCAGTCTCCTTTCTGCACCCTGGTGGACAGGACATTCTGCTAGGAAGCAGATGATATGGGCTTGAGTCTTCTCAAGCTGGAAACACAGTTGTGGTCTCTCATCTTTGTGTGATGGTGACACCATCTCCTGTAGTGTTTGGCATTTGTCCTTCCTTGTTTGGCATTTCCTCATGAAACCCCTGATATTTTTGAACAGCCTATCTGAGACATTACCTATTTCTGTGTGCTGTATATGAAGCATAGGTACCCATGTGACATGTAGGTATGCGATTCACAGTGGAAACAAAAACCTGAATCTACTAGCATTGCACTCTTTCATTAGAAAGCTTAATTAACATCCTAAATTTGGATGATCCTATGGTTATAGAAGCAGTCTTATAATATTCGTATGGCAGCTGAAATGTTTTCCCTTCTCCAACTTTTAGGGATAATCTAGAAGAAATTGTGATACTTAATTAGGCAGTATTTTAAAACTGTACAGCTAGATGGGATGGAACCAGACCCTTATGCTTGGAAATTAATTATCAATTCTAATTTTAAAGACCTAAGCTATTGGCTTCTGTACTACACTGCTTTCAACTGTGCAATATCATTTTCTTACATGTTTTCTCAAGATATTAGCAGGTTGAAATGACTTCCATACTGTTCTGCCAATGTCCTGAAGCCATTTTTCCTCCTTGCTACTCCCTGCTGTGACTCCAGGTCCCAATATATTTACAGATTGATGCAATGTTTCATAATTAAAGCTGCATTTGCCTTTTTCCACATTGAAAATGTGTCAATGAATGTGTTTGCCATAAAAATATCTGCCATCATTCAGTGCTCTTGGAAACCTGAGCAAGTGAGCATGTTTGACCTTGTCAGCAACCTGGAGAATCAAAACTAGTTTAAATGAAAGATTGCTCATTGGCTGATCTAGCTCTTGACTTGCTTCACTGAAGGCAAAATATTGGGTACTGCATTATTTTAGGACATAAGTAGTACCGAAATACTACATTTTCACTTTGCTTAATTGTTTTTCCTGGAGACAATCTTTCTGTATTGGATGGTGTTGTTTTTTTTTTTGATAATGAATAATACTTAGTAATTTTGGAACTCAACAGGTACTCAAATATAGCCAAGACATCTCAGCATTTACCTGTCTAGTCATAGAATATTTGTAACTATTTCAACTGAAAGGGCAATAGATGCTGCAACAGAAGCATTACCAAATTCCATTCCTTTATCTTATTCCTTCCATATGTGAAATGTGAGCAATGAGTCTTCAGGGTTAGGTTTGGATGCCAACTTTGGTGACAACTTACAGATTAGATAGCACTATGTGAGTAGTAAGTTTTTTCATGTTTCCATGGCTGGTAAAGTACTTCCCAGTTTTCATGGTGGAAGAAGGATGGAGCCTCTTTCTTTAGAAGCCTCCAGCTTTCAAATATCAAAACCTAATACTCACTGATCATTTCCCACCATAGCATAATAATAATAATAATATGACAGAATTAGGGGTCCTACATGGACACAGTATATTTCTGAAACTTGCTTGAAAGCAGGTTAGCATTTGATTGGCCTTCTGCTGTTTTTCCCAGGGCATCATGGAAACATCTCCCCACAGGCACCTACCTCATTGACCAGCTTCCAGACCTTTGGAAATGAAACAGTGTGCAGGAACTCCCTCAGGAGTTTCCTGCCACCTCAAAAATCCAATTATTGTGAAGAATGGAAATGCTATATTGCAGCAAAATCTAATAACCTGTGCTAAAATACAACAATATATTAAACAGCAGAACTGTAGCATTCTTGTCAAGAGCAGAGTAAATACTTAAAAAGCCTCCCTATTTAATTATTAAATAGTTGTCTAAAAAGATTAGATCCACAATGGGTAATGATGATGATAATAATTTACAGTTTTGTTTTTCTATATTTCTGGCATTTTGTGAAATGAACAAATATCAAAAGGAAAAAAATTAATATATGCAATGTTGGATCCTGTGTATATGGAGTCTCTATAAATACTCTCAGCTTGCCTGAAAATTTCTAGGGTCCATACGTTAAAAATATCAAAAACTACTGATATATTTGGATAAAATCATCATTTTAACTTTTGAATATCAGTTACTGTGAGAATATTTTAAAAGTTACATAAAAAATTGTAAATGCTATGAGAAATTAATACCAGGGTAAAACGCTGAAGTCAGTACTCTTTCCTTATAGAGCATTCTTTGTGCACTGAAGGCATTTCAAGATCTTCAGTCCTTTTTCTTATCTGACATAAATTCAGTTTCAAAGCAAGTTGAAATATCTGGTTGAAAATATAGCGAAAGACTTTTTCTCCTCACTGTAATTTCTCTCCCTTCTAGCCTGAAGTCATGACAGACTTTTCAGAACATACTTTGCTGGTAATATAGAGCATCTTAATAGGTCAACAGAGACAGGCATGAAGAAAGAATTTAAAGCTATTTATTGTAAAATTAATTGGTTTGTGAAAGTTAATAGTTTAACTATTGACAAAAGAACGCTGATCAAAGAACACCATGAAATCAATCAGTTGTTTTTGAAAGGTAGCACAGAGACATGCATATTAAATAACATCGGCAGTAAATCATGTTAACATCAAAGATGTCATCTGAGACTATAACAGCAACAACATTAGAAATAATGACATATCAAATATGTTATAAGAAGCTGCAGACATGTAGTCAAGGATGATAGCATCTTTGCCCTTCTGTAGTACCTTTCATCATAGAAATTGAATGTTTTTTAAAATTCCCACACTGCTCTACCTAGTTTGTAGATGAAAGTGGGATTCAAGTTAAGAGCTTGTTGCTTAAATAAAGACAAGATAAAGATAAAACTGTGAGAGTTGGAACTTTAACTCTAGAAAGAGACCTCTACCTTAAGTCATCTGGGTCCTTTCTGCAGTTGATGCAGGCAAATAGGAACTAGATAATTAATCTTACTTGTTTGAAAAAATGATAAAAAAAATAAAAATAATAAGAAGGGCACTTTCAAAATATTTATTTACTGTATGATAAGAAGTTATGGTCCTTACCCTGGTTGCTGGTGTCTGCACTGCAGAATGTCCAAAGTCCAAGGATATCAATCTCAGGTGCAAGAGGTCAAATATCAATCAAGTACAGCAGGAAACTTCTGCGAAAACTACACTTGTTCCTGAATCTGGCTGGCTTGAAAATTTTATCTGTTAAAGCAGTGCAAAAGGAAGAATAAAAGTGCATGCTCTGATGGTGTTTAATATTAAACATGGGGAAGCTTTAAGAAGTGAACATGCAGTTATCATCTGAGAAAGAACAAAATGAAAATAGGACCTATTACATTATTGATCAATATTTTGGTCTATTAGCTTGCCTAACAGTCTTGCTGAGTTATTAAAGACTTAAAAGATAGCAATTATTAAAAGAGTTTTGAATTTTTAATTTTCCTCTGAGGGACAATTAAATATCAATATATGTTTTTTTATGTATATGTACACTAAGCTCAGGTTGTTTTAACAAAATCAGACAATGATCTTAAAACCAAATTATTTTTCAAATACCTTTCATTCATACCACATAATATCATCCATTTCTTCCAGGGCATCAACTTCTTCTGTGTGTGTGTGTGTGTGTGTGTGTGTGTGTGTGCATGACTTCCCTTACAAATATATTTTTGGTAAAGATTTTTGAAATACAGGACCTCAAGGGTAAAATTTTGCTCTTGTTTTCTTTTCCTGTAGTGACATTTTCAAATGTTGTAATGAGGTATATAATTTGTTGTTTTATTTTATTTTAAGATAAAGTTAGTCTTTTCATGCTCACAATTAGACTTTGGATTGGAGACTTCTTCTGTATTTGCCTCTCTAAACTTTTTTTCTCTCTACCTTATCTTATTGTTACAAAAAACCTTCCAGCCTTGGTATTGTCAGAGTTATATCATCTCACAACTTGAACAATTCCAAAACAAACTTTTCCTTACCTTTATTCAGGCCAACTCTGCAAATGTAACCTTTCTACCAAAAGACTGTCTTTTTCTTTAGCTGTTGATTTAAGCATCAGAACCGTGACCATCACTTTTAAGATAGATGTTTTCCTTCATGAATAAATAACGAGAAAATAGATGCAATTAAAATAAGCTTATTCTGTGTGAAAAACATGAAGAAAATGAAGACTTGTTTTCATACTGGGATATACGAAAATAAAGACTAGCTTTCATACTTTTCAGTTCTGTGAAAGAAGAAGAAAAAAAAAGAAAGCTACAGGAATGTATAGCATAGAAATACTGTGACAAGAGGCTATTTTTGTATAATAATAAGAAAAGAAGCAATGATCTTCTACAGATCAGATATCCATACAACCAAAGGATAAATAAAATTATTAATTCTAATTATTTTTTATAAAGTGACAGTCATTAAAAAATTGGGGTTTTGGCTCAGACAAACTTTTACTAATACTTATCTGAGAATAATCCTGAGGCTCCAAGAGACAGTGCACAAATGTCAAGAAAAAAAGAAAGTTTAAATAGGGCTCTAAGGAATTATGTGATAAAATGCCCACTTAGGAATCTACACTGAAGCCCTCAGGAGCCACTGCATACTTGTAGTTGTATGTGTGCTCAATTTGTATATAAAATTATAACATTTAAATTCAGTCCCTCACTTTGGTATTTAGTCAGTAAGAAAGACCTTCCTGGCACAGTCAGTCGAGTTGCTGAGCTGCTCTGCAAAACAACCAATCCCATCTGAAAGAGTGGGTATGGAAAAGCCACCAGTGACCCTGGAGGAGCACATTCGAGTCTTGGTGACACAACTCCCAGGAGTGGCAACACTGTCAGGAAGTGCACATTGCTAAGTACTTTTTACCAGATGCTCTGAGAGATGTTTTTAGCTCTCCTAGCTCTAATAAACGGGATCTGAACACCTGCAGTCTAGTCCTGAGCCTGTGAGAAAAGGAAAATTCCATCAGCCTGTGGTAATAGTTGAGCTTTCTTAGTCTAAATCCAGTCAAGAGGTTTGGCTCTTAAAATCTAGATACCCAAGAGGTTTCAAAGATTCTGCAAAAGCAAAGTGGTTGAACAAAAAGTTCCCAAAACTCATCTAACTTATTTGTACAATTGTCAAGATGTACTGACAATCCAGAATATATTTCCTGGGTGAAAGTGAAGAGCAGGCAGCATTTTGAATAAGTGTAATAGCTTCACAGATGGCAGATATCATATAGCACAGTGAGTCAATGAATGTCAGATAATCTGAAGTGACAATACAAACTGATGTTTGCACTCCATTTCACATTAAGAAATGCATGGTATTTTCATAGAAATAGGTAAGTATTATTAGACAATATATATTCATTTTAATTATCATGGGGGGAAGGAATGTGCAGCTATGGCACAGCTGACTGTCTATAATTTCAGGATTAAACAGGGCATTTTGAAGTCTTAAAGTAATAGTTAAATTTTGTTCTAAGAAACAGAAATCCAGCTATTATGAAAGGCTCATAATGGAAGCATTTTAGTATGTGACATGCCTCAGGCATATTCAAATCTCTGTTTGACATTTTCCGGAGTACCATAATCTAACATGACTGACAAGTGCTCTGTAGAAAATGGAGCTTGAAATAAAACTGTATTTTACTAAGTGCAACTATAGATAAGAGAGTTGATTGTACTTTGCTTTGCGTAATACCTAAAACATAACTCAGTGAAGGCTGCTCCCTGTCAGAGAATTTAGATCACCGCTGTGTGGTGGCTGAAGAACTAGAATGAAGTAACAAGGTTTGCATTACTGTTAAGAGGTGCATTAAGATGCCACGTTAAAGTTATTTTCATGTATGGAAATCCCTTTGGTATTTATCTGAATACTGTTGAGTTGTTAATGGTTTTAATTAACCAGTTCTCTGGTTCAATTTTTTTTAAAGTGTCTTGCTAAAGAATTACGAGTTTTGCTTGGATAACCCAAGTAAATCCCATTACCAAAATTTTTATAATTAATCATTATGAATGGAAAAAAACTAATGAAACAAATGCATTTGCTAAGTTATACTAAGGTTCATGAGTGCCACATCTCTTTAGTTACTGGGAAGAGCATTCACAAATCCAACTGCAAGATTAATTTCACTGAATCAGTAACAAAGATATTTATTTTTGTTGCTCCTGAAAAGCAAAGCCTTACTGACTGGGGTTTTTTTCTGGTTTACACTTATTAACTCTTTAAGACAGCAAAATAAAATGACTAGCAGTGTAAAATGTAAACATTTCCAAACATATCTGCTGAAAATATTCCAGAACCATTTGTCAAAAATTCCTATTGGTATTACAGGACGTCTAATGCATGCATTAATGCAGTTTGTGCATGTTTACATGCCATGCAATACAACTTGACTTCTTTGCTGTCTGTTTAAACTTCAATTACCTCATATTTTCATGTATTTAAAATATCAAAAAGGTCACAAGGACTTTTCAAATATTTTATGAGAATCTTTCAGGGTCATATCGACTTAATTGGTATAAGCACAAATCCTTGATATCTGCTCTATTGAGACATGCATACCAGAGTGTCAAAACATCCTTTGAACAAAGTCAAGAGTACTACAGTACCTTTTAGCTCATTGCCTAATTAATAAAAATTGTCTTGTGTCAAAGGCACATCATTCCTCCTGCCACTATTATAAAAAACTGCACCAGCCATTCAGCTGTGCCAACAGCATTTTACTAACTTCAGTACAATGACCAAAACCTTCAGTATTACAGTTATTTCTATTAAGTGTTTGCAATTTTACCTGAGCTGGTCTTTTGGGACATGGTACTCCCATGAAAATAGAGACAATTGTAATATTTATATGAATCTTACTATTACTGAACAAGTAATATTTTGTTAAAAAGGAGTCTATGCAGCAGTTGGGGAAGATGTTGGAAAATTCTTATAGCTATAGCACAGTAGTGTTTGATCCCTAAATCTGTGGTTGATGCTCGGTTTTGTACCATATAGTGCTTAGTACAAATACCAGAGATTAGTGTGGCTTTGTGTTAACTTCCTACATCAGTGACTAGTAGTCTGGTGCCAGCTATTGCTTCCTTATTTACCTGTATCAGTGACTAATATGTACTAGCAGATATCTTAGTTTTGAGAACAAAGATTTTGTGTCAGAGGAAAGAATGATAAGAGAAGTACATTATAATCTGATCACATATTTGAGACATTTTCAAGGAGAGAAGATGCATTAGAAGATCCAGAACCATAAAAGGGAAATTTGGGGAATGAGATGTTCCCAAACGACCACTAAAGACCCTCAAAAGACCCAACTGTATCCAAATAAGTCCATGGGCACAGTTAGCATATACGAATGTACTCTGGAAATGTGATGAATATGTAATAGAAATGTATTAGTTTAATAAATATAACCTAGTCTGTTGCTGAGTGTACATGTTTTATGGAGCTATCCCTATGCATCCAGTGCACTGAATAAAGTAAAGTTGGCTTTCCAACTTAGCAAACTGGTTGGAGAGCTTATTTCCTGTTTTTTTGGAGGCAATACTAACAGTTATTACTATTGTTGTTCTAGTAAATTATGTATCACAAATAAAATTATTATTCAGGAAATTAGAATTAATAATAACAATTAAAATTAAAATAAAAAATGTGTTATTGAAAAGATTATAAAACTACAGACCAAATGCTTACTGAATTTCCTAGTATTCAAGTTTTAAAATCCCATTTAATCTTCACAGATTGCACATATCGTAGATGATCTAGATAATAAACTCTGTTAAAAAGAGTATACTTAAAGACATTCAAAACTGGAATGATGTCATTTCAATCATGCCTGCATGTAGAAGACTATTATCTCTTTTACTTTGGAGAGCAACTGAAATCCTGGTTAAAGTTAAATCCTGATGTCTCTGCTTTCACTGAGGTTACTTCAAGCATGAAGATAACACAGTCAGATCGTGATAGGACACCAGGACATGGTGGGACAGGGGGAATGGTTTTAAAGTAAAAGAGGAGAGACTTAGATTTGACGTTAAGAAGAAATTGGTGGTGAGGCACTGAACAGGTTTCCCAAAGAAGTTGTGGATGCCCCTTCCCTAGAAGTGTTCGAGGCCAGACTGAATGGGACTTCAGAGAGCAGGATGCTCTCTGCCTGGAGCGGGGATGAAACAACTTGAACAACACCCAATTTGCTAAGCTATCAGGGGTGAATGGAGAATGGAGGTGTCATGCTTCTTTTGGTGCTGAATATTACTGAAACCAGCCTGTCTCATCAATTCCAAAGTTAAGCCTCCTAATAGTGAGGTGAAGATGTCGCAAACTTGGTAAAGTACATAGATAAAGGAATAAATAAGTGATTTTACTGATAACTAAAGATGCTGAGCTAACACAGCTGGTCCAGAGACATATGACTGACAGTCAATCACTTTATACTATAAAAGTTTTAATGGGAGGGTCTTCTAACATAAACCTTTTTGAAGTGTGTGTGTAGGTTCTTCCCTTGACTGGGGATGTCTCTCAAGATTAGTCCTCAAGGCTGAGTGAGAGATTTGCCCATGGTTGTTAGTATGAGCGAATAACATCCATCTTGACTTAATAATTATTTTCACGAGCTTTAATATAATAGTTTCAATATAATTGCTTCAATATAATTGCTTTAATATAATTACTTCAATAACAGTGCACTATCCTAGTAGCTATAGCTATCCATACTGTGTAGTAAACAATAATTATTAAGGTAGTTTAATTATTACCATAAAATTTTTTTAGTATTTATATATATAAAAATATATTTGATTTGCCATTCTTAATTCTGTGGGACAAAGTTGGATAAAGGTTCAATTACAACTATATAATCCTTTAGACATAAACTGCTGACAAAGTCTGAGGCTAAGATTGGATCCAGCCACACCTAGACTCCTCTCTGAGAAGCAGTTTAGAAAGCAAGGGGGTCTTTTCTGCACCTCATGACTCAATGGGAGAACTTCTTTACTATACTTGGTCTGAAGCTCCCATTCTTGCCCGTGACACCGTTATAGTGGAAGGTGCCCCTCACCAAGGCAGGAGGTTGGAACCAGATGATCTTCAAGGTCCCTTCCAAGCCAGGCCATTCTATGATTCTACGATTCTATCATCCATTTATTTTCAATGGGACATTTTAAATATTGTAAGTTCTAAAGCATTTTAAACAGTAGGTTTGTAAGAGTTTAAAGTTAAATAATTGGCACAAAAGCATGCTGCACAAATGAATGCTCGACAGTTCTAGTAGATGTAAGTGGATAATGCAAGACAATATGCACCATATAGAAAGTGGTGCACAAGGGTCCTTTAACCAGATGTGTCTATCCATCACTGTAGAAACAGTAATGAGTATTTCAGTAACGCCCCTCCACTGATTAACCTTTTCTGGGAAACTGATACTCTCAGGACTTCACGCACAGTGATGAGCTTGTTCCGTGAATGCACCAGATAGTTCTGTAAATCTCTACTCTTTACACACACTGAAAGGCATAGACTGGTCAATCCTCATGTAAAGCTTTCTAAGGCATATTTACGTCCTTGAAATATGTGTTCAGTATCACTGTCAGCCACTCTTGGGAGCAGGAAAAAGCATCTGCCTCGCATCCAGCACACCGACCGGGGAGGAATACTCCTGGGTATTGGGCTTTGGTGATTTGACTGCTCTTAACAGTCCCTACTTCTGAATTTTACAAAAAAAATGCATGAAAAAATCACAAACAAGAAATGGTTTATTTAATGCAGCTACCTGTTAATCATCCCATGAGACAAGACCTGTCTTTACAGACAGACAGTACCTTCTGCCCTCGATATTAAAAAAGTGGTCTTTTTCAAAAGGATAAGAAGTAATTTCCAGCATTCCTTCTTGGGGGAGCAAGTGATACGCTGGAGGAGGACATGGGTGCCATCCAGAGGAACCTCAGGCAACTGGAGGGGTGACCAGCAAGAACCACCTAAAGTTCAACAGTACCAGAGGCAAAGTCCTGCACCTGGGACCATCCTGTGTATTGATACAGGCTGTGAGTTGACCAGCTCAGCGACAAATTTGCAGAAAACGGTGTGGGGACCTGCTGAATGGAAGTCCGTGGTGTGCCCTGACAGCAGTAGAGGCTAACAGATGGCTGCAGGACATGCCTGGGCCTCTCCTCTCTGAGTACCAAAAAGATATTCAGAAACTGTAGAGTCCAGTAAAAAGCAAAGAAAATGATTAGGGGAAGAAGCGTTGGACACATGAGAAGCTGGTTCTTCTAAGTCTCCTGAGTTTCACTTAAAATAACAGTCCTGTTCTGGAACTCTTGATCATATTAGTAAAGTTTAGAATTATGAATCCTTGTTTTTCATTTCTGATGGCAGAAAGAGCTGCAAAGTAAGATGGAGAGAATAATTTTCCCCCCATTATCTCAAACACTCCCTTTTCATCAAAAAATATCGCATGTTTAAAGGCAGTAAATGACTAGTAAGAATAAAACTTGGAAATTCCCAAAGGAAACCTATAATGAGCACTTTTTAAACACGGGGACATTATGTAGTTGTCAAAGCTGCTATGCTTTAAGACAAAAAAAAAAGAAAGAAATGTTGTGCAGTGAATAAAAGAATTATCAGACTCCGTTGGGGTGAAAAAAAATGCTCACCAGCAGATTAAGCTTCTCAGCAACGCAGACCAAGAATTTTGCTGTTCTAAAGAGCAAAAGCCTAAACAGGACTGAGCCGTCTGTGTGAAGTGGCACTGCTAAATGAATGGCCAAGAATTAATGGTGTTACAGAACTGAGGGATGGAGACTGAATTCCGTTTATGGACTGAGTTCCAAGGTAGCCACATATTGTCCCTCTACAGCAGCAGAAACCCTGCTTTCCTGGGTGCTAGCACTGGTACAAGGGATCCTGGGAAATATATTACTCTGCATCTCTGTCAGTTTGCTGCCTCTTCAAGGTTGCATCTTTGGTTACTGACTGTGAGTAGATTTAATCCTGTGACTCACTAAGGGCATTTCAGATGTTGAAACACCTACACCTTATTTAATAACTGATTTAAAAGGCTATGTTAGAGGTCTCTGCATTCATTTCCAGTTTCTATCTGGGGCAATTCGTACACCAAAATACTACAGAGCACTAAACTAGGCTGGGATGTTCTACCAAGCTTTTGATGTTCCCTCCCACCCTGTATCTTGAAAAGGTAACACTATTCAAAAGGCTTTTCTTCTGCCTGCCCATAGCTGCAAGAAGATAGTAATGATGGTAGCCAGAGATCTGGCATGTTATCTGTCCTGTGAAATACATACTGTAGAAAAGGTCACTAGGGAATACAAGGTTTCGGCTAAATGTGAGTAACAATCTATGATGCTGAAATTCATTTATCATCCACATTTGTGTGTTGCAATGTGCTGTGTGCAGCCTAGTGGCATTCTATACTGATACTGATACTTTCTCTCTGACTACTTACTTACTTCAGCTTGAGTTGCTGCCACTAGTCCTCATTGGGGCTGAACCTTGAAAGAGATAAAAATCAGCATATCCACCCTGTGGGAAATCTCCTTAATACAGAGTTTTCAACCAGAAGCAGGACAAAAATCTGTGAATTTGTTTAGTTCAGCCAGTTTTATTTGGACAACCACAGACATTGTCTCTAGCTCTACTGTAACCACCCAGATTGTGTGTCTTTCTTTCCCTGTGCACTCAGACATGGCAAACACTATGAGGCCACTTGAAAGAAGCACCTGGCATGAGACACAGCTAGTGACTTGTGAATGCTTTGTAGAATGATGAATAGAAATAAAGCAGTGGTTCAGGTTCACCTGACTTTATACCATGAAAGCTAATTAACTTACACACCTCTACACCGTGGGTAGAAACTGTGCTTGACTAGAATAATGCATGACAGATCTTCATTTATTAAAAACATAAAGGTCACAAGAAAAAAACAAGAGCATTAATCTTGCACTCAACTGAATTAAACACAAGCCTGAACTACAAAAGTAGTTAAAAGGGAAGCTTTCTCTTTGTGAGTGGTTCCTGTCTGAAAACATTAGCTTCTGGGGATTTTTGAATGAAGAACAGCTGGCAAATCCAATCCACACTTGTTCTTTCTGTGATACTTGCAAAATGAATAGGCCTTTCTTATTGAGTTATGAATAAAGGGAAAACAAATGCTATGTTACTTTTGAAAAAATGCTATGTTACTTTTGAACAGATGTATTTTTCAGGAGCGGGGCTAAGTTCATCACCTCCTGTACCAGATGAGAAAGTTTACATATAGTAAAAGTTTTTCAGTTCAGATTTTCACCTGCTGACTATTACCAGAGCTGAAAATGAAATATCTGGTTTTAGAACTGATATTAAAATTGTCAGGTTTTCAATTCTTCTATAGTCAGTGGGGAAAGTTAAACATTTATTGAAGAGGATCTATATTCTAAGTAGGTAGGTGTGGAATAAGAGTAGATGGGAAGGTTGTATCTAGAAATCCACCACTTAGATTTGGGTGTTCACCTGAGATGCAGTGAAATACAGCAAAGAAATAAATCAGTTGAAATCCTCTTAGAACTCAGTCATGTATGTTATTTTAGTATCAGACCTTACCTTTTGAATAAAAGTCCTCTGGTTAGAATACCCATGCAAAAAGTAAAAGAAAAATTCACCTCAGTCTGGGATTTGTTAATCTATAACTTCACTGGTGGAGTTTGTCATAGCATCAATTTATCAGGCTTTCAAAAAAACTAGGATTAGGACAATTTCTGTCAGATCTTTAGAGGCTATGAATTACGACAAATTGTAAGATTATGCTTCTTAAGAAAGGGAAGAAGCCTGACATCAAGTCCAGTTGCAGTTACTAGATTCTCTTAATTAGATTATTAGATTCTCTTCATTAAAGAAAAATTGTAACCCAAGGCTGCAAGATGGGATGTACTGCCACCCTTTGCTTGTACAGTTAGGTAACCTTTACCTAGTCTTTCCTTGTCCCCAGGACTCTTTCTCCTTTCTGCGTGTGTGTCCCAACAGGGCTGCAGAGGTCTCATATGAGGTAGGTTTGGACAGTATTTTGGCTTCTAGGAACAGTGGAGGTGAAAAGTCCAAGTGCACAAAAGAAGTTTAAAATCCAGGTTCATCTACTCAAACATTATCTAAAAAAAACCAGAACTGCCTCTTTTGGTACCATTTTTGAATCAAATTTATTATTTTCTTACTAACAACTCTCTACTCAGAGTCCTGGTGAACTTTCCTAGGGAGCAGAAGATGAGGGTTCACAGGTCCTCCGACTGCTGAGATCCTAAAATTTAGGTCTTTTGCTCCTTCATTCATGTTTCACTCACTAGGCTGAAGGCTATTGCACTGACAGTGTGCACAGGGGTAGTCTAAGTGGGGAATTTTGACAGAAAAACACTCAGGTTTTTAAACTTCAATAAACTGATGTGTTGACATATCTCAAAATATAAGGGGTAATAGAACTTTAGTCTGCAAAATCTCCTAATACAGATGCAACATTTTGGATGCTGGGGCATTTGGACAGAAAGGCAGGGATTTCACCGTCTTAGTCTCTATGTTAAGTACCTACACACAGGTTCACAAAGTCACTTAGGCTCCTAGCTTCCATTTAATTTAAACTGCATGAAAGCTCCTAAGTGCCACTGAGAATTTGAATCCTTAATTTTAGTTAAAGTGAAGCTTAGGCACTTTTGGATTCAGAGAATTAATCACTATAAATCTGGGCTGACTTCCAAGCTCCAGAAAGATTGAAAAATTGGTAGGTACATACTATTCCCTTTAGATTTCCATTCCCCAAAGGATGTTTTAGCCTGCTTGATGGAAACTGAATATTAAAGATGTTATTTAACTTCATACTGTCAGTGAATAAAAATCTGGTGAAATAAAACCAAAGTGTATGTGTCTCTATACAAGAGATGACACTCTGAAAAAAATACAGACATACTAAACTATCTTATATTTCATGAAGAGAAAAATACAGCACATTATTCCATGTAGGATTTAAACTTTTTAAATCCTTTTTTTAATCTGTTCTATCAAGAACAGGATAAATCAGAACACATGTACATAAGTTTGTATATATTTACAGCAATGTGTCCTTGCAGTAAATAAGGCAAATGGAAACGTGGGCTGCATTAGGCAAAGCACAGTCAGCAGGTTGAAGGAGTTGATGCTTCCCTGTTACTCATCCCTGGTGAGATGCATGTGGAGTTCTGTGTCCAGTTCTGGGCTTCCAGTACAAGAGAAGACATGGACTGTTCAGCCTGAAGAAGAGAAGGCTCAGGGGGATCTCATCAATGCATAGATATATCTGAAGGGAAGGTGAAGAGAGGACAGAGCCAGGCTCTTTTCGGTGGTACCCAGAGACAGGACCAGAGCCAATGGGTACAAGCTGAAACTGGTCTGCACATCAGGAAAGACTTTTTCATTGTGAGGTTGACCAAGTACTGGCACAGATTGCTCAGAGAGGTGGTGGAATCTCCATCCTTGGAGGTATTCATGATCATGAGGACATGATCCTGATCAACTGGCTCTGGGAGGCCCTGCCTCAGAAAGAGGGCTGTAAGAGACGACCACCCTCCCAACTTCAACTTTTCTGCATATATGCGGTAAATAAATAAATACATATATGGGCATGTTTGTGTGTGTACATGTGTGTATATATGCACACACATGATTAACATAAGTGAGCATATACATAAGTGAAAATATATATATGTATATAAATCTGTATCTCAGATATACCTATATTATAGATATAAGTTTACACAAGTATATATTTATATATGCATGTTATATGCATTGTTCCATGCATATATGAACTTTGCTCTTTTCTCCCATTTACATTTTGGACTGGATAGCAGTTTTCTAAGATTATTATAATAAAAAGATATAAATTGTATACAGCTGGTTGTGTTCTATTTGTGTTTTCTGTACAGATGATTAAATATTGAGCAATTACAAAGCACGTTCATATTTCAAGTAGAAATACATATTCTAGTCAAGTAAAAGAATAAAGAAATAAAATATTATCAATATGCCACAGATAGCAGTCGCAGTGTGTATTTGTTTTTATTTCTGTCTAAGGAGTAGTTTCCTGGGAGATACTACTCTGACAATGTGAGTCCTTTCACATTTTCATGGACAAATATCTGCAAGTCACCTCTCTTCAGTTTGTGTTGTACTTCATTTTCCACCCCCTGCATGTTGGCCTGGACTTTTGCACATCATGGTATATGATTCTACTTGGTTGTGAAGGGTTTGATCTGGTTTTTATACACTAACCAGAAAAACTTTTTTCCCAGTTAACCACATAAAACTTCGTTAAATTTAGAACTAATTTTTTGTTCCTCTATTGCAAAAAATTCTATCCTGTGAACTTGAAAACTTCTTTTTTTAATTTTAAAGTTAGTCACTAGTGATAATTTTAGAAAAATATGCTTATTTCTAATTGCTCTTTTCAAAATTAACAGAATTGTAGTCTTTGGTGGTTAAAAAATAATCAGTTTTACTGGATCTTCCATCCTTTTCTAAAGAAAGGAAAAGGAGAAAATATAACTGAGAAAATCTACTTTTGATGGACTCCATGTACTGACAACTTAAGTGAATTTCTTTTTAAGTATGCAATTTATCTCTACCAGGGTTATTGTGAAGGACCTCACTTCTAACCCTTGTAATGAGATATCTACTTTGCTAAGTCTGTAATTTGATTTTCTCATACCTTTCACCTATTCTTAATAACTACTCAGAGAAATACTTCATAGAAAGGAAGAGTGCCTTTGACTCAGTTAAAAAGATTTGATCTGTTTTCTAAGTGAAAATGTATATTTGTACTGTATGGACTGGAAGAGACAGACAACAATGTTAGTTTAATGTGATGAGTTATTTGAAACCAGTCATTCGTTCATTAGTCATCATTATATGAATCTACTCCTAACTCAGTAGTTACCTGTAGGTTTAACTTTGCCTATTTTTTAGAAAAACTCCCACTTCTGCAAAGATTATGTATTGTTAATGAGTTTTCTTTTTGGAGATTTCCTGTCCAACCTCTTGCCACAAAGCATTGTCATACTTTGATTTGCAAGTTTACTTAGCTTCCTTTCATCAGCTTTTCACTCAAAATATCTCAAATAGAAGCAGCGAGGGAAATAAATCTAAGGTAGTGAAACCTAGCAATGTAATGAAGTCTACCTTTATTCCAGTCAGAAAACCTACGGATAGCCACTCCCTTTTGTATGGAAGAAAACAACTTGGTGTTCTGCATAACTCTTAATTTTATTTCGTGCCTAATTTTTAACAAATTGTAAAAAAAATATTCAAGTTAATGTAATGTCTGAGTCAGCATCTTCATCAGCATCCTCCTGCACCCCAGGACTATGTAATGTTTATTATAAGAAATATTATTTCTTTTGTACTTAGGGTTATGGGTGATAAGTATTGGCAATAGTATTTAGAATGGACCTTCTTCTTGCCACAGTACAACATGCAGAACTATAAAATGGTGAACTTTTAGGATATTTTAATATTTTTTTTTCCTGCTGAATAGTGTGTTTTTCTGTACATTTTCAGTTCAGAAAAGGAAAAAAGTGTTTGGAAGTTTTGATGACTTCAGCAGAGATGCGTTCACCTGTTATTTTTTTACATAGTCTATTCAATTTTTGGATTACTTTTTTTTCAGGCTTCCTCTAGCTGTCAGGATCATTTACTTCTAGTAAAGGTCAGACAAGTTAAATTACGTCTATTCATTTTGTCTAGTGAGATTTTTTTTTTGGTGGGCTTTAGTACTGAAATTCTGGGGGTTTATGAAAGATATTATTAATTGATTCTTTAATTGATTGTTGTGGAGTAAATATATATGCAGAGAGTGAGATGAAGGACATAGTGTGCCTAAGGCTAAAGAACAACAAATGTAGGAGTGCAGGAAAGAATGTCACATTTTAGGAAGGACTGAGATGAAAAAACTGAGGGTATATGACCAATGTCTTGAAGAAAAAAAGGCAGAAGCCTCATTTGAAATAACTGTTCTGTGAGAACTCTAAGCCATATTATTTCTAAGCTTTTGTAATTAAAAAATTATATATCTGGAATTCTCGTGATTTTAACTAAGGAACAAATCAGTTACTTAGACTTACTATTTAATTGACCCTCAGAATTTAGCTCAAATTTTCAAATATGAGCAAGGAAAGGATTTAGTCTGCTAAAATTAGGCATCTTAAAAGTCAGTTTTTGATATACCATTCCCTTACTTGAGTCCCTCAACAGCAACAAGAGCAAAAAATGTGGAAGTAGGAGGTAGGTACTGTGTATTCTCAGCTGGACAAGCAATTTCCATCATCCCTAAAGGAGGATGCTACTTTACTTGTCTTGAGCTCACTCTGCTTCCCCTTACTAGTTCTTTAATAATTGGAGGCTATCCAGTCAAAGCAATGTTACTTTTGAAAGCAGCAGGGCTTACATTTATTGTTTATACAATTTTCAGATGGCCAATTTTCTATAACATCTATATTTCCTATTTAATTGGAAGTGATACACAGAAAATTGTATGGGTTTGTTTTCACAGGAAATTAATGAATTTATAAGCTGATGAACTACAAAATTAATTTTATCATATTGTCAGTCATCTCAAAATTCCAGTTGCCTTCCAGCTGAAGCATGACAGCTTTATCAGAAACACACATGGGCCAGATTCACAAAATATTTTTGTGCTGAACTGCATACTGGCCAGAATGTAGGCATCTAAGCCAAAGTCAGGAGGCCATGAGATCCTTCTCCAGACACTATGTGCATTTTTGTGAGTCAGATCTAAAGTAATCACGTTAAGTCAACTGAAGTTCACTTGCTCTTGAATGCTCTGGAGTTTGAGGGAGGAATGCGGAGAGTAAGAGGCAGATAGAAATTCATTGATCGATCATCTTAACGTACCTTGATCTCATCTGCAAAAAGCTGAAGTCTAAGAAGTACAAAATGCCTTTACATGGAATACTTCCACCCACCATGACAGCAGAAGCTTCTGCAAACATGCTTACTTATACTAGGGCACAGTATAAGTACTAAATGGCTTGGTTTGCTTTTGTTCGTGATCCTTTTGAACTCAGCCCTCTGCAAAGTTGTCTGTCTGGGTGACAGGGAAGAACTGTAATATTTTAAAGAACCTTTGAAGCTTCAGAGGTAATTTACTGTAATTTATTTGTCTGTAATATATGGACCCAGCCTTGGGATCTGAGTCTGGTAGGATGGAAAAGAAATCCAGAGACTATGTTGCAGAAGAAGAGCTTAATCTATCAGCCCATACCAAGTAGGATAGAATTCTGCTAATAATGGCCCCTCTTCGTGAACGAAGATTTGGGGAAAGGTCTTTTACCTTTCCAGCCTGCGCAATGGATTTTTTAGGTGAGACACAGCCTGCGCTGAACTGAGCCCACCCTTTAATCCTAAGGTTCATCTGCCGGGGCCAAGCAAGCTTGGACAATGGCAGTGAGGTCCTCAGGATGTAGGTTTGTTTAGAGTGACCTTCTCATAGATGGATGGCCTCACAGGGCTAACGGGCTCCACAGGGCTAACGGGCTCCATCTGCCCGGGGGACTGGCTGGATTCGAACCTGGGTCGCAGAGGTGAGAGTCCTGCACGCTAACCACTAGGCCACCAGGGGTCCCCTGGAATTCTGCTAATAAACCAGGCTTAAATAGCTAGTCAGTGTGATGCATGAACAGATTTACTCTACATGGGAGAAAAAAGTTAGGGAGACTTATTCTTTTAATTTAACAATTCACACTTCAGTAAAGTGTGATGTGTTCTCTTGGAACATAACATGTGACATAAGTTATGGCCTTATATGTGCTAGTTTCTCTGAAAAGTCTTCCTTGAATGAGTTCTTTTCAAGTCAATGGCCATTCATGCATAACGTACTGCTTTGTTTTCATCTGGCTGTGCATTTTTTTTCAGTGAGTCACTATCCATGAGCAAGACACCTGCTCAAAAAGAAACATCAGAGTAATTATAGTGGGAATCTGTATTGTGAAATAATGTGTTGTACGAAGTTACTTCTGGCCATTTATATCAGACGTGAGAATTAATCAGTTGCACATTGGAAGATAGAAGAAATAATCTGAACTGAAAAAAATAGTTATTTTTTTTAACTGTAATCATATTATAAATTTTCAAATTTAGAATTTTCCTTTTTCTGTTGTTAGTAAAAGATAAAGGACATTTTGATCAGGAAGGAAAAGCATCTTTACTTATCAAGAGGCTAATTAAGGTACTAATAACGTTCAAGTGCAAATAACAGGAGAAAATCATATTCTGCAAAAGAATAAAGTAATTTGATAGTGTATCTCAGGAAGAAAGTTAAAAAGCATTGTAGTACAAAATTAAACATTTAACAAGGCACAGCATTTGCACAAGACACACTAATTCACTGTCCATTTCTTGGGACACTCAGTGGCATGAATTTATTTTTCTTACTTTCTGGATCAGCTTACGTCCGTGTTCACCTTATCATCATTACTTCTGCTGAAAGGTTTGTAGTATTTGATGGGGAACTGATGGGGAACATTTGTATTGCTTATTTTCTCAGATTATGGAAACAGTTATGGAAACAAGTCATTAAAACCTGTAATACTTCTCATAACCATTTCAAGAGATCCATGAAACATCCACGGCAGGAGGGTTGAACTAGATGATCTTTAATGTCCCTTCAAACCCAAACAATTCTGTGACTCTATGATTTTTAAAAAATGAAGACAGTTTTATCGGTCCTTATTCCGTAGTCCTCTGGAATATTTTTCATACTGTGTGACAAGCAGTTGACATCAAATTTCTGATCAATGCTAGTAGGGACAGATAATAACTTTCTGAACTACTTAGATACTAAAGCTACATTTATATTTGTATTTGCTTCAGATATGATATCTTATGCACTGTGTTAGCATTTCAGTCTAATAGTAGAATACTCATGAAATGTTTTGATTATAATTCTCTGTTTCTGCTACTGAGGACTCTGTTACCATTTGTTCAGTTTCACTGTGTTTCCTCATATCCTCTTGTCTTTACAGGGAACTGTTGCTTTTAGACCTATTTGTTGTTCTTTGATCAGTTTAAGAAAGATTTTGATAACTTCTTTTCTCCCTTCTCAATTATTTTTAATTGAAGTGGAAGGCAGACAGTCTTGAAATTAATGGTCTTTCCTTTGAGTTTGACCACCTCCACTGGAAATGACTGCCAAAGGTCCTCGTGTGGGTCATGCACTATAACTCTGCAGAGAATGTGTGTCCAACTCATATAACAACAGGCAATCCTCATGCTGCATTGGTCATTGTCTATTTTGTTGTTTATTTCTGACTAAATTTGTTTCAGTATTTCACTGGACTCATCTTTCTTTCTGCTTGTACTTTTTGTTTCTCAGCTACCTTTTGTTTGTCAGCACTCAGAGATATGAAACTTTTTGCTTTCTTTCTATGGGGATCCACTGTAGCCTCCCTATAAAACAGCAGAAATACAAAGAAAAGCAGAAAATATTGTCCAGATATTATTTTTGGCCCTGTTTTCTGGGAAATCACTCATAACTTCCTCTCTGGTACTTGGTCTGCATTCTGCTAAACTGGGACATTTTTTCCCATATTCATGTATTCTTAATTCCACCAATTTCACATTACTGAGAAATTAATGATGATCAAGTTGCTGCCTCCATTTCCCTGCAGTGACAAGGAATCAAACTATGTTGTTGTCCTCTAACTAGAGAATTGCTGCAAGTCCTCCTGTCATCCTATTTTGTTGCTACATTTGCAACGACTGAGATATTGTTTTACCATATCTATGGTTAGATCCCCACTTTCCCCACTCTTATTCTTTCTCTCCTTCAACTCTACCTTACGTTATGCCCACTTGTGCCAATTTGCAGCACATAGGAATCAAATACAGGATGAAAGGTATCAGGACACACAAGGTTTTCTTGTTTAAATTTAAGCTCCAGAAAGGCAGTCACAGACCTTTTGGGGGGTAAAAATGAAGACAAAGTTATTTTCCTTTAACTTCAAGGGAAAAAATTAAGAAATTCCTGTAACTAAGGAAGGGTACTATGTATTATCCCATCACTGTCTCTCCACCCCTTCTTGGTGGAGCAGTCTTTTTCTTAGTTTTAATTATGTTTACTTAGAAAGACAAATTAGAAAGTTTTTCATGAAGTAGTAATTTGTCCCAATGAAATCAGCTGTGAATAGGGAGTTTTCACTTGAAAAATAGCCCTTAGTCACTATCCAGTGATGATACTCAGTGGCACAGCAGGATATTCACGGTTAACTGTTAAGGAAGAGCTAATCAAAATTATTCCATTAAGCAACATCTATCTAAATATTGTGATTTTTCTATGAAAGGCAGGAGCAGCTGGACTGTATGAAGAAATTAATCTATTAAATAATTAATAGTTGTGTCTCCATTAACATATTTTCTATTATTTACCCAGTGGTGGAATGCCATTTCACTATTTCTGCCTGTAAAAACATAAAAGCTCTTTCTGTAAAAACAATCCTGCGTGTCATTTTAAAATTTACATTTTTATTTTCTATTGTGTAAATCTGGTATTATATCCAATTTTCTTTAAGAATTTATATTTATGCTTGTACAAGCAAATCCTGCATAAGGAATAACAAAGTGCTTGGAATTTGAATTTAAAATTACTCTCATGCACATAAACAGAGTTATGACATATGAAATATGGTTATGGATTAGCAAATGTGTCTCACTGGTTTTTTTGTCTCAAGTTTCTGAATGTTTTTCAGAACTGGAGATGTGGAATGATAAATATTCTGGGATCTGCAGGCCTTCCTGAAGGTGGCTCCATTTGATAAAGGTTAAATTAGACAATCTGGGATCAGATCAACTGCAAATTCTTAATTGGTCAGAAGAGAAAAAAACAGAAATAACTGCTCAGATAACAGGTATGAATAAGGCAGTGAAAGAACTTCCATAAAATAATTCTGGGATTTAACCAATGTATTCATAAAGTTAATCAACAGAGCAAAGACTCTACAAAAAATTGAGAAAAGAGTCTTTTCTTATTACGGTGTATATCTCAGTCTCAATTCTGAACTAAAGACTGTCCTTAATAGTAATTTTCCTTTCTTTTTTAATTCTGACTACTGAAAAGTACAGGTTCATTGGATTGTGTCTCATTCACACATAGTTGTTTCCAGATTCAGTGAAATAAAGATACAGAGAACAAAAGATCTACAGAAGAACACTTGTTTATTTTAGGATAGTGCTCAATTCTGCCTCAAATTACTTCAGCTCAGGATGCAGATGGAAAGATAAAATGTACAAAGCTTCATTTCAAAATAAATTCTAAAATAGGAAATGGAAGAGGAAATTAAATTTCAGTGTACTTCAAAAGAACTATAGACTGAAAAACTTTTAAAGCCAGGGAATATGATTATATTTGTCTGCCAATTAAAAAAAAAAAGGAGAAAATAATATTTGAACACTGAGGTTTTCTGTGATGTTCTAATTGTAGAAGATAAACCTTGAAAACCCTGTAGAAGCCTAAGATATGTAGTCAAGGTGTTCTGGAAGTCTATAGAGTTCTGTAGGGTTACTTGAATCTAGACTAGCATTTGTCTCACATCTCAAGTACAGCATCTTTGAAACATAATGCATAAATTAAATATTTTCTGTTTGATACATTTTTAGAAAAAGGCTTTAAACCTACTTCAACATTTTTCAAAGTATCATATGTAGTTCTAGCTTCCCATCAGCCAGTAATGCCTCGTATATCTTTTCCAAATCATCTTTCTCAGAGCTCTGTGATAATCCCCCACAAATTAATGGTGACATAATAACCAGCCAGTTAAACTTGTATATGCGGAAAGCTTGCATATGAAAAAAGTGTGTCATGAAGAGATAAGGCAAATCAAAAAACAATAGCAGTGTTTGTTGTCGATGGTTAAACCTATTTAC
The DNA here is from genome assembly GCF_003984885.1 of Neopelma chrysocephalum. NCBI lineage: Eukaryota > Metazoa > Chordata > Aves > Passeriformes > Pipridae > Neopelma > Neopelma chrysocephalum. The sequence continues at coordinate 2,788,428 of NW_020897742.1, read as the reverse complement.
AGGACAACAAACTCATACCTTCATCTACATCGAGGAGCCATAAAACAGCTTTCTCTGCCCCTCCAAGGACCTTAAAATTTTTGGTGTCTGTTCATCTCAGATAAATATAAGTTGTTATCCACTTATACCTGTCATGTATGGATATACATTGGAATCCAGTAAGTATTTAATACATTGGGCATTGAACAGAATTTTAGCTTTCTAATCAATACCACATAGATATCCTGGTAAAACATCAGAGCATTCCCCCAGAAGATGAATCACTTCAGTATGAAATCCTTTAGAAAAAAAAAGCCTTTAAATATTTTTCTGTCTTGATCTGAAATAGAGTAGGAATGCTACAGGCATGTGAGTAATTATCTAAGTTACATAAAAATGGATTTCATAGCGCGAAGAAGAGGGTTTTGGTTTCTGGTTTTCAATACCTTGGGAATAGACTCTCAAATATAAGAATCTTGTCCTGCATTCATGAAAGACTCCTAAAGAATTCAGTAAAGATGGAGGTGGGGTGAAGTGATGAGCACAGAGAGGAAGATTGGGATTTACAGTGTATAATCACACAAATGCTACTTGTTCTGGCTGTTGGCAAAGCAAGATAAGAAATAAGCTCACAGAGAAACCTACAGGTAACAATTTTTTGTGGTTTATTTTTAAAAAATCTTAGAAAATTCATATTCCACAACTCTTGCCTCTGTAAGGTTTTAGGTAAACTTGGGAAAGTGCACGTTAATTTTGTGAAACATCCTGAGCCTGAAGGCAGTTATTTTCTTCTGTCTGTTGGAAAGTTAAAATATGAATTTGAAAAATCACTGTGACCTGGGGAAGTTCAAGTCTGTACTTCTTACTGTTCACCCTGTAACACAGTAGATGTTTTTTATATATGTTTAAGTTTACTTATTATTTTAAAAATTTTGGTTTTGTTGTTGTTTTTTTTTTAATAAGAAACAAAAGTTAAATATTTAAGTACCACACTGTCTTTTGATGATTGTCTTTGTTTAGAAGAATAGCATGTAAAATGTCTCCTGTTCTCTAAATGACTGTTTGACTCTCAAGAAAATGCATACCTTTTAGGCTAAATAAAAAATAACAATTTAAAAAAATATTGTCAGCAAACAGTAATGAGTTAACTGGCTTCATGTAAATTCTAACTAATGAACACATTCTATGGCCTATAGAAAGGACATTTCCACTTTAATGGTTCAATAACTGTTGAGTTATGAATGGATATAAATAAGCTTTTTATATGTAAAAAAAGTTGCTCAATGATTTTTAATTCTACTTAAATTATTTTCTCCTTATATCAGGTTATGATAAACTCCAGCAGAATTAAAAATTACCAAGGAATTTGGATTTCAAAATATTTCTGTAAAAAGGTATTTCTATCAAAATCAACTTATTTGGAAACAAGACATCAAACAGTTTTTTCAGACTAATTTAATTTGCAAAATAAAATTCAGTAACCTAAAAAAGTTTCAAAAGAACATAAATTTTCCATAATTTCGATTTTTAATTCCACTTTACTTTCAATTTTTTTCTCTTTCCTCACTTTGTCTTGCTTTTTTTTCCATTCTATTGTAGAAAAAAAAGAGAAAATATCAAAATTGAAATGCAAGACAACTCTGGTTTTCCAGAAATAAACAAAAAATTTTGTTGTTTTTTTTTTTCAAAATATTACTGCCCATTAAAAAAGAAAGTATCAATTTTTGATATACACACAGTTTTGGAAAGAAATTTTTCTTCTGTCTGTAATAAACTATCTGGAATATTAGTAAGAAATTAATTTTCAAATTTCAACACTAACCGTGGAATAATAAAGAACTTCAAATTTTTTTTCCTTCTTCCTTTGAATATACATTTTGCAAGTATGTCTCTTTTTGATAGTATTTTAAATGCCTAGAAGACAATTTTCCAATTCAAAAATAAACCAAAATATTTTAGTTTTCTCTCCAAAAGTGGGAGCAGGAGACTCTTTTTTTTTCTCACTTTCTCTCAATTGGATTGCAACAAAATATAAGGATCTATAATTATTCTTATAGTGATAGCAATAGACATAACACTTTTAAGAATTAAACCAAATTTGGGGGGAGATTACAAAGGAACGAATTATTCATAACTGTTGTGTAGGCACAAAAAGGGAAAATTCATGCAATATTAATGAAAATTATTATCCTACTCTTAGAAAGAAGTATTACATATCACAGCCATTGTTTGCAAGATTGCTTTAAGCAGCAGTTTTTAAAATTAATTTCTACCTTTCATAGTCTCTAGAAGGTAGAAACTACAGACCATCCTGCTTGGTCAAGGGAGTTAATGCAATGTATTTTCTGGATCATGAAGGCAGTAAAAAATCCACCATGAGTTCAGGAACCACAACAAAGTAATTCCTGAAGGAAATGCCTTCCTAACAGAAATAGTGCTAAACACACATGGAAGTATTTTATGAAAGAGTTGCATCTTTTCCCATTAAAAAGCTGAATATTATCACAAATTTTTCTTAACAGATGAATGTAAGCATCCTCACCATGTTCTCGCCTTAGCCAGAACACTAAAGGATTTTAAGGTAGGGCATCCTAAGAAAACATGCTTTGAATTTGAATTTTAGTTTTTCCTTTTCCTGTGTAGGTGTGTGAACACCTGACTGTGCTCTTGTACCCAGCTCCTTCCACATCTGCAAGCAGATGCTCATAAATCCTAAATGACATAGAACACAGGTTTGATGCAAAGTCACAGCATCTGTGGCACTAATTTGCAGCTAAGAGACCTTCAACAGGACTTGACAGTTCAAGTTGTAGCACCAGCACCAGCAACCAGAGTTGCCAGTGCAACTCTGAGCTGGCTCCTGCCTGCCCAGGAGGCAGCACAAGAACACACAGCTTTGGCTATCACATATCCATTATAATCATTTAGTTCTGGAAGTCTGAAATTATTCTGATCTCCTAACAAAAAAGAACAAAACATGAGTTCTTCAGAAAAAATATCAGCACTACAGTTTTAAGTTTGTGTATGAGAACAATCTAACATCAGCTGGAATTACATCAGCTGGAATTACATCAGCTTTTGCTCTAAATTATTTGAGCAGAAAACTTTAAACAAAATCTCCATTCTAATTAGAAGAAACCATAATCATCATAAATTATTAAAATACCAATGTTGTGGTAAACAAAGCTGACAATATCACTGTGATAATTATTTTAAAAAATAAATAAAACATGTTCTGTCATGCTTGACAAATCTAATTACAGAAGGTTTTTTATATGCAGAGGTTGCAGACTATTAGTAGTAATCACACTAATGGTTTGTCCTTGCTACTTAGCAAGGTTTATTTTGTGTAGTGAAAACATAAAGTAGGCATACTACTGGCATCTGTGTCAGAATACAGATGATATTTATATCCTTCCCATACTAAAGGCTGAGACAGCTGAAAAGATTTTTGTCACCATTCCCTATTCAAAAGGTACTCAGAAACTGAAGAGAACGTAGAGATGTTAACCCCGTCTTACTTGTCAGTGTAAGTTCTGAATTCCTCTTGTGATTGCATAAGCTTTTCATGTATGATTAGAAGATACAGGGAAAAAGGAGAATTAATGCTCCATCCCATGTGACCAGAACTGGGCATTGAGAGGAATGCACAGAAAATCCTAGCTATTAATCAGTTTTATCTCATTTAAACTTGCAAGTCCCTGAAGGAGTTTCACCGAAGGTTAAAGTAAGTATGTTTTAAGTTTTACTTCTTTTTCTAACTTGGAATAGAAGACAAGATTCTTTTGGTTGGTCTCTTTCTCCCTATATTTTTCCAGATCTGATATAGTTTGTTTTTCCCCACTCTATGCTGTCTCCAACAGAACACTATGTTCAAAAGCACTAACCACTCCTGTCACTTTAAGATTGCGAAAAGACCTTCCCTAGGCTGTAAAACTCAGCTCAAAGTAGCTGAAATGGAAATGGAGGTTACTGTTCTTTCATACAATCATATCTTCACTATTCTTATTTCTTTATCTTATAATATAAATCCAGCAAGAACACCATTGCGATTTGAAACACCTTTCTCTGAACTATGAGTGTCTGATTTGAGGGCTTCATTTCTGTAAAAAACTGGTTTTGAATTTGACTTCAAAATTTTGCATCTTGCTGTAAATAGATTTTTTATTGTTAAAATACTACACATCCCATTTCTTCCCCTCTTCCCCATTTACTGCTTCTTTTTCCATGGGGAAAAAAGAAATAAAAGAAAAGGAAGATGTGATGTCTCTGGCCTGCCAATACTTATTCAGGGTCAAGGAAAGATGCTGTATTCACTGCAGATTACATTTTGCCTCTTCTGCAGAACAATAGGAAAATCTTTGTTCGGTCGCCAGTGGGTACCACGTCTGCTGAAATGTTCCCATGGAGACAGGGCATAGCTGAGCACAGCGGCCGAGTTGCACCTTACAGCCCTTCCATGGGGTCTGTGGTTACTTGTGCAGCTGATGGAGTGCACAGCAAAAGCACCTCCCTTCTTTAGGAATTCATTTTGCTAGAAGTCAAATGCTTGTTTCCTAAATAAGACTTAAAACTATGTAAACTACATAAAGGGGAAATAAACAAACAAACAAACAGATGTACAAACATTTCACACAAATTTCACAATATTCCAGTAATACCTGAGGAAACTTGAAAGCCTTGTATAGCTGAGATTCTGTTTTGTGAGTTCGGGCTTTATCTGTATTTTAGAATTATTTCTAGATCTAAAATCTAAAAAATACTGTCTTCTTTAGCATGAAATGACTTTAACTCATTCATTCCTCTGTGTTCAGAATAAAAATGATATTTTGTGGAGTATCAGAATGTGAGTGGCTTATATAAACACTTTTACTCATGATTTAGTTCCTCAATTCCAGAATAATGCTTGAAATATGTATTTATGATTAAAAATTTTTGTATGTTTTATTTGGATCAAATTTTTCCATAATAATTTTTTTAATTTGAGAGTACATGTTTGCTTCATCAAAACTGATAAGTTGACAGGAGGAAAAGTTAGTGGAAACGTATTTCAAGATGCAGGTATTCAGTTTTCTGTTTGGTTGTGGTATCTGAACCATAGAATCATAGAATCATAGGATCAGCTGGGTTGGAAGGGACCTTTGAGATCATCAAGTCCAACCCTTGATCCACTACCACTGTGGTTACCAGACCGTGGCACTAAGTGCCACATCCAGTCTCATCTTAAAAACCTCCGGGGATGGAGAATCCACCAATTCCTTGGGCAGCTCATTCCAATGCCTGATTACCCTCTATGCAAAGAACTTCTTCCTAATATCTAACCTAAATCTCCCCTGGCACAGCTCAAGACCATGCCCTCTTGTCTTACTGATAGTTGCCTAGGAGAAGGGAACGACCCCCACCTGGCTACAACCTCCTTTTCGGGGAGTTGTAGAGAGTGATGAGGTCTCCCCTGAGCCTCCTCTTCTCCAGGCTGAACAGCCCTAGCTCCCTCAGCCTCTCCTCATAGGACTTATGCTCAAGTCCCTTCACCAGCCCTGTTGCTCTTCTCTGGACCTGCTCCAGCACCTCAATATCCTTCCTGAACTGAGGGGCCCAGAACTGGACACAGTACTCCAGGTGTGGCCTCACCAGTGCTGAGTACAGGGGAAGAATCACTTCCCCGGACCTGTTGGCCACACTGTTCCTGATCCAGGCCAGGATGCCATTGGCTTTCTTGGCCCCCTGAGCACACTGCTGGCTCATGTTCAGCTTCCCGTCAATCCAAACTCCCAGGTCCCTTTCTGCCTGGCTGCTCTCCAGCCACTCTGTGCCCAGCCTGTAGCGCTGCAGGGGGTTGTTGTGACCAAAGTGCAGGACCTGGCACTTGGCCTTGTTGAACCTCATCTCACTGGAATCGGCCCAACTCTCCAGCCTGCCCAGGTCCCTCTGCAGAGCCCTCCTGCCTTCCAGCTGCTCAACACTCCTCCCCAGCTTAGTGTCATCTGCGAATTTGCTGATGATGGACTCAATCCCCTCATCTAAATCATCGATAAATATATTAAAAAGAACTGATCCCTGGGGGACACCACTAGTGACCAGCTGCCACCTGGATGCAGCACCATTCACCACCACTCTCTGGGCCCAGCCATCAGCCAGTTCCTAACCCAGCACAGAGTGCCCCTGTCCAAGCCATGGGCTGCCAACTCTTTCAGGAGAATGCTGTGGGAGACGGTGTCAAAGGCTTTGCTGAAGTCCAGGTAGAGCACATCCACAGCCTTCCCCTCATCCACCAGGCGGGTCACCTGATCATAAAAGGTTGGTCAGACAGGACCTGCCCTTCCTAAACCCCTGCTGGCTGGGTTCATGACTCATTACGCAACACTTGTTGGAATAAGATGTTCCTAGGAGAAAGACATAGGCATTAAACCCTAGGATGTGCTTCTTATACCACAGGTAGGGAAAAAAAGGGTTTTTTTAATGAATGTAGGAGTGAAATCCTGACCTCATTGAAGTCAGTAGTAAAACTGTAGCTTTGCTTCTTTAAGGTATTTTTTTAGCAAAACCAGGAAATTATTAGTACTGCTATAGAAAATACTGGTAAAAATTCATTTTCAGTAGTTCAGAATTTTCTAGTCACCAACACTGAAATGAAGTAAAACTGAAAAAAGATACAGAGTGCTAAAGTGATTTTGGAAATGTACTATGAGACACTGAATGAGTTTGGTTTGTATAGTTTGGTGAAGCAAAGCTAAAGATGAGATATACTGATCCTTTATAATTAAAAACTTCAGTAATTTTAAATACTTTCAAAGTTACAAGCATTTGTAGGACTTAATACAACTTAAATCTTAGTGACATTAAAACCTTACCCAGCTCAATGTGTTAAAGCAATCATCAGATATAGGGTCCAGAGGATTTTCTTTTCCTAATTAGGAAGAATTTCAGCAGTGGCAGAATTTACTTTTTCTGTAGCCTGGATCGTCATCATTGTCTGGGAATTTTATTGACAAAGGTCCAGGAATCTGGTAGGCAGATAATGCTTTCACTTCCTCCTGTTTTCTTCCTGTGGCATGCCATTGTCTTTTGCTGGGTGTCAGGAAGCATTTCCTGGCCCACAGCATCTGCAGATATGTGGGGTGATGGTGTGTGGTCCCCCTGACGTAGCTGCTATTTGTTTGTTAGCACAGAGGTTAGGGCCTGCATGCAGTGACTCGGGTGGCTCTGACAGTGCCCTGTCACTGTGCCCTGCTGGATGGAGGATCGGTGTCAACCTGAAAACAAAAGTCACATGCACAGCAGCCTGTTGGGTCCCATTTAACTTAAAACATGATCTCCATCCAGATCTGCTCATGCTGTGGGTCACAGATGTTGTCTTGCTGAAACGTCTCTGAGGGAGGCAGGAGAACTGAATTCAGCTTAGTGCAAAAATTAAAGAACCTCAAGGCACTGACTGTTTGTAAGCAATTCTTTCCCCTTTGTGGTCACACAAGACATCATGCTTGAATTCAACGGGCTCCTGAAATGAAGGAACCAAAGCCTGTGTGAAATTCCAGCTTTGATGCCTGTCCTAATATTTACCAACCTTTTTTTACTTATCCCAAAAAATCACAGTTTGCGGGAGCAGTACTTTCACTTGCTGTTGAAAAATGGAAGATTTCTCCTCCATCATGCTTATCTCATGCAGTATTTGCAGCTATTTAGGATACAGTAATAAAGATACTGAGAGAGTCAACTTTTGTTTGCCACACCTTGCACCAACATTTCCCAGAAGTTTGAAAGGTTGTGATTTATTAAACAAGTCTGTGTTAGATGAGTTCTGCTGCAGAAAGGGCTCTTAAAATTGGACTTAGCTCTCTGCAACCTGGCAGATATCTCTAATCCATGCTGCAGTTCCAGATGTTTGAAGGGCTCAATGTATCCTGATCCAGGTGTCACAGAATAATTTGATCTTTGTCTCTGGAAGACAACTGATTTGGATCTATTCTATCAGACTTGAAGAGCCACTCAGTCTGACACAGAGATGAAGATGGACAAATAGATCATACAGAAATGATTTTGCCCCAAGATCTTATCCTGAGAGGTGCAAAGGTGCTACAACACATTAAATGAAGATGTCTCAGTACAAAGTGGTTATAGCCCTGCTTACTTGTTCTCAGATTGGTGAACCTTCTGGGCACCAGTCTGCGTTAGACATACAGGTGAGCAGAAGATAACATTCAGAACTATATTTCTCTTCAGCTGAGGACAGAAACAGGTAGGACAAGATCACAGCAAAGTTTATCTTCAATCACTTGCAGAGGATTGAAATATCTGTCCTGGTTTTTGTTGGGATAATTTTCTTCCTAGTAGCTGGTATAGTGCTGTGTTTTGGATTTAAGATGAGAATAATTATAACACACCAAAGTTTCAGTTGTTTCTAAACAGTGCTTACACTAAATCAAGGACTTTTCGGCTTCACCCCACTGGCGAGTAGGCTGGGGGAGCACAAGAAGTTGGGAGGGAACACAGCTGGGACAGCTGACTCCAACTGACCAAAGGGATATTCCTTACCTTATGGCATCATGCTCAGTATATAAACCAGTGTGATGTTCAGAGTGATGGCATTTGTTTACATAAGTCACTGTTAGGTGTGATGGAGCCCTACTTTCCTTGGAATGGCTGAACTCCTGCCTGTCCATGGAAAGTGGTGAATGCATTCTTTGTTTTGCTTTGCTTGCACGAGCAGCTTTTCCTTAATTAAACTGTCTTTATCTCAAACCACGAGTTTCCTCCCTTTTGCTGTTCCAATTCCCTCCCCATCCTGATGCAGGGGAAGGGAATGAATGGCTCTGTGGGGCTTGGTTAAGCTGAGGTCAAACCACAACACCATCCTATTTTCAGCGCTCATCTCTGAACAGTAAAATAAATGAAAGAATTAATCACAAGCGAAATTGTGCCTTTTGCTTCCCTTAAACAGGTGATCAGGTGTAGAGTGCCTGACCCCTGTGTCTGTTTAGTGTCAAAAAATGTGTCTTCATACTTGAACAGAGGCGTCGTTTCTGCTCAGCTTTTCAGTGGAATTTAGCAACCATCTTGAGTTGAAAAATCATGCAAGGACTTTCAGGATCAAACATATTATGCATTCAGTATCCCAGTACTCCATCTGCTGTTTCCTTGTTCCATATCCCATTAACAAATGCTAAGCTGCAGATTGTTTTTCACATAGTAATGAGCTGCATAAGTATGTAAACAAAACAAAAGTTATACATTTCTGCTAGAACAAGTGCCAAGAACACCTCCTGTTGCAACACTACTAATGACAGGATAGCAACAGTGGAATAAAGAGAGTAATTTGTAGTATTCCCAGGTCAGCTGCACACATGGTTTCTCCAAAATAAGTAAGTGAGGGAATTTATTCCATACTTACAATGCACCACATTCATTCCTGCTTTGATTGCAGTAGCCTCAGTGGATCTGTATCATGAAAGAATTTGGCCTTGCAGTTGGAAATCTTCCTACAGATGGTAGTAAAAAAAGGTGACCAGCATAAATAATGCCATTATTCCAATTAACTGGAATTGATTCATTCATCCATCCATTTCCCAAGTGATTATCTCCAATTAAAATAATTGCCTGGATAGCATTCCATTACTAGATCCCTGGGTGCAACAGAGATTAATAAATAGCATTTTACTCATATGCCAGCATAACCACCAATACCTGGCGGTAGGGAAACACACTGCAATCTGCTACAGTTCAACATAACAACAGAGGAAGATTTGGAATGTCTTTAAGAAATACAGACTCGTATTATTATTTGTATAATCATAGAGTTACTGTCGAACAGGACTTGAGTTGTTGCAGAATGCAAAGGGATGGTGCCTGTTTTAAAGAGGTGACATTTCTCAGCAAGCAGAGACACATATGAGGAGCACAAAGAAACCATGAGATAATATCAGGAGGCATAGCAGCCTCTCACCATTGTGTATTTTTGTAGGCAGCACAGTAGTGGATATTTTTTCAACCACATATCTGAAGGTAACTGGCTCTGTTGATGCTTATAGATTGATCCTCCCAGCTGTGAAAGTGATAAAAAGTCTGATGACACCTGTCTGAAAATGTAAAACGTGCGCAAAGGAGCCTGACACCACAGACTGACCAGAGGCAAGATTCCACTTTCTAATCATGATTAGAAGATGATGGGTGTGACAGGGATGGCTTGGAAAGGCAGTTTCTGAAACTGCTTGTGAAGTGTGAGAGAGATATAGAGTAGTAATTTAAAGAAAGGGATAACAAGCTCAAATGAGCTGGGTAAGAGGAGGAAGCCTGTAGCCACAGTACAGCATCTGCTAGGTTCAGAGAAACGGCTGTTCAAATATAATGTGAAAGTATGCTTAGACATATGCATAGATGGAGATGAAAAACTGTATCTAAGAGAAGTTTTGTATAGAAAATATGCAAAATTCAACCATAATTTGAATCCAGAAAAATAAAATTCAGAGCTGAATAGGATGCTCAAATTACCGAGTTACTTAATCACTCAGTACAGTAGCTGGTGTACCTTTAAGAAAATGAGGTGGGAGAAATGGTTATGGCAAAGACTGTAGAAAAAATGTTAGTTGGTTTTGGGGTTGGTTGGTTAGGAGCCATCAGGCAGCCAATCACAGAGTCACAGAGTCATAGAATATCCTAAGCTAGGGACACACAAGGGTCATCAAGTCCCATTCCTGGCCCTCCACAGGACACCTCAAGAGTCACACCATGTGCCTGAGACAGTTGTCTAAATGCTTCTTGAAATCAGGCTTGGTGTTGTGACCACTTCCCTAGGGAGATTGTTCCAGTGATCAACCATCCTCTGGGTGAAAAACCTTTTCCTGCTCTCCAACCTAAACCTCCCCTGACTCAGCTTCAGTGGAGGAATTAGTACCTGCCCCTCTGCTTCCACTTGTGAGGATGTTGAAGGCCACAATGAGGTTTCCCCTCAGTCTCCTCTTCTCCAGAATGAACAAACCAAGTGACCTCTGACACTCCTTGTAAGGTTTCCCCTCCAGACCTTTCACCATCTTTGTTGTCCTCCCTTGGATACTCTCTAACAGCTTAATGTCTTTTTTATATTATGGTACCAAAACTACCACACTATTCAAGGCCACTCCAGTGCAGAGCAGAGCAGGAAAATCCTCTTCCTTGACTTGCTGGTGATGTTTTGCCTGATGCTCCCCAAGACACGGTTGGCCAAGAAGTGAAACAAAACATGCAAAGAAAAAAATCCTTTTGTTTTGCTAGAATAGAGTTGTTTATGCAATTAAATTCCAAACAAGCATTTTGTGAACAGAAAGTGTCAAGTGACTCATAGTTAAACAGAAGAATGAAGGGGGCAGTCTCACCAAGAATGGAGCTGACAAAACTTAGTGACAGTTGTATCAGGAGTCCTGGTTAAAACTCCGTATCTGCCTGAGAAAAATGAACCATCTTGACATGAAAAGGTCTAGCACCTTTTGCTTAGCGTCATTCTGGTTTACCGAAAGACCCCTCAGTGCCTGCAGCAGGGACTGAAAGAACTTAACTTCTCAGACAGAAGAATCACATGGAATGAGAAACATATTCAACAAGTGTGAAGAATTGCAGACAAGGACACAAATCTCAACATATCTCATGATGTGGTGACTAGAGCATTCTCTTAATGGGTAGAAGGCTCCAGTTCATATCTTTGCCCATAAAAAAAGTTCAAATAATGATTAAGTTAATACAGAATAGCTGTAGAAAGTATCAGAAGTGAATTCACTTCCCTTTAGATGGAGCAAAGCAGGACACAGCAGAGATGTTCAAAAGCAGTGGTATTCAAAAGGCAGACTGTTGCTTTCTTCTACAGTTTCAGCAGTACAGTCACAAAACCATTTTGACATAAAGCTGATATCCATTTCAGGGCAGCTGATACTATACTTTTGTGCCATTGCTATTACATTTTTCTGGTAAGTACCCTATTCTAAATCAAATAACTTTTAGACCCTTGAAAAATATCAATAGCACTCTTGACTAGCTAGAACTTGTTAGGGATATGAGTAAAGGTACAGCATTTTCATTAAATTTTGCACACCAGTAGCACTGGTGAATAGGAAAATGCCTATTGGAATTGTTGCAGTTTAACATGATGCCAGCCAAATCTTTTTCTTTTATGTTGGGTTTGTTGCAAACAGCTGTTTTTTGTTCCCAGTCACATTGTTTAAGATAACCTCACCGAGGCTTCTAAAATCTTGATCAATTCTACCAGCATGTAATGAGCTTTGGAGGGCTGACTATTAAATCAATGGTTTTCAGCCAAGCCTAAGTCAATCAGATTTTAAGACATTTGACCAAAACTGCTCGGGACAAAGGAAATGAAGACACAGAATCAGGAGTATCTATTTAAAGACTCTCATTATGGCTATGAGCCTGGCAATTTAATAATCAAAATAGGGGTTTTTTTTCCTGGAGAAATTGATGTTTCTTTAATTCACTATGAAAGTGAAGATATTTGTTTTTACAAGAACCAAATAACCTTTATCACATTAAACTGAGGAAGATTAATTGGTGGGTTTATTTACTTATTTTCCTTACATAGAGACGTAACACAAATAAGCCGTCATTAGATATCAAAAGCTCTAAGATGATAGTCACATATTTTGAATAAAAAAGTTGACTAAAAAGGAGCAAATACCTTTATGTAAGAAAGAGAAAACATGACACACAGGTAGTTTGCCTATCTAAACTAAACTTTGGGATAAATTTTGTAAACGGAATCAAGGAGTGGAGGTAAATGGAATCAGATATATTTTTGCATTGCCAAAGATACACTGTGCTAAATTAATCCAGCATTGTTCCTTGAGAACTGTTTTTTAATGATGGGATATGTATGCATTTTAAATCACCAGGACCTTAAAAAGATACCTAAGATGGTGTAAATGGGAGAAGAGGGAAAGCAATTAAAAAATGGCTGAAGCAGAGACTGACATGTGTTACTGCCAGTGTGGAGCGGGATTAGTAGCGGGGGTGCGTGGAGGGTTTCAGTGATGAGCATGGTAGTGGATCCAGCAAGATCCTGGGTTGAAGGTAAATCTCAGTAGTTATTTCCTGCATGTAAGTGATAGCAGAAGTTATACTCCCTCTTTCAAGCCGTATAATCTTTTGTCAAGACAGTATGACTTCTACGATACATGTGAAAGCATATCCTTAACTACATATTTTGTTTGTAGTCCCTATTTTAGAAGACCATGCATTGCTACTTAAGTAAACTGTTATCTCTCAAGATTTTATCTCTTATTTCATGGCTAAAGAATTGGATATCTTTTTTTTTTCCTTTTCAATAAATTTACATTACAATTTTACATGTATATGTGTAATGTGTATTTTGTGTTCTAATAAGCAGTACAGATTAGCTCTTTAGGAACAGCAGGTTTCATGCTTTTTAAAGAGTAACTAGCCATTTCTAAGGGTATTATCTTGTGCTTGGGTCAGGAAAAGAAAATCTTTGGCACCATTATAACATCACTTCCCAAAGGAAAAAGCCCACCATCTGTGATAAAAACATGAGTAGACCTCTGAAAGATCCAGGATTAAGAAGCACTGTACCAAAAGGCCAGTATGAAATGGTCCTTTCCTGACAACTTAGTTCTCTTGCAATTCTGAAAGTAGGAATTTCTTAATTTTTTTTTTTAAATTCTCTGTTCTAGTTTAAAACATAGTTTTACAATATATTACTGAGAAATCATTTGGAAAATGTGTTTGGAAACATATGCTGGCATTGGGTAGCTGTCAGGCATTTAAATAGAGAAAATGAGTATTTCATATACACCTGCAAGGGTGGGAAATAGTCCCAGTTTGTCTGATTTACCATTTCATTCTGCATCACTTGACATTATGAACCTATTAAACATTTGGTGATCAACTGTGTTTGCAAAATTTGTTCTCCTTGTTTCTGTAAAATGGCCTAACATCCCCAAGTGTCTTTATGGTAGTAAAACCAAGATTATATATTCACCTCCTAGTTCCTTTTTACCTCATTCAGAAAGGAAGGATGGTTGGACAGTTTTGATCAGAAAAAGCATTGGATACTTCTACATCCTCCTTTCTTCCACAATATTTCTTCCTCTCAAAGAGAACAGGATCCACCACAGATTTCACCATCCTTTTGCCTGATTCAGGATTCTTCTGATTCTGTTATTAGTTACCCAGAATATTTTCCTCTTAAAAAAACTGTCTTCTTACCTTCCCCCAAAGACCCTATTTTCTTTCTTAATGGAGAATAATATAGCTAATTTTAAAGATAGATTTACCAATTTATATTTGAAGCCTTAACTTTGCAACCACCACTGTGCCACCACAAAAGACATGCAAGTGGTCCCCTCCCACTCCACCTTAATAGGTGCATTTATTATTGGCTGTTACCACCCAGGTCCACTTATGTCCAAGGGAGGGCTGCAAGAATTAGTCCTGTAATGCCTTGTCAATAAGCACTATCTTGCAGCTCCCTCTTTATCAGCCTCTATAGTTCCTCTCATTTCTCTTTTTTACTGCTCACATCTCTGCTGCCCATGCATATTTTAAAGACATGAAAAACTGACCATGACAATAGGCCATTTTTTGCTTAAGTCAACTTTGAAATTTGATGTACTGTTTTAAGCAGTTATCTCCATCAGAAAATTCAGCATTATAGTGTTGTTGTAGTACAGTGTTATCACTGGTAATGAGTGGCTGGATGGGAAAGCATTTAATCATGTCAAAATCACCAAAGTTTAAATCAAATGCAGCAAGGAGTGGAAAAGAGTAAAAAGAAGAAACTCATCTTTCCTGTATACCTCAGGAAAGAAGATTGCCATAAAAGAGCCTGTCTCCTGGTCTTAATCCTTTCCTGGAAAATTACTCTAACTCTGTGTTATTCCTAAAGTCTAATGATTTGCCGCAGAACTACTCCACGGTCAACTCGTTCTCTTTGTTGACACTAAATGCCCATCCGTTTTCCCTGTTGTGCCACCCATGGAAGGTTGGGAATACAGAAGCACACAGCATCTGTAATCCCGCACACAGAGTTTAGGTGGCAACTGAACAAAGTAAAGAGATTTTTCTCCTTACGTCCTCATCTAGGCAGCTGGAGAGAGGCAAAATCCAGTCCTGCGCAGCTTTAGTGGGTGGGAGAGAAATGACAGCTATTGCTGTGGTGGAGAAGGCACAAGTGGTCTCCAAACCTGGCAGGTGATTGCCCGTGCTTTGCACAGCTGTGAGCAGCAACAGAGAGAACAGGAACAGGATGTTGCTACTGATCTCTAGATGCTTTCAAGCATTTTTAGAGAACCTGAAACACTAGAATAACCTCAAATAAACAAAAGATCAAACAGCAGCAAATTTTCTATCTCTGAGTAGAAACCAATTAGAATGACAACAAAATAATTGGGACTAGTGAGACAGAGAGTGTAGAAGATGACACCTCCTTCAAAATGACCCTTTTGTATAGCAGAAGCCTGTTTTAAACACCCCTGAAAATAATGAGCTGCAAGCTGCAATTAGCATGAAAAGTGGACTTATTGCAGAGAACAGTTTGAAACAAGTGCTAAAGCAAGATGAACTTTGTGAAAAGGATCCTGTCAGAAACTCTTACTTTTCTTAGACTGAAGAGTTTCTGGCTAAAATTTCTTGCTCTCAATTACAAGGAAACTGAGCAGAGAAGTTATGGCAAGTTTACTATTAGTCAAGTTAATTTTCAATAGGAAATAACAGTGGAATAAATACAAACCCTGTGTTTGCAGCACAGTATGCTACAACTTGCTTACTTGTTTGGGTTGTGAACAACACCTCAGGCAGTGTGTTCTGGACATTCTCTGTTGTGACTCAGAGGCACAAACCCCTGGGGTGTTGCTCTGAACTGCAGTGCAACTGTGCCCATGGCTGGGTTGTCATTAAATAAATATAAGAAGTTCTTTGAGGGGACTGGTAGATGGCAAAGTATATTTAAAAACTGAAATGAAATTCCAAGTAAAAAGAAAAGATTTTAACTGCAAACTCCCAATTTTGAGGTGTAACATGAAAGAATGGAAAATTAATTGGAAGCATTGGGCTAAAAACAGAATCTTAGCACAATTTGGCGTGTCATGCTGATATGTAGGAGGGAGCTGCTTGGTCCATCTGACAAAAATTTCAGTACAATGTTGAAATCCTAGAACACAATAGAATTCTTATTCTAAATTTAAGACAAAAATACAATGTAAAGTTATATTACTGGTGGAAATTAGACTATGCCTCATCTTTCACAGAAAATAGAAACAAACTATACTTATCCCTTAATCTTTAGGACTTCAAGGGGGCTGAGAGTAGTCAAAAGGGGTCAGTCTTGCTAAGATTGAGACCTACAAAATACATCACTATTCAGACAAGAATATAAGCAAAAAGTTAAACTATAAGAAGAATAGAAGTTATGACCACAGGTGATTCTCTGCAAAAAGTGAAATTTGACTGTACATTTGCAATAAAATATCTATAAAATAAAAGTGACTCTACAAATTATACATGCAGAAAATTGAATTTCTGCAACAGTGAAACTGGGACATGCCCAAGATATATCAGAGATAGAAACTGAACCTCTTTAGGACATGTTGATTCAAATCTTAGAATTCTTGAAATTACAAATTACTCATATTCACGAATGTAAAATCTGTTTGGATATTGCTGTGATTTTTTTTTTCCTTGTCAGGAAGATTCTTTTTGTTTCAATTTCCTGTAATTTGTTTCACAGTCCCCAAAACAGAGAACCTTTTTCAGAGGTCTTTAATATCTACCATTTTTTTACACTCTGAATGCAGCTAGATTAAGTCTTCAGGCAGAAGTGGTAACTTGCTTTCATTATTTAAAAGTACGTTGCTTTTCAATATGGAAATTTTTGTTATTTTATTTTCTTAGTTGGTCTTAAGAAACTCCCACTGACATCCTGAAACTAACTAAAATAAATATTAGTCAAGCTGCATTTTTAGGAATAAAGAGCATTGGTCCAGGTCCAGTCGATAATTATACTTTGTTAATACCTATGTAGGGTTCAACACCTTTTTCAGTGTCCCTGCGGTTAACCTGGTGAAATCATGAGTACCTTCTTCCAGGTGTGGGTTTTTCTATCAGCATATACTTGACTGAAAGCATCTGATTCACAGCCTCTGCCAGGACAGCAGATGCTGTGCAAGTCATTTCAGAGCGATAGAGTGTGTGCAACTCAAGACTGTAAAAGTAACATCTTTCCTCTAAAATCCGGTTCCAAGATATTTTTGAAACCTCTTCTTCTTGAAAACTTTTACTTTTGAAAGTTTAAGAAAGAGAAAACAAGTATTTTGCTTATCCTTTGAGTCAATTTTATGTTGCTTTCTTATATTCATGGATGTTGAACGCTTCAGAATTAGTGGGTTGGGGAACATTTTGCTTATAAGTGGGCTTTGTGCAGGAATGAACTCACACAAAGCCCACTGATACAGTCAGTTCTGGTCATCTGTAATTCAAGGTCAGTATCTGAGAAAATGATTACAGACTTCTGACAGATTGGGAAAAGATACAGCACAAAGGCAAAAAGAAAAAGGGCTAGTACTTACTACAGAAGAGAAAAACAAAATGGATGGTTCTAGGTTAGAATCACATTGTAAACCTAAGGTTTGCTCTAATCCCCACAGAAATGTAAAATTGGAGCAGGCATTTAAGTAACTGCAAGAAAACTGCCTTGATTGTAAGGCAATTGTCATCACTGAAATAATTTCCAGCTCTGTTCAGCTTTGCTCAGTTATGTCTGCAGCTGGCATGAAGTGCAGAGCTTTAGAGAGATCTTTGAAATAAGTGCTAAAAATGTCAGCTCCATCCAGCTATACAAGACAGTGAAAAACTGCCTTTTTTCCCACTCACACTTCAGGAGTTCAGGACTAAATCTGTTTTTCTTGTAAAATCTGATCAACTGTTGCCTATTCTGGAGAAGGTAAAATTTCCATGAATCCAGGATATGCTTAAATTTTAGATTCCTAATGTACAAATCTCCTTAAAGCAAATGCCTAAAATGCTTATATAACCTATAGTGAAAGCAGGTGCTTTTGAAAATCTCTTGTTTATTTAAACATGGACAACCAAGCTGAACAGAGAGAGAGCTGATGATCAATGGCTTTAGAGCTAGAAATAGCAGAAAGAAAATGTGCGTTTCCTGAGCTGTCTCACCAGATATTGTGGTATTAATTTTATATTCTTATATGAACATGTAACTTAACCCTGTGCAGTTTTCAAGTCTTTACATGCTAGATAAAGTGACAATCATCATTAGGTCCTTTTCCACTAACTGGCAATGGGGTTGAAAAACAGGGCCACAACACCTAAAAGAGAGGGAAAACTCTGTATGAAAATGGTTTATGACCTTTTAGAGTTGTTTCTGCCTCTTAGAAGACTGCTAGCCCTAACCAATTGTGTTGACTGTCATTTATGACATTTTTAGATATTATCTCCTCCCACTCGTGTTCCAGAGAGTTTAGACCCACATTCATGCCTCTATTGAATATGTTTACATTCTGTTGTTTTATAGCTGGCAATTGCTGCTTTCAAATTCCAAACTCAGTGAATAAGAAATCAGAATTGGCCAAGAACCCAAAGCTGACATATCTTCATTTTTCATCTTTGTACTAGAATGCTGCTGCCATGGCTTTAGTTATCAACTGCTCTCTGTCTCTTTTTTCTGAACTGCAATCTGCCACCAGTTCTTACACGCTACATAGGAGAGGAATTGAGTGGATTGATAGTGCCTTAATAGAGTTATTAAGCACACATCTATTCATAATTATTATTATCCAACAGCGATTTCCATCTACAGAAAAAATATTAGTCATACTCTGCTATAATTTATTGATTTGCACTTAACTTGACTAAGACTTGATCCTCTCTGTAATTGAACTACAAAAAAAATCATATTTATTTCAAGGATTTTTCCTCAGAAGCAATATGTTGCATATTTTTAAGAGAAATTATAGTTTCTTGGAATGAAATAGCTGACAAGGAAGCCCAATGTTTAGGAGCTTTTAGAGCTCAAATATCAAAAAAATCCACAGCTAAAGGGAAACATTCTACAGTTAACTCAGCTATCTGAATTCCTTTACATATATATTAACAGATATGTAGATATGCCTATGGTACATTATCTATCTATCTATCTATCTATCTATCTATCTATCTATCTATCTATTATTCTTACTTTCTTTTTTGCTTCCCCACCACCTGACCAGGAGAATAGAGATCACCAGGCAGTTCTAATGGAGGAATTACAGTCCCCATATTTGCAGTTGTAGTAACTGGCACACATTGCCTGCAATAAAAAACAGACACTAGGAATAAATGAAAAAGTACACAGCTCTGATTAAAAAAAATTAAAAAAAAAATAAAAAAACCCTCCTGCAGGATCAATTTAGTTCAATTACATCTGTTTCCTGGCTACAGAAAAAAAATGACACCCATTCTTCCTTTTCTATCTGATCTGAATGAGAAATTCCATCATTTTATTTCTTTGCTGATTCTTTCTCCTGCTAATATTCACTGCTTTTCATTATGCCTTCATCTGCAATTTATCCAGTAAGCATTTATAGCATTTAGGTTAATGGAACTGTTCAGAAACATTTTTTTAAAAAAACTTGAAATTTAGGATGAAAAGAAATAGAAAACAGAGTACACAGCTTGAACTTCCTTTGAGTTACTTGATTTTGAAA
The DNA here is from genome assembly GCF_003984885.1 of Neopelma chrysocephalum. Taxonomy (NCBI): domain Eukaryota; kingdom Metazoa; phylum Chordata; class Aves; order Passeriformes; family Pipridae; genus Neopelma; species Neopelma chrysocephalum. The sequence goes on along the minus strand of NW_020897742.1, from coordinate 2,768,755 downwards.
GTGTTTGGAACAGTCAGTCATCCCAGCTTATTGCAGCAACAATGCCAAGAGACTTATTACATATTTTTATTATGAAAAAATTTATGTTTTAAATGTCAACAACTTGTCAAGTCACTGCTTTCACATTGCCTCAAGTTTAGGGCTTAATCTCAGGCCCATAAAAACAATTTCAACCTCTTTAGCAGATTTCAGAAGAGACAAGAGGAGCTTGTCTCAGTGAGGAGTCCTCGGAGCACAGATCACAGACTCCTGATTTGGCTGCCCCTTTCCCACACCACAAGCAAGCACAGTACTGCACCTGGGTACCAGGTCTTGGGCTGCTATTGCTTCCCAGAACTTCACTGAAAAAAAAATAGTATTTGCCAGTACCAGTCACACTCACACAGCCTAAATTCGACGTCGGTCTTGACTCTTCCTCTCCTATCACCATCACCATCAACTTTCATTTCAGCAGTTCCAGTGAATTTAGAGGCAGTCAGAGGTTTATAGGTCTGAATCTTTGGCCCAACCCTGGTGAATGCTGGCAGGGAGACTCCAGAGCTTTGTTAGTCACCTCTCTCTCTGCTGAGGAACAGAGCTCCTGCCCTCTGGACTACTCTACTCTGTCATTCAGGTCTCTAGGAGTTCAACACAATGACAGACAGCTCTGCGAATTAACAGGATACCAAGGGCTCCTGACATTCACAAGAGTTTTCAAGAAATGATTAGACATGATTAATGCATAATAATTCCCCTTTGCTTTTTAACAAGCTTGGCATTTGTCTATGAACCTTTACACCAGGGAAGGATACCTATGACTCTTTTAATCCTCTCTTAACGATGAACTGATTCTAACTGGCTCACGTGGGCTGTTTATAAGCTACAGAACATGTTAAGGAGGTGGAAAACTGTAATTAGAAATGACACTGCACAAACACCCACCTCAAAGGAAAATAATGTGACCATATTTTCACAGATTATGGACTATCGGCAACTTGCCCAGTATCCTCCAAATGCAATAAATATTTAAAAACTGCATACATTGCACACACATTAACAGTACAGTAGCCAGCTGATGGAGCTGGCTTGGAGCACATCCCATCCTGCAATCAATAACGCTAAGATAGTCTTTGTCCTCAATGTTCCCCCATCTACCTTCAGAAAGTCACCCGTGCTCTGATACTCTCATTTTTGAGCTTTTTTTTTTTACTTGGTAGCAACTTTGAAACAATCTAAGATAAATATTTTAGAACTTTAAAGGGAATCACATTCAAGTTTGACTGGAGTTTTATTCGCTTTTCTCAAAACAATTTTTAGGATGAAACTTCAGAAGAATTATTTTTAGTGACTACTTGTACTTGCATTGTCCTCTTTAGAACGTGATTTATTTCATCATTCTTCTGAAATCAAAGATTTTAATCTTAACATAGTATGCAACAAAACTTGAAATATTGTCTAAGTTTCTTCCTTCAAAATTTTTTTTTAGTGTCACTATCATAAATCATTGGTGGCATGCTTATTTTCTTTGTTTTTCTCCAGTTGCACATTTTTTTTCATCTGACCTTCATTTATGTAAGTCAAATATTAGAAAATAACTTAAAAATTTTAATATGACTTTATTTTTAATGCCATTGGACTTTTTCCCTAAATTTCTATTCTAATAAATGTATTTATATTATAAAGGATGGAGAACATGTTTTTATTCTATTTTTCAACTTCATAATAACAAATCTTTAAAATAAGCAGCAATTCAGCATAAAAAAAATATGCCTTAAATAAATCCTGCTTCCTCTCCTTTGAAAGGTAACATCCAAAATATAATGAAATACTGTTATTCTTTGTCAGATAAATAAAGTAAAAATATGTAAACTAGCTACTTTCCTCATGGATTATGGTCTGCCTGCTCTGTGCTACACAGATATTAATTTTGAAAGCTGTGTAGAATCTTGGGTTAGTTTAGACAGAAAATGGGTGTCTGAACAAAAATAAGGTTGGATTCCTGTTTATAAAGAAAGGGTAAAACAGCATTTCTTCTGTGATGTCAAAATGGCCACAGCTATTCATGCCTTTATCTCCAGAGTGATTCAGAGGAACAGATTTTACTCCAGCTCTGTGCAATTACTAAAATTGCAACAGAAAAACAGGTCATTTATCATCCTCATAATATTATGAGAAATATTGAAATTGTTCCTTACCTTCAGCCACATAAATCAGAGACTCTTTGCTATACTGCTAAGAAGTTGCTCATAATTAGTATGAATCTCTCTTTTCTCCCTTAATATGTTTTTTATTACTGTATTTTTCCACTTTTTTTATCCTAGGAATGAAATAGAAAAATGATATGAACTAAATATTCATATTGGCATAAAACATTGTAAACAGATTGTCAATTGATGATTAGTTGGCACACAAAGCTGTAGGGAAAAAATATTTGTTCCATTGCTTTGAAAAATCTACTGTAAAAAACAAATTTATTTTCATGTCATATTATAGTATTTATAATTTATAATATTTATATTAAAATATAAAATTGTCAAGAAAAAAACCCCATATTTTTCCAGTTTGCTGATTTGGCTACTGGATTGTTATTCTTTTCAGAGAAATTTCCTACATTTCTGCACCACCCTCCGCCCCCCCCAACTGCTAATATATAGCTTTAAAATAGCACTTTCTAATTATGTGTGAAATCATAGCTCCGCTGAAGTCTGTAAAAGCTTCTTCCACAGATTTCAATGGAACCAGGATTTTACTTCAGAGGAGATAAATCTCATTTTCATCCTGACTGGGTGGGTTTAATTAGATAAGCGAATTAACCTCAAGGATAATAACTTGACAGTTCAATAGCATTACACTTGGACTTTATTGTACACAAATTCAAATAGTTAAGAAGAAATAGCAATCCTTACATCTATAAAAACTAAAGAAAACAATGGCCACACTCTGCCTATCTTAAGTAAATATCTGAAGCTCTGAAGTCTGCATTTCCTTCTACTAAGGGTCCAAAATGCCAAGTTAGAAGGGAAAAAGGGGATGGAGCACTTAAGAGCATCTGAGAATAAAGGGGATCTTCCTTTAGCCCAACAATAACTAATTGTCACTTCCAGCAGCCTGTCCATACATGTGCTTCTGCTGTGGGGATAGTGTGTGCATTTTCCATTTAGGAATCACTAGATAAAATGAGAGAATAGAATTAGATTAACAGAGTACTCTTATTTTGAGCTGTATACAAGGAATACTATCTAATTCCACAGTAGGGAAAATTTAAGGATATTCAGAGAAAAAAAAAAAAGACAAAATCACAAAAAAACCAAAACCAGGCACTGGTTCATCACTAAGTAACAATTAACTCAGTATTTATTTCAGATTATGGATTTGATCATCAACTGGTTAACATTTCAGGCAATGATCCCATTTACTGACCTGCAAGATACTTCCTTATTTTGACCTTAAGAAAGAAATTGTTCCTAAGAATCTAGTCTTAATGGAAATTAAATTCAAAATTGTTCTGAAAAAAACTTCAATCTGAAGTGTATCAAACTGATCTTTGCCAAGGAAAAATAGTTTTGTAAAAAATATCCAAGGCAACTGTGAATAATCATGAATTATATAACAGTTTTGTTGTCTATCCTGAGGGATAAAGGTATAAAAATATAAAAAAAAGTTGACTTTAAGGGTCACTCCAAGTAAAATAGACCAGGATAATAATTCTTTGAGTACAGAATAGCTTTAATGATGACAAGGCAGACATCTTAGAAGCTGCAAAATTTTAATAACACTGCGGGGCTTCACTGACTTTGAGCCCTGGTTCCCAAGTAGTGATTTAATCTTTCCCTTTAACTGTGAAAAGCCTCTTGCAGTTTTACAGGTCTTGAAGGCTTTACATAGTTTCATACTTTACATCAAACTTGAATTATAATTTCCTGTTAGCTTGAGTTCTTTCTCTTCTATCTAATTTTTCTTCAAAGCAAGAGGTACAGTTTAGTGCAATTGTTCCTCTAAGTATCTCCCCAGGAGTGGTTGTTAGTCGCTTGTATGAAGTGCCTCCACTTAAAGCACCAATTTGCACAGCAGGATCCTGCAGAGCAGTAGTGGCAAGACAGGGGATATTTAAAACAGTATTAAATACAGTAAGAAACTGAGTAGGAAAACTGAGCAAATAAAAATTAAAAAGAGGGTGGAATTTAAAAAAAATATTTGCATTAGGAACACAAAGCATTTGAATTTTGAAGGTTCAATGCAATTTTAACATTAATATATTTTTAGGGGAGTAGGCATTGATATTAATAACAATGGTTCCTTGTCTCTTGGCTGTTCCTGGGAGCACAGGAAACCCTGGTTCAAACCCTGGTCTGAGCTAAGGGAAGAAATTACTTTAACCAAGCTCAGTCCACTACAATCTTTTTCCCAGAAATGCAGCAGGGAGGAAGCCTTAAAAACAACAGTTTCTTCCAAATATGACATGAAAACATTGCCTTCCTCAGATCACATCCTAGAGGTCTTCCTGACAGTCACATATGAATGCTGAAAGATGACTGCTGCCATAGCATATACTCCAGTCAGTTATGGCGGTTTGCAAATTACAAAGCATCCATGAAGCTTCTTCCAGAACCAGTCTTTGCTGTCACAGAATTCTTCCTGTCAGAGGATGAAAACAGCAGTGTGGAATACATTTACCTGCATCTTACAATGAATGCTAAATGCTTGCAAGTTGTTCCTTCAATAGTTTTTTTTTATCCCTCTCAGCTATGCGGTCTCTTCATTTTTCTGAAAAGAAAAAAATCAAGATAGAGATTCTGATAAATTCCATGTATTCATGAAAGGAAATGCTAGAGGAAATACTGGTAAACATAATAAGATAATATTTGATCTAAAACTTAGATTAAATGAGTAAAGATAATACTTTTTTATTTTTCTGTTCTCTATATCCAAAATTCTTTTTTTTTAATCTGTTAACTTTGCTTGACTTCATTGTCATATTTACGAGCCTTGAAACAGCAGGTGATAAAAGGCAATATTTTATTGCACTTAGATTTCTTTGATCCTTCAAACTTATCATTGGAAAAAAATACCAACAAACCAGCTATTGGAAAAAATTACTAGCTTCTCATTGTTTAATGTAATAGTCTAACAGTGAATAAGTTTTCTGTTATAATGTGTGTATCATCTACACTATGTAGATGAGTCTTATATTTGTTCATACATGATAAGTTCTGCTAAAAAAACTTTAACTACTATAATATATGATATTAAGTGGGTACATTAACAGACCAGCTGCACAAGCTCTTAAGACCAAGAGAATTGTGAAATTGTGAATCTTCCTACACACATCCAGGGATATAGCATTATTTATATTTTACAGAAAACAATGCACATAGCTCTCCCAGTCAATAAACCTAGGAAAGAACCCCTATCAGAGCCTGTGAACTGGCAGCTCCTGATGGAAAGCATCCTAGTCTGGTAGGCTGGAAGCTTTCCAGAAACAAAGACAAATATCGGAGCTCCATTTTTCAGAACAAATGAGCTTTTCTTTTTCCCTGTGAAAAGAGCACAGAAATGGTACTTATGCTTCTGTCCTGGTCTTTTAAAGGCAATAAATGGGGTAATAAAATAGTTTTTAGCTCCACTGAGCTCAGCTTTAGATTTTGTCTTTAAACAAAACAAACACTTGAGGTTGAACTGTTTCCAGAGCCAGCAGTGTGGGATCTGACTCTGTGTAAATCAGTGCCACAGCAACAGCTTTCCTAACAAGAGGAACTAAGGCTCTGCTACCCACACTCCCATCAAGGTGCTTACTTGCAGCACATCATCTCACTCATACCCTCTTCTGCACATAATCAAAAGTGGTCCTTGACACCGAGGCCTGACATTCGGCATACAAAACCAGCAAATAGATATCCGATTAGGAGCAGAACATGAGGGACAATTCGTAAATAGCATAAAAAGCAACGGTCAAGACTTCTTTGGCTGCTTAGCTGGTCTTCTGCGCACTATTTATTCCTGGCTACAGGGGTGGAACTATTTTGCAGGGTGCTTTTCCCAATTCACTGTGGTGCCTAGGATGAAAGCTTGAAGTAAAAAGCAAGTGGTAATAACAAGAGAGATGAAGCAAAGATGGACAGAAAAGCCAGCAGCCTTACAGTGAACATACTGCAGTACAAAGAGTCAAGACCATGAAACAAGAATGTCAAATGTTTTTACATACAGATGTTGATTGAAGTATATTTGCAGTAGCAAATTCTCATAGATAAAGACTTTGAATAGAATACCAGCTGGGATATGGCAATAACCACATATTCCATAGCAGAAGTGCTATTAAGTTTCTTTCATAGCTGAAATATATTTGAATAAAAAAAAATTTGAATAGTGAAGTCTAATAAAGCATAAAAAAGGACACAGACTTCAGAGTGACTTTTTAGTTTCTTCCATAGTTGATTATTAGTGTTTGGAAATGTGAAAACCCAAGAAACAGGAAAATAATGCAAAAAATATTCTATAAAGGGATGGATAAGGAATAATATCCTAGAATGGATATTATCCTCACTAAGAATGAGACATTAGAAAAAAGATACAGAGAGGTCCCAGCTGACCGGAAGCTGGTGAGTGTTGTCCCAATTTGCAAGAAGGGCAAGAAGAAAGACCCCGGAAACTACAGACCTGTTAGTCTCCCTTCAGTGCCTATTAAAGTTATGGAGAAGATTATTCTGGGAGATATTGAAAAACACCTCAAAGACAACGCAGTTATGGGTCACATCCAGCACAGCTTCATGAGAGGAAAGTCATGCTTATCAAACCTGATTTCCCTTTATGACAAGGTAACCCATGTAGTTTATCAAGGGAAGCCAGTTGATGTCATCTTTTTGGATTTCAGTAAAGCTTTTGATACTGTCTCTCACAGGATCCTTCTGGACAAAATGTCCAGCACACAGCTGGATAAACATCATGTGGTGGGTGAGCAATTGGCTCATGGGTTTAGAACAGAGGGTAATGGTGAAAGGGGTAATATCAAACTGGCAACCCGTCACTACTGAGGTTCCACAGGGCTCCATCTTAGGCCAGTGCTCTTCAACATCTTCATAAATGACTTGGACACAGGATTGGAAGGGATACTAAGCAAGTCTGTGGATGACACAAAACTGAGAGGAGCTGTTGAGTCCCTTGAAGGCAGGAAGGCCCTGCAGAGAGACCTTGAGAAATTAGAGACATGGGCAATCACCATCCATACCAAGTTCAACAAAGGAGAGTGCTGAATCCTGCACCTGCGCTGGGGCAATCCTGGCTGTGTGTACAGACTGGGGAATGAGATGCTGGAAAGCAATGCCATGGAAAGGGACCTGGGGGTCCTGGTCGATGGCAAGTTGAATATGTGTCAGCAGTGCCCTGGCAATCAGGAGGGCCAACCATGTCCTGGGGGGCATCAGGCAAAGCATCACCGGCCGGTGGAGGGAGGGGATTGTCCCGCTCTGCTCTGCACTGGTATGGCCTCACCTTGACTATTGTGACAGTTTTTTGCACAACAATATAAAAAAGTTATTCAGTTATTAGAGAGTGTCCAAAGGAGGGCAACAAAGATGGTGAAGGGCCTTGAGGGGAAGCCGTATGAGGAGTGGCTGAGGTCACTTGGTCTGTTCATCCTGGGAAGAGGAGACTGAGGGGAGACCCCACTGCAGTTACAACTTCCTTGTGAGGGGAAGAAGAGGGGCAGGCACTGATCTCTTCTCTCTGGTGACCAGTGATAGAACCCAAGGGAATGTCTTGAAGCTGTGCCCCGAGGGTGGCTGGGCACTGGAACAGGTTCCTCAGGGAAGTGGTCACAGCACCAAGCCTGACAGAGTTCAAGAAGCCTTTGGACTGTACTCTCAGGCACACAGTGTGACTCTTGGGGATGCTCAGCATATTCTGGGATTAAGTAAAAAGGCATTGGTTTATTAGAACATATTGTTTATGGAGAAGTAGCACAGCATTTTGTTCTTGTCTCTTTTCTCTAGGAATGGAAGGAACGTAATGGGAATTGGGAAGCAATTAGAAAGAATTAGTCTGTTCTTTACTTATTTTGTTACTGTTAAGTTAGGCAGGTTTAAAGCAGAGAAAGTAACTTGGAGACTAAAGGAAAAAGTGATTATTTTGTTGACAAAATTTCCAGTAAAGGGGAGTATTTGGAAAAAATTAATCTTACTTTAGCTTTGTGGGTAAAGTTTTGTTTAGGGGATTGAAATCAGGGGCTCCCATCTGCTGGCTGAATGGCACATCCATGGAGAAAGTGGACAGATAAGAGCAAAAAGTATCTATTCAATGTTCCAGTGTAAACAGATTATGAGGGGGAAAAGAAATAACAACCCCTAAAAACTATCTTTATATCTGTTTGAATCTAATTTACTTTTTCTGTGCATGAACAATTGGAATTGTATACCCTGATGAAGTGTCAGTAAGAACAAAGTTGAAGAGACCAAGATAGTGCTGATTCTACAAGACAGCAAGAGTCAGAGCAGAAACATGAAGGGTAACTTTCCAGAAGTAAGTGAGTAGGTGAACTGAAGAGAGGGCTATTAATTATTTTTTATTGTTCCAGAAATAGTTTGCTGAGTTAACTTACTATCAACTAAACTAAAAGCTTTCATTACATTGGTTCCCCTGGTAAATTCCAGTATTCAAATACTTGTTTCTCAGCAACTATGAAATAATTTGTCTCTATTCATGAAGGAATTGAATTACCATGCACTTAATGAGGGCTAGAGTGCATTTCTAGGTGGGTAACAGAAAGGATCTGAGCTTCACCCACACTTAACAGTAACTTCCAGTAGCTTGATCAAAAGCTTGTTCCCAAACAGGTGTTGATAAGAGATAAGGGATCTGATTAGACAGGAAAACAACTTTTTCAGTATTCTGGGTTTGACACAACATCACAGCTAGAATTAAATATTAATATTAGCCTTGGGACATGGTCATCTGATCTTGGATTTTTTTTAAGGTATGACTGATTTGGCAGACTGTGGCAGATACCACAGAATAGGAATGATCAATCATTTCACCAGTTGCATACAATGTCTGCAAATGCCAATCCAATAGACGTGGATGATGCCATAGGACAAAAAGGTTGTGAAGCCCTATAAAAAGGATATTTTGAATTAATAGCTATTTTTTTTCTTAGATCAACATCAAAAGTGAGCTCTCAGCAAATATTGAAAATTTCTTCATATGTATGCATCCCTGTTGAGTTATGCCCATTTGAAGAAGTTGGCCAGACCAGAAACAAGAATTGCCTTCTTCCTGTGCCTCCTCTGTGCTTCATGCTGCTCAATGCACTACATTACACTCCTTTAATTCTGTCACGGGCACAACATTTTTAACCAGGGAATGAGATCCTTTGCCAAACAATGAATTAGTGCATCTGTCAGATGAAGATAGAGCATGTAGGTCGACTTAATTTTGGCTCAAATGAAGTTCAGAAAATAAAATTGCTTTAGTCAAAACAGGTCTTTAAAAGTCTTTTGTCATCTCCGTCATAGGTTTGCTGTTCATGTCAGTGGAAGATTTATTCATACTGTGACTGATTTTCCCATTCAAGACGTGTGGACCAGGACTGAAACAACCAAATCATGTGTGTTTGTAATTATTTTTATGCTTCAGTGGCTTAGGGATGCTGTAACTATGAATAATTGCCCTATGCTTTCATGGCAGAGATTCAGTTACCTTTAAGCAAGTGGCAAAGGTGACATAGGGTAAATCATTTCATGTTCACAAAAAGATGTGCAGGCAGATCAAATACAATTTTTTCTAGTAAAGTACTGTTTTTTGAGAATAATTTTTGCCTTTTAAACCTAGAATCACTAAATAACTTAAACACCAAAAGTTGAATGGTGCAACCCACAAAGCAGCAGAAGTCTCTGACAGGCACCTCATCTTCCTCCACAAAGCCCAGAAAGATGTTTTGTATGCAGCTGCTTTAACCACTGAAGACAAAAGTCTTTCTTTTGTCTGTTACAGTAAAAGAGGAAAAATCCACATCCTATAGGGGATAATGCATCTAATAGAACATTATTTTAGGAAAAAATAAATCACATGGAATGATGTTTCTCTTTCCATTCCCTAGAGAAGAAAAATAGAAAACAAGTTTAGCTCAAAGAAGAAAAGCTTGGGAACAGGAGTTCAACATAAATTATTCTTTTAACATTGAGAAATAAGATGTCCTCTCAACAAGTTAATTGCATTAATGGTCATTGTTCATTGTCAATGGCATGTAGTCATTGAAGTCACTTTCTCTAACCCTTTTAGACATTTTCTAATACTTGGATGTAAAATCAGTTTTCATCTTCTGTAGACTATGAATTCGTACAAAAGTTTTCTTTCACATCATATTTATAATAATTTATTAAAAATAATCTAGAAAATATCCCCAAATCAGGACCATTGCCAGAAGCATTACTAGCTAGGACTGAATTTCTCAGTAACCAAAATCTTTTTGCAAGATTTAGATATTTGTTGTTAGAATTTGAGAACTTCACTGGATCTTTTAAATTATATATCTATTGAATATTTGATAATCAGATTCTTAAAAAGATTTTTCTTTCCTCAGTAAGAACTTGTAAATTTTGATCCCTGTAGGGTAGTCTGATGTCTAAGACTGTATCTTGAAGTCTTTGAGAGAAAAACACCGTACTTTCTCCAGTTTCCCACCCATCTCAATTATATTTCTAACAGTTTCACCTGTCACTCTGAAGACAACTTGAAGCAAGACCCATAGAAGGGAAAAGCTATCTTAACCTCTCAAATATGCTGTGCAGATTTTTAAGTAGTTTTTTGCCCAATGTAAGCTGTAGGCCTCGTTAGGTGACTGCATTCTGTGAATTATATATGGAGTCATGTAGGGTATGTTTTCCCTTGCAGTGCAATGCTGTTCAAGCTCCAAAACTAAAGGTATTTTCATTATATTTTGCCTGAATAAAACACCATATGGAATGGCTACACTGCTGTAGGGTAGCCTGAGCTAGCACCACCTTAGATCTTGTACAGACACACCTTCTCCTACGGACGAACTTGAATACTTCTAAAATTATCATGCTTTTCATTTTGGAGGCAGTGTACATGGACAATAAGTCATCAGAACAACCAGAGGACTATATAAGCTCGCCAATAGAAACTGCTGAGGCAAACCTTCAGCTAAAATGTGGCCATTGCTGTGACTTTTGTCTTTCTCTGAAAAATAAAAAGAAACCAGTTTATTTCCAATCTGTATTCATCATCCTGAATCTTCCTCTGAAGCAAAATGTACAAATAATCTTTTCCCAGAAAACAGAGGAAACAAGAATAACATCTCTCTCTTGACACATAGCACAACACCCCCATCATTTAGGAGTTCCAGATATAAATCTTTATTGGCAACAAAGTGAATGTGGATATTCCAGATTTAGTGTGATCCTGAATATTTGTCAGGATAAAGCTTGTGTACCAGGTTTTCTACCATAGAAAAGGCACTCATTCAGAAATTACATTTTGAAGTAAAACTGAAAATCAATGTGAAGCTAGAACTAAGACTATAGAGGGCTTGATAACGGAAAGGGTTTATATATCATGAAATTTAATTTCTACTTAGGAAATGTTATCACATTTATAATTCTGGAATAAATATGGAAGTCACTGTTTTGGATTAACCCGGGCATTGCCATATCATTTATGCATCAGAAAATGAAACAATTAGGTTTAGGTATCAGCCTTAATTCAAAAGATTCTCTCACAATAATGCTACATTATGAACATTTCCTATTTTGGAACCAGAGAGGCTGTGCTACACCTGAAAAAATGTCATGGCTTGTTTTCTGAGTTACTGACATTTCAGAAGCTAGATCGTAGAATATTTAGGGATTGATTTTCTGACTGATGTGTTTCAGCACAGGTGACTAATATGGATCAGTCACAAGAAAATAGCAACAGGATAGACTCTTTCCACAGCATTAAATGAAAAATGTATTTTGAAGTCCTATGTAATCAATACTAAAACATCCCTGACTTGCTTGAAAAGAAAGTACAAACCAGGTAGTAACATAAAAATAGAAAGATTTGATATCTTAAAAGCATTTTACTTATTAAAGATGCATTTCCAAGATGTAAAACCAAGTCATTGTGATAATAATAATTATGTGATTGTATGAGATCATGATACAATTGTTTTTACTACCTACAAAGTATCAATATATGTTTTCTCAGAATTTCAAAAAGGCAAATTTCACAAAGGTGTAAATGTGAACAATAGATGGTAGGAGGAAAAAAATTACAGAGATAACATCAAATTTCTTATGTAGGTCTTCATTGCTTACATAATATCTGTAATTAACAATGAAAAAAATCTAACTATTAAGAATTGAGATGATAGGATGAATGCAAAGATTTATAAGAAGTAAATAGAAAAAAAAGTTTGTTAACAGTGGAAGTTGATATGTGGATGAGTGATACGGAGGTAAAAAAGTACTCATGAAAAATTTACTGAGAAGGGACAGTATCCATAAGAGGAAATGTCTTACCTATACCAAGAACAAGAGCAGCATGAATCATCATTGGATCAGACAAATATATCCTATAGTACAAGAAGGAAGGAAGTTAAAGGTGTGACAGGAATTGCTTGCAACTCCCAGGGCAGAGCTCTGAAAACCTTATTTAGATGAATCAGGGCAAAGCTCAGATACAGAACATACAGTGTAGTCTTGTCACTGTAATCAGAGACATATTTTCAGTGTGACCAGCCTAAGAAGATTCATTTGAAGATAACAGAATTATGTGGTCCCATAAAATCACCAAGGCTGCCTGTTTTGAAAACAGTCGTTTCAGGTAAACCAGTTCCTCCAAATGTCCAGGTTAGACACCACTGGACTAAAACCAGACATAAATCTCCCTCCTACAGGGCTCCAGGGATGCCCACCTGAATCTTCAGCTCCTAATTGCACATAATTTACACTGAAATTTCCTCAGGAACTACCATTACTTCTTGTAGAGCAATATTTTCCCTGAACAATCATCAGAAGAGGGTAAAACCAACTTCCCTTATATCTAAGGTTGTTTCCTTGCACTCAGAATGAGGTTTAATGAGTTTCTCTGGAGAAGATATTTTTCCATGAAGGAGCTGGCGTATTAGTGTGCTTTATGTGTTGCAGGTGTAGCGAGAGACCTCTATTTTGTACCTTTCACAGGCATATGGTTTCGCAGCACACCATGAAAGAATATTTATCTTTCTCCCTTCTCAGCATGGCTCAGATCCATAATTGAGCCCTTAATTTCTTTTCACGAACTAAAATCTGCCTGTTAAACTACCAGGTGCAATGTGATGTTAATGACTGAGTAGTGCATAATTCTGTGGTATTAACAGCTATTTCTAGGCATGCATGTACCTGTCCTATTCATTAATTCCTTTCTGACTGTTACATTATTCTTCTCAAAGAGTATTTTTTCTTCCATCTATTGAGAAGCTCTTTGTGTTCCTCTTCATTTTTCTATTTGCTCTAATTAGTATTAAATCACATTTCCTTAATTCAGAGAGTTTCCAATCTTATACATTGAATGAAATTTCTTAACTAAGTTGCATATCCATTTTCATGTTTGATAAGAAAATTTAAAAAGCCTTACTAATCACTTATCACACGAGTCAAAATTTTAAAATCATATGTTCAAAATTAATCTATAGTTAGCTCTTCATGTTTTTAATGCATACTCTTGCATTGGTAAGATGGTAACTTCTGAGCACTTGAAGTTGTTAGAGAAGCTCTTAAGACTGAGGAATTGTAAATGAGAGTATTTTATAGACTTGTTAAACATGATTTCTTTTTTTTTTTTAAGGAAGACAGAATCCAAATTTCTTTTTTCTTTTCATGATTAATCAGGGTAACATAGTGCATCTTTTGTATTCTGAGGTCAGGCTGCCATTCTTGACTATCATAGTATTTCTGTCTGAGAAATAAGTGGTTCGTGTTTGTACCACTGTAGAAAGATAAAAAGACATTGAAATTAAACCTTCTTCAGTCCTATTTGCATAGCCCAAGTTGCTCTGAATATGATATTAATGACCACCTCTGTCCTGCTCTATGGGGGAGGACTATCCATACTGAAGCACCCTTTTTACATTCCTACTCTTGTCTCAAAGGCATCTCTAGCAGTCCCCACTTCCATTCAACTCCAAATCACATTTTTTCCTTTCCAAATTCCCATTTCCCAGTAATTATTCCTTTAGCACCTGGTGCCATGCTCCACCTGACTGCACCATGCATGACCTCCAAAGACCCACGTATCGTGTCTTTCTCAGATCTCCAGGCATGACACAGATCAGCGGCGATAACAGAGGGATAAGGGAAGGGATGGAGGAGGCTTTGCCCATGAGGAATATATAGACACTTTCAGAGAAGGCTTCACTGAGTCACACCATGGAAGATATATTTATTGAGCAAAGTTATTCCTGGAACTGTCTTTCATGTCATCCAATGCAGCCCATCACCAATTCAGTGCTGTGCCTGGAGTGCAGCAGTGTTATCTGCTGAAGAGCCTGTGCAAACAGCTGCATATAATGCTCTGGTGTGCATATGTCAAATCATCCATGTGGTCAGCCACTTGAATGGCAGATTTCATCTCTTTTCTTTCCCAGTACCAGAAGTCCTGAGATGAAGAGTCTGGAAGACCAGGAAAGAAATTAGCTTGAGTCACGCATGTGATGTACGTGTTATACACAGCACAGTACCTACTGAGAATATCCAGTGGGCTGTGTGAGAAACACTCTGAAAGCTTGGCTTCAGAGCTGAGGTTTTAGAATCATTGAATTGTTAAGGTTGGAAAAGACCTCTAAGATTATCAAGTCAACCATTAACCCAGCACCACTGTGTTCACCACTAAACCATATACCCAAGTGACACATCCACGTGCCTTTTGAAGACTTCAAACAGTGATGACTCAAACACTTCCCTGTGTAGCCTGTTCTAATACCTGACCACCCTGTCAATTGGGATTTTTTTCCTAATATCTAAGCTAAACCTCCTCTGGCACAACTTGAGGCCATTTCCTCTCATCCTGTTACTTGCTACCTGGGAGAAGAGATCAACCCCCACCTGACTACTACCCCCTTTCAGGTAGTTGTAGAGAGAGATAAGGTCTCCCCTGAACCTCCTATTCTCCAGGCTAAACACCCCCAGCTCCCTGAGCTGCTTCTCATCAAACTTGTGCTCCAGACCCCAGCTTCATTGTCCTTCCTTGGACATGCTTCAGCACCTTAATATCTTTCTTATAGTGGAAAGCCCAAAACTAAACAGTTTTGTCCTCTTATGTAATTATTTTGTTGTAAAATGACGGTTTATTTCAGTTAAACAACCTCAATGGAACTTGTGCTTAAAATCAATCCTGTAGATTTCAGGCTTGCTATTAAGTTACTTATTTCCAGACTAATACTGAATTTCTTGCACACCCACATCTCTCTCAGAATTGCAGAGATGGGCTGAGTGCCAGCCAGCATTGGGTGAACTCTCAGCCATCATAACAAATCAAGAACAGGGCCTGTTTTGAACAATGATAATAAAAGTCATGACATTTATGTCAGTAAAATACAAGTTCACTTCCGCTAATGATGGTGGCTGAACTTGCATACAACACCTGTTTGACTTGTGAGAACAGACTATATGTTCTACTATGACCCTGTTCAGTGTCACTGAAATGCATAACACTGCATCTGTTTACTGGCAGCTCTCCAGCAGAGCAGGTGTGCCACTTTTCAGGCAGCTATTTGAGGGAATACTGTTGTAGGTCACTTTGGTCCATTAGAAATGAGGATATGTGGCCCCCAACAGTGAGATAGTAGGACTCCTGCCAGCAAGATACAAGGGGCAGTTTATGACTACATGGTTTTGTAAAAACCTGAATGAAGATGTATAGAACATGAAAGGCTGGATAGGCATACCAACTAACAGATCACACAATTCAGTATTTTTCCATTCCTGCCTGATATATTTTCTGCCTCTAGCTATAATAAATGCACACATTACACACATAGATTTCTGACAGAAAAAAATATGATGTAGGAAGAAGACATAAAAATCTGAAGGATTATGTATGGTAATTAATAATGAAAACCATGCAGAGAAGTTTAATACGAGTGAATCAAACCCAAGTAGGTTCATTTATATTTGACAAGAACTGTGAAGACACTATGTCAGTCTACAAGGAAATCTACTTACTGTTCTACTGGAAGATGTCTCTGCCCATGGCAGCAGGGCTGGAACTGGATGACCTTTAGTGTCCTTTCTAACCCAAACCATTCCGTGATTCTATAATATATCAAATTACAGTTATCAGGGTTTACAAGTAGTGCATTTATATGCACATAAGGAACATATAATATATTTATTCAGCACTATACTAATGTTACTTTTACTGGCTGCTTAGCTTAATGAAACCAAGTATTTAAACCATGTCCTGAATGTTCTTTTCCCATCTTCTCTTCAATAAATAAAAAGAAAAGCAAGAAATCTGTGTCAGTATAAACAAGGGACTGTTTATGTTTTTCTTTGACATCCTTATTGAGACTGTCATTGGTAGACACACAACATCAATGTTCTTTTCATGAAAAATATTAATCAACTAATTAAATTTTCCAGTTTCATGGAAGAGTATTTGCATTTTTAGTTCACTTGATCTAGTAGATTTCAAATAATTCCAAATTATTTTCTTCTAAAACTCTTTTTTCTTTTTTTCAAAACTCTGGTAAACAGAGGTCTAAAAACACTTGTAGGAGCCAAAAGAAATGAGCTCTAGCAGTGGCTGGTAGGCAATAAAGCAAAACAGAATGATAATTTCTTCTTTATCTCCCTTCAGTTTTTTCCCCTGACTTCAGATGATAGTCAGTCATACACTTGTGTTTTCTCTTTCAAGGTTTTTATTTTTTGATAAGGTATGTCTTTATTCTCAAAGCAGCTTTTGAAATCAATTTAGGGAGCTTTTGATAACGGTTCTGGGGGTTTGTATGTTTGTCCTTTTTTTTATTGTTTTTTGTATACTCAGGAAGTTCAGACTTTGCTGAGATTTTAGGAGGTTTCTGCTAAAGGGGAATTAATTCAAAGACCTTCCTAAAAGCTGAATTATCACTCCTCAGAATGTTTTTAAGCTTTCTTTATCCTACATGCTTTTCAAAGTAATTATCATTCTGCTTCCTTCACTTTTCTTCCTGCCTGTTTCAGCTGCATAAGAAGGTGACAAGTTCTTGCCTTGATGTTGTCATTGTTATTTTTCTATGCTGGGAATAAGGTTGCAACATATGACTAGTTGCCTAGGTCTCAAGACCTGTGTAAAGTATAGTGGTCACATGATCTTATCTTAGCCCAGTGAATGACTCCTTTACAGAGTTCAATATTTGTATTTTCAGTGGGGAGAACTTGGAAAATATCTTGCTTGTACACTCAGAAACATCATTGTACTACAAATATAGCCACAAAGTTTATGTAAGTCCAGCCAAGCTAGCACCTCATCTTTGGGTAGGAACACAGAGAATGTGAGAATGATTGGGGTAGCCTATATTTGGGATCTTATCTGCAATCTACTCAGTTAGCACCTTCAGAAAGTCTTTAGTTGGGGGACACAAAAGCCAGAAGAACTGCAGTAGCTCTTCTGAGTGCCTAGTAAAACCAATGTTGTTTACTTTCTCAGTGCTTTAGAGGTCATATTATATTAGTGAGGTGAGAAACAAAACTAGGATAGAGCAGAAATAAAAGTATTAAAATAGCCAGAGCTCCATGACTAACTGGAGTAAGAAGCTGAATTCCTTCTGTTAAAATAAAGCCATCTGTGTGAGACTGTCATTACAAATACTGAATCTGAAAGTAACCTAGAAATTCTAGGCTATTTAGTGAGTATCGAAATTACTACTAAATCAATACACTTCTGTCATTAATGGAAACAATATCTATTTTTTGTAAGAAAATGAAAACACTTAAAATCTTCATGGAAGCAATATAGGAGATTTGACAACAGACCAACACTTAAACAGCTAAATTCTTTGTACTGAAGTCCGGGTCAATAGATCTAGAGAAGTTACATCAGAAATCTAAGCTGTTCTGGCTATCAGCTGCTCATAGAAATAATCTCAGTAACCTATAGGGTGTTTTAGGAATACCTGTGGTATATCAGATCACCAAATAAAATCTTAACTCTCTACTTCACTCAGGAGCCTTTCAATAGCAACCAATGAAAGAAATCCAGACAACTCCACCTGGAAGCTCAAGCAAAGCCATGCAAGTCCCAAGGACACAGAAGTCCACTGTTGCAATGATGCAACTTGCATAGAGAAGATTTTGAGAAAATGGAAAAATAACAGCTTGATAATAATATAAAACTATAGTACCCAGTGGAGTTGGTGAAAATTGTGTCAGATACGTGAGATATTGCAGGGAGAAGAAACTCAACTAGCTCAGATTATTTGAATTTTTAGCATGTAGCATGACCAAACAAAGGGAGATGAAACCATCAGTGAACAATAGGTGGAAACTACTAGTAGAGAGAAAATGTAAATCCAATCTTGACCTAAAATATTTCACAGTTAATCATTAAAATATATCTTTATTATATTTAAGCTGTATTATAGCCACAAAACTAAGGAATATAGTTTTTTTCTCTTTCTGTGGTATTTTCTATAATACTTTTTTATCTCACCAGACACTGAACTACAATGATTTTTGGTTAATAAAAGCACCTCCAACTAGTAAATAATGGAAGTGGTTGAAGTGTTAATACTTTGACTTTGAGTCTAGAAAGGCTCCAGGAAAGACAGTTCTATTAACTCCCATTTATTTTTAATTGTTTAAACACGAAGTTTAGTTTCCAGGTAGCAAGATAATATAAGAGAATAAGTGGCATTAATTTCAGAACATTCTGGGTCTCTCAAGACGATCTCAAGATTCTAGAGACTCTGACAAATATAAATTTTTTCACAAAAATTATTCTCAATACAGCCTCCAATCTGTTTAGAACGTCTAAGGCAGTTGGATTTACATTCAAAATAGGGTTTTTTTGAACCAACTGAACTTCTTTTTGGAATTTTGTCCTGTCAGGTAAAACTGGAAATACCTTTCTTAATCATACTATAGATCCTTCAAAAGTATAGAGGGGCATTTATTAGTGCTAAACAAAAATGTAGGCCTCAAGAAAAATAGTTGTTACAACAAGAGTACATTAGCACACCCCAATTCCAGCTTTGTTTCTTATCCATTAACCTCTCCATCGTTAATCTAATCATGCCTTTTTTTTTCAGACTAATGTAGCAATTAATTATTTTCCAATGAGTTTATTGAAACTATTATAGAACCCTGTCTAGGTCCACCTACACTTGTAATATGCTAAATGATTGCATAAGCAAGAAATTACTACCCAAATAGTACTTGATGTTACTTGAAACAGATAAAGAGCAACTAGTCTTTATTATTCCTTTCCCTGACTATAATAGGGTGTGTGAACTGTTCTAGCTTATGGTAAGATTTAATTTTATGTGCATGATCTTATATGAGTGAAGAAGTCTTTCTTAACCCCATACCTTGTATGATAATGTGCTGAACTAGATTGTTTCATTCTTTGTAAAGATCAGTTTCACCTAATCAGGAAAATGTAATCAGCCTTTTTGTTGGCAGTGTAGAGCATCATTTTTCCAATCTTCATGAATAAATGCTTTAGGAAGAATTTGATTCTACTGCTTCTAAAAATGCTGTTTTGTAATCTGAACTCCAGACTCAGATCATGAAGCCAGATGCCACAAACTTTTATTCTGTCACCTGAAAATTAATGAAAACTTAAAAAGTTGTTTGATTTCTTGCAAGTAGAAGCTGCCGTATGAAATTGAAGTGCTAATTCCTTAACTTTTAGTGAGACAAACAACTTGAAACACAGCTTGGTATATGAAATTATATTTAAAATGAGAGGCTGATAGAAAAACTTATCACATTCATTGCAACCTGTCCTCTATGTAGATTAGTTGGTCGTTTTTGTGGTTCTTCAGTGTTCATCAACTAGAGTCACTAGTCAGATTCCGAAAACTAATGTAAACAATATTATAAGTCCATATTGCAACACTCCAAAGTCACTGTATAATGATTTTTAATTCCAAGACTGCATCATTTACAAAATGTCTGTGATAAGATGGGTTAAGGTTCTCTGTGTAACAACACATTAGTTTCTTAGCTCAGGTTTTGCCTTTGAATTTAGTAATTAAATTTTGAAATAATTAAACTTATTTAATCAGTAGCACTGACTGTACATCATCCCATGCTCCCTATCAGATAGAATTCTTCCTTGTCACTAGGACAAATATTTAAAAGACAATATGTGAATTTCAGATCAAAAATAGTTCAGTCATCAGCATATACAACTGCTACCATGCTTTCACGGTATGCTTTTAATTCATATATTACACCTGGCAATTGCTTGTCAAAAGCTAAGTAAGAGTGTAAATTGAATTTTCTGAGACAATGTCCCTTTCCCCTGAGGAACTGTCTAGTTTCTCCAGCTATTTTGGTGTTCTGTCAAAAAATGAACAAAGTTTTGGGATGACTCTTCAAAAATAGTTAGAATATTTTTAAGAAATAATTTGATGCCAAATTATATTGCAAAGATATCAGGCATCAGCAGATAGTTTAACAGATAGTTTCTGGAGTATACCTGGTTTAAAAAGAGGTATTCCATGCTGCTTTCAAGAAGTCCTTTCAATGATAAATCCAAACTACTGAGCCTTGGAACAAAATCTCACTCAGTCAAAGATGATAAACATTCTCAGAACAGTGTCCTGATCCAAGTTGGCCCATAAATCTTCATTTCACAGTAGAAAAAATTCTACGTTTTTAGGCTCTTCAGACAAAAATCAAGGGAGATATATATATACGCACATATATATATACATATATATATATTTATATGATATAGAATGATTTCCATGTCAGATGATGCATGATTTCATAATGTGTTACAGAATTATGGAGTTTCTAAGAGTTTTTAAAACAACATATGGCCACCGAAGAAAAAAAATTCACCTTAAGGTATATTTCCGACTATGCTGCCTGATGAGCTTTCTTCACACCAATGCTTTTCCTTAAGAGAATATTATACCCATTCTTATTTTAGTGTCTCAGCCTTTTCTGCAAGCACTTGTGCATACCACAATGTTCTAGCACTATAGCTCCAGTGAAACAATATTTGCAACCTCTCATTTAGAATTCACACAGGGTTGAGCACCTCTGCCCAAAGATCCCCTTTCTGGGTCAACACATAAGGGAGGTATAAAGGTCAAGATGAAAGAGAGATTAATGAGGGATCAGTACTCCACAGGAATTGAAGAAATCTAGATTTAATTGGGACGTAAATTAGCCAGTCTTACATCTTTTAGCCTACCTTTAAACTGGAAAAGGTTAAGGGGAACAGCAGATCAGGAAAGCAGGTGACTACAAAACTAATGAAAAGACACAAGTGTCTCAGTGATCAAATGATCCAGGGGAGTGCTCAGTAGGTTCAAATAGTGTGGGTTTAATTAGAGGTAACTGTGATAACAGGGAAGAGGAGAAACCTCTGCTTTCCTAATCATTGAGTTAGGATTGATATACTTAGTACACTGTCTTCCCCAAATCTTCGTTCGCGAAGAGTGGCCATTATATTATACACTGTCTTTCATTAAAAAATAGCTACAAATCTTAGATACTGAAGCTACTAAGGTTGCACACATAAAGCTTTTTGCAATGCTGTGAAGCTCAGCAATGCCAGTCTCATCTTCTAAGCATCCCACAGGGAGTCACTAGATGCCTGTGGCAATTAAAAGTGAGATTTAACTCATCAACATCATGTATGCTTAGGTGTTAGCCCTAAACCTGGGAGAAGAGAACTGAATATAAAACATCCAGAAAACTCTGTAAGGTAATGCAGAGGTAGATGTAAGGTAGATTTTGGGCTCTAATTAGTGTGTTGCATATCTCACACCTTGGATTTGAGCATGCAATACTGCCAGAATCCCTTGGGTCATAGTGAAGAAGCAAAGAGAGGGTCTAGGACCTTTTCTGATTCAACTTATTACATTTTCTACTAATTAATATAGGAAATATATTCCAGAGACTGATCAAATAAGTGTAGACTCCAGCCTATATTCAATATATCTACTTTAAGCAACATCTGGGAGGACCCATGGAAATTTTCCTATAGAAACATTGAGAGATGAGTCTGGATGTTAAAGTATCCAAATGCCATCCAGGACCAGGTGAAGTAGTTCACTTAAGAGTATAACTGGAAAGGAAGAACCAAGGAACACAATATGCTCTCCTACAGATAATGCTGCAATTAACTGGCCAGTGTCTAGGACTAGCATTTTATTAACAGGATTGATATACTCTTATCCCAGGTTTCAGCAACATTCTAACTGTCGTTACAAAAATGGGAACTTCTGCATCACAAAACCCCCCAAATCAAACATCCAGGGAATAAACATTCGGAACAGGTAAAAGAGGCTTATGCAAGCTTCTTTTCACAGTATATTAGAATTTTGCATCAATGCATCAAGAAGCAGATTTAGAAAGGATTATTCAAATCAGGAAAGAAAGAAAGAAATAAGATGATGGTTTTGCATTTTTTTCCTTTTCTTTGCTTTTAGCAAAAATGTTAACCTTTAGTGAGCTGCAAGTTGTGTCACATACTGGGGACATCATGCTATTGTAGAAGTTTTGCTTGTTTAGTTATGTTCTCTACTGAAATGTTTATAGAAAAAACCCACTAATTCATACCTGTTAAACTAAACTATTGCATGATGTTAAACTAACTATTGCATGATTTCAGAAGGAACATATGAGAGCCTTAAATTCTCCAAATCACAAATGAATAAAAGTGAGGCACTTGAGCTGGCAGTAAAGTTCTCATTGTATCATTATACTTCATGAAATCTCTCTAGAAAGGAAAATGTGTTGTATCGTGAAAGCATGAAAATTGTTTATAGCATTTTTTGGTAGTATTTGAATTCCCAGTTACAGGAAGCCTCAAACAGGTTTCTGGATTAAGACAAATTATCTGGAAATAGAGAAGTCAGAAGGATTCAAAGAGCATCAGCTTTCCCTGCTAGGAAGAAGACCTTGGTGCAAGAAAACTTTTCACAGATGCTGTGTGCACATTTCTGCTCAGGTGAACACTACATTTCAATAGATTTTTTTTTTTTTAGAAGATTGTAAATCTACTAGAACTAAAAGTTTTATTAATTTAGTCTAGCAAGGAATAAATAAAAACTGAAAGGAACGGGAATGCCTTAGGCATTAATTAGTGCACAATGGCACTCTAATAACCCTGAAAAATGATTAGAATAATGGCAACTAAGACTAAGACGGTTCTGGGAAATTATTAAGCAACATTCTGAATGACAGGTGGCAGACATTTGGTTCAGACGTTGACATATACAGTCTCTTTTTAGTGTGTATTTCTTGCATAATTTCCTGCTTTACAGTCAAGAACTTTAGCCTGAACTATGTTAACTTGGGGTTTTTTTAATTCTGACTTGCCTAGTTTGTGTTGATCTTAATCAGACCTGACAACAACAAACCGTGTTCCTTTCTGAAAGCAGCAATTATCAGTAAGGTATTTTCCAGATCAACTTTTCAGAATCCTTGCAAATAAAAACCTAAACAAGTCTGGGGAACACTGAAGCTGGAGTCTACTCTCCAGTAAGCTACAAAGTCACATGTGGAGCAGGATTATCATACTCTGGGTAAAAAGAAGTCACTCTTTGCAAGTCTTGACCACTGATCATCTACCAGACTTACTTGCACAGTAGGATCACTTCAAGGAGGAGTGGGCGTAATTGTGCTTCTTGATTTCTGAGTCTATTAATATTACAGACTTGCAAGTCAAGACCAAACTCCTCATTCTTATTGCAGGTGAAAATAAAAACAGGAAAAGCAAGAGAGGATGGGAAGAAAATAAAACAGAAAAAGTAAAGATAGTTAATGAAATGAAGATCAAAGGAAACACATTTTTGTGATTTAAAAGATTAACACACTCTTTTAAGCTGCTTGTTACCTCATATTAAGTTTAGAGAGGCCCTTTACCTTTGCTATTCCATATTCAGTGCTCCAAAACTGAATTTAAATGTAATTTGTGTCAGGATATACTTATGCTTCAGATAGCCCTATCATATTAACTGATTCCAATTTCTAACACATCTTGGTAGCAAAATTTCCAAAATACTGTGATTTTTTGTGCTAACAGTAGCAGTGCTTCATAAAAGACATGGTAAACATCCCCAAATTACAGAATAGGTGCTTCAAAATTCAGCTTGTTATAAGCTTCCTTCACACCATTGGTAGGTCCAGGAGTTGAACCCCAAGTTCCAGTCCATTGATATAGACACAGTCACAGTTTTTGTAAGGAAATATTCAGTGTTAATAAATTTATCTTCTTAAAATATTTTCCATGTTTGTAAATGAAAGCACACTATAATCATCCAAGCATCAGGAACTATTTTTATCAAAAAGAACATTCCTGAAAACTTTCTACCACATTTATCTTGCTTTTGTCCTTTCCTTTCTGCAGTGGAAAATGCCTCAGTGCTGGCTTTGGTGACTGGTTACTCTGAGTACCTCTGAGGAGACTCAGATGGAAAATGTGTACTTATCTCCAGAAAAAAACACAGTACAGTATTTCTCAAATTGATCCTGTGCCACCTCTGTGTTTTGGCACTGATGATAACAGAAAGGAAGTTTCTCAAGCTTGGATCTCCTCCAGGAAGCGCAGAACTAACTGGCAAAGTTTGTCTTACCATGAAATATTTTAATAACATTGCATAATAGGCCACTCTGTACCTAATAACAGTGGAATAAAGGAAGCTATTGCTTAGTGATTGAAGAAGGAAACTACCAATAGGGTTAAATGGAAATATTTAAGGAAAAACACAAATTCATTCACATTAGTCCATGTTTGGCTCTTCTCTTGTCTCCTCCTGTACATATCTGTCAGTATACAAGTATCTTTTCTGTTTAGTATCTCTTGTTCTTTTAGGGAAGACAGCAGCAAACTGAAAAAAAATAAAAATGTTTCTATGTCTTCCACAGCAAGATTCCTCAAGTAGAAGATAACAATTTGCAGGCACAGCAAGCAAGCTGGGAAAGAGATATCACTGCAACAATTGCCCTGTAAAACACACTTGTATTGTGCTTAGCTGTATTTTTCCTACCAGTTTCAACCCTATTAAAAAAAACCCAACAAAATCACAATACACAATACCTGTGTTTTGTTATGTTTGCTTGTCTTTATTCAAAGTCATTAGTAAGCTTTTTGCATTGAACTCATCAAATAATTGATTATGGAATGGAGTATATTGGCATGCTATGCCAATTACCTTCCATAATGTAATTCAAGACCATGACCAGTACTGCAGTGAACTGTTGCAGCCAATTTAAAAAAAAAAGGAAGATGTGTCTGTAAAACGTCAATTATAATTCTAACAAATACTTGCTCTGGAGAGACCCACTGGAAGGACATTTTACTGACTTAGTTGTTAATAAAAGCAAGACTTACGCAAGGGGAAAGTTTTATTTTGTATTTTCATATTCATGAGATATTGCCTCCAATGAAATTCAGTTTGGAATATGCTAGAGTCTTGCTTGTGGATTTGATGAGATTACCTATCTGAAATTGTCATCTTGCTGTTTTACTTGAAATGATCCTCACAGTA
This sequence comes from Neopelma chrysocephalum, assembly GCF_003984885.1. Taxonomy (NCBI): domain Eukaryota; kingdom Metazoa; phylum Chordata; class Aves; order Passeriformes; family Pipridae; genus Neopelma; species Neopelma chrysocephalum. The sequence continues at coordinate 2,743,089 of NW_020897742.1, read as the reverse complement.
AGTCAATTAGGAAACCCAGTGCTTTCTTCATCTTCTGTAATCTTTTATAGTGCACAAATTCCTTAGTCTTTTTTCAAGGTTTAGCAGAATCTGTGATATAGTATTAAGCTATGAATAGCTTTATGGTCTGAAGCGGCCAAAGGTCATCTTTTTTTGATGAGCCTTCTTAGTGGATGCTCCAGTGCACATGACATCCTTGGATTGTCAGAAATAACACATCTTATTTTTTTATTTTGAAAGAAGTATAATTTACAAACTTCAGGCTAATCTTATAATTTTCCCTTTACACACCCGAACTTTAAAATTTTGATCTATGCTAACAGACCTAAGAATGATGTTTTGCTATTTTTTTTTGCACAGCTATATATAAAGAATACAATTCTAGTTAACACAGGTTCGATTTTTCTCTTCATGTTGTCAAAGTCAGGTTAGTAAGTAGTAAAACAACAGAAAAAACCCTGTACAACAGTTAAATATCAGAAACAAGAAATTGACAGAATGTAGTGCGATGTAGGTACATAAGATAAGTTTTGAGTTTCTACATGTGATTTAACTGTATAAATTGTATTACTAAGGCAATTAACTTCACTTGATTGAAGGCTGAATGTAGTGGAGGATTCACTGCTGACAACTGTAGACAACACCAGGTTTGATTCAGTTGTTTAGTGTCTTATGAAACACGTAAGCACATTGTGTTCAGTTTTCATCTGCTGTTGTGGAAAGACACTTGTTTCTTGTGGGTCCTATGTCACATCTCTCAGCTTTGTGCAAAATTTTCATATATAGAAGAGCATAAAAAATGGCACTGCATGCTTAAATTTAAGAAACTTATTCAAGCCTGTAGCAGAACAGGTCAGCTAAATGCTTTCTAGGCCTGACTGATTGTTGTCTAGGTCTCCACTGCTTATACTGCCCACTTTTCTCTAAACTTCTTTGTCCAGAGTTGGAGCCCACTGGCAGAGCTACATTCACCTGTCCACGTACAGGCATTCAGGTGATTTGAGATAGACAGAAGTATCCACAAGCTGCTAACATATGTAATATGGGACTTGTTGAAGGGTGGAGTTATTGCTGAGGAGTAACACTCTAGATCAGCACTATATAAGACCAACTGTTGTCAGTTAATCTGTAAACTAAGAAAGTTTTATCTCCTAGTAGATTTTATCATTTGTCACTTATTTAAAGAGAGGCCAGAGACTCCCCTTTAAAGAAATATACCTTTTAATGGTCAAGAGAATTGCATGAATGTGTTCCTTGTGTCTCATTCTCAGTGCATTATTCTCTATTTTCTTTTTTTTTATTTTAAATAATTTTTTTTTTTAACAAAGGGTTGTAAGAGCTTTGTCTCCCTGGAACAAGATTTATTCTGAGAGAACACTGCAGGAGATAAGGCTGATTCTTAAAGTTAACTCACAGCTCCCAGAACAGGGAGAGTGTTGATTGAGGTTAGGCAGGTAGCAAGGTAAACTGTTGTAGAGTTTCTAAGCAACTCATAAGGCAGCCTCTGGTTTTGAGCAGGTCTGTTTGTCTCAAAGTGTTGTAAGAATTAAAAAGATTTAAGCAACAACCCAGGAGACAGAGGACTGAATTGATTTTTGAATGCTACTTTGTCTGTCCCTTTCCAGGGAAGCTGTTTAGTACCAGACCTCATCCCCTATGTGTGACAAAGCTCTTTTTATTCACTTGAATCTGCAGAGCCATTCAAAAATAGCTGTTCCACAGGGATAAACAGGTTTCCAGTTGTCTAGCATATACAATAAAAATTCAGACACTGTTTTGCATGAGAGAAAGATACTCACAGTTAACATTTTTTTGGTCTTGCCTGCAGGACTAAGTAGTGCACAAATGCTAACTAAAGAGATGCAGACAGAAAACAAAAAATATTGGTAAACACCAGGGTAAAAGAACTAATTTAGTTTTTAATTTATTCATGAGATCAAGAGCACTCTGTGGAGGGCATCTCAAATGATTAGTTTAAACATCTAAGCAATATCTAATCCAGAAAATTTGTTAACTCTATAGGGACATTATAAGTGTATACTGGCTCTCTCTTTCTCCTTGTTAAAAACTAATATCATTGAAGAGAAAAGAAAGAAAAAGCTAAGCTTGCTATTGCTTTAAGAATTTTGTGAAGAAGATACAAATACTTTTTCAGTCCTAAAAGGAAAAAGTAGGTGCTGAATATTGTGGCAGGTCTGCTGTCTAAGACGTTAATGTAATCTGGTTCTTGCACTAAAAAAAAACAAGGAAAATTGCCCTTTATCAAATTGATTAAGAGCTATAACAAGACTGTAGTAGTGTGAAAATGGTCAAGATCATTATTTTTTTAGCAATGAGAATTTATTCAAGCTGATATGAAATATCATAAATCCAACAGTTTATTGCATCTACAGGTGACTCCTGGAAGCTTCCTGCATGCTGAAACTCAGACGTGCTCAGTACTGGCTGGCAATGCAGTGATGAACATCTCTGGTCACCCTAGTTCAGAAATTATCCCTGTGGTGACCTCTGTGTGTCCACCCTGAGCAGGTACAAGAACCCATTTCCTTCCACCTTCCTGTTCTGTGTGCTCCCACGAGGTTTGCTTGCTGTCATTGCTGTGCCTATACCCCAAAGTGAACAAATGGGAAAAGCCAAATCAATCCAGAGAGCTGGTATCATTTGTGGAAGTAAAAGCCACCAAACCTGATCCCTCTGACAGTAGCATCCCTATTGTCTACTCATGCAGGCCACAAAGACAATTTTATTCTGGCTCCTGAGAGTGTCCTTAGACCTTGGAGCACCTTTTTTTGTACCAGTCAAGGTAGAAACAGAGGAAGATACTGCTTTCTTCTTGCTTTGATTCACGGCCATGCAATTCCAGACTCTTCTAGATATTCTCAGTACACAGCTGCTACTGACTACTAATATGGTACACAGAAAATAATCACTTTTTCGTTCTCACCATAAAATCCTGACATGATACCAAGCTTCTTACGACCCTGGACATCCCAGGCAGATTTTAACTGGGTTTATCAGTTTGATGTGTTGAAAGGAAAAGTCGAATCAGGCCTAGTAAAAGGACACATATGAATGTTTTGTTTCTTGTCTCTTTACATCAGCAATTTATATCAGGTCAGCCTCTATCTCTGTGGGCTTCCTTTAGAGCTACTGAGAGGAGATTACCTGGTTAAAATGCGTCTATGATGGCTGCTGCTGCTTCCCCTGCTTGCTATACAAATAATAATTTCCTATAATTATTGAACAACCCATTCTGCTCTGACTATGGTTATTCAAACTAAGATTATTTAATAGATTTTCTATGAGACTTGAATCAGGAATGTTATCAAGTTATGTTTCCATAACTTTAAATAGAAGGGTACATAAAATCCATAAGCCTTTTTTTCCCCCATTTATTTTATTTATAAGTGAGAATAAAATAAATAAATATCACATACTTCTTGAGAAGTCCTAACCTCTGGACCATTTTCTACCTCAAAGATGGGAAATTCAGAGAACTCATTAAGAGACTTGCAACATGCTCTCTCATACTGTATAACTATGTTGATCAAAATGAACTCTCTATCAACATAGTAATCAAGTCCTGTGAGGAATACAAGCTTTGAAGAACTAAACAGAATTTGTTTTCTCATTTATATATTTAGAGGTTCCTGATCAAAATCAATTTATTCATAGAAGTGAAGGAGCTAGTCCATAAGAATCTTCTCAATTATGTCAAAGAAGTAAATGCAACCATAACTTGATATTCTATGTGAAAGCAAAATCTGAGACTGAACTCTCCCTGATTAGTGTATTTTCTCAGCTGACAACCAAGATTTTAGAGAAATCATTTCCAATTATATATTTTGTAATTTGAGAAATATGTGTCCCTTTTACTTCCAAATTTACTGTTTTAGAAGATTCTGATCCTTGTTTGATTAAAGCAGGATGTTGAATAGAGCTGGAAGCTTCCTCAGGCACTTGAAGCATTTGAGGCCTTGGTCATACCTCTTCATTTCTCTATCCACTTCTCCATTCTTCATGCTTCCCAGTTGATGTAAAATTGCTAGTCCTGAGCATCAAGAGCAACTAACAGGATTATTTTTTTCCTTTCTTTTGTGTCTGCATCCTGGTAATCACTTTTGGCAGACATCTCTCACTGTGTTTGTCCTTGCTGCATTTCTCCTTGGGACTCAAGTGTGGTATAGAGCCCAGAGAAGTGTTTTCTCAAGGTAGATTTTCATGAACATCTGAATTCTCCAGTGTTCTTCATTAAATGACAAGCCAGTAAACCTCTCTGGGTTCCTGGGAGCTCTGTAACAAAAAGAGAGGTCAAAATGGTTCAGTGGCAAGTGTATAAAAAAACCACAAGTCATTGCATGTAATGTAATGCAAATACATACTGTGATGTAATGCAAATACCAATTGCCATTTTTGGCAGAGTGCAGAACATAGTATGTGCTGAAATATCTCAGTTTCAATCCTGATCTTACCCATGAGAACTGTGTGATGTTTTGGTAAATTGCCGTGCAGGCATGGTACAAGATTCAGTTGGAGAGCTACTGACTGATCTGAACAAATTTGTCTCATGAAAAGATAACAGGGGAATTCATGCCAAAAGGGGCATCCAAAACAGGTCAACAGAACAAATTTTTGGAGATTCCTCTTTTTCTCCACTAAGTTCAGAATGGAGTTTGGTGTAATTAATTCGGACCTAGAAAACAGACTTTTAGTTACCTACAGTTTGGCAAAATGATTCCCACTCCTATAGTCTAACAGTTTGTGAAAGATATGACTCAACTTTCCATTTTCCAGCCTCACTGGGATTTGCTAATCAGCTTATTTCAGCTCATTCAACACCTCTTCCATCTCCCAGCAAGGACACCCTAATATTCCATTTATAAAATAGAAACCATATAAAATATTTGAAGTAAAGACAACTAGACTACCAATTAAAAATAAAATAATTAGGGGAAACTAATTATGTAACTTCATGTGTTCATTTGTTTATGGCATATTTATCATGAAATCAAGGAAAAGAAAAAAAATTAACTTAAAAAATGAAGATGATTCTTACTACTGATTAATAAGTACTTTGAATTGTGACATAAAAGATGCAATAATTTTTCCAGGCTTTTGGTATTACTTATTTTTCAATTTTACACCTTCAACTGAGATAGATTTTTATGCACCACCATTCAAAAAGGACATGGAATTCATTAATACTTGACAAACCTCCTGCTCTCTCACTGCCCTAGAGCTAACCAGCAATTTCTGCCAACTCATTTCTGGTCAGTTTAGAAGAAATGTTGGGTATTTGCTGGAAGACAGCTGAAACACTTGGATTTCTAAGTTTGTTTCCCCGTTTGTGTGATTGATGATATTGATCTTAAAGGAGAAAAAAAGGAACACATTAAATCTCTCAGATGTCTTTGAAGGGAGGGTAATAACTAGCATTTAGGAATGCATGTGTTGTTACCAGTTTGTCTGGCTCTTTTGAACTATTTCCTTTCAATCTGAGGGGAGCCTTGGGTTTGTGACATTGCAAAGGTACTTGTCTCTCAAAATGTAAAATCAATTACTCTTGGGATTCTCATTGTCAATATTTTTAAAGATGTTTTCTGAAGGCAAGGTTTTTTTCTCTTACTTTTTAAATATTTTTCTCCTGTGGCATTAGTTTACATTTTCCAAATATTATTTAATCCAGAAAACTAAATCAAGAAATAGAGCTGAAATACTCGAAACATGTCAGATAAAATGCAATTCTTCTCCTGCAGATCAGCATATGCTTGCACAGTGTCAGGTACCACAAAAAAGAGAATTTGTGTTGCTAGGAATGTATATTTTAAAGTGCTAAGATAACCAGTGCATGTAATTGAATAGGCTCAGGTATGTTCAAGGCCATTATGATACATATGACAGAATTCACACTAAAAACAGATTTCCCCAGGAAGAAATGCCAGTTCCTGTCACTCCATTAAAAGGTATTTGATAAATTTCAGGATTCAGCACCTGAGATTCTGAATAATATTAAAGATACTCCTGCAGTGGAGGTTTTGTGCTAGATTCAGATGGTAATTCATAATTCCCTGGGATTAAAAAAAATTTAAAAAGTTAGTGGATTTTTAAAAAAAAAAAAGTATGAATGTTTTGAAAACATTTGAAATAGGAAATTTAACAGGTCTGGGACCATTTGTCTAATTCTAGAGCAGTAAAAATATCTTCAAGGCCTGCTATACTGAAACCAGTGTTGTTACTATGACACTGTCATGTTTACGTGGGTACTGTCAAATTTGCTTTAATTTATCACATAAAATGCTAACTTATCCTTTGATGACATTATATTGAATATTTATTCATAGAACTAGCCTGAAACTCAAAAACTTCTCATATCAAGTAAGTAAAGATAGTAGTGCTGACTCATGGACAGCTCATTTTACACTTGTTAGAAGAATGCAATGTATTTTCTTTGCAACCCAAATGGAAGTTAAGCCATATCACTTCATGACATGTTCATTTATTCTTGCAGTGTTTATCTTGAAATCTATAAAAAACCTCATAAATACTGTGGTAATCTCAAATAACTTCAAGCATAACCAAAGCCATAGGACAGTGATTTGAGCAAGGAGCACTTTAAAACAAAATATTATTTTGATTGAAAGTTTTCAAGTGCTGGAGATTCTGCCATCCCCATGACACTTATGCCAATGAGGTGATCAATGAGTTGTTACAGTAAGTAATTGTTCTGTTTACTGCTCACTGAATGCTCTCAGACTAAAAATAAATACAAGCCACAAAATGTCACAAAAATAAGGCACAATTTCTGCTTTAACATTCTAACGATGTGATATGCCTTTTTCACTAGAGAAGACATTCTTTAGTCTTGGAAAAGCCAGTCTGGTCACTTTTCAGTCTGTCAAATCTAATGGTATTTTTTAAACTGTGACAGTTGATATTTAACAAACTTTCTGTGATTAGTAATTAAGAAAAATTTCCTCATTTTATGGATGATACAATGGCATAAACCTGCTTTTCCAAGCAGAAAAAAAGAAATATTTAGTCAATACTGTCCTTTCAAATGACCTTTTTTACCATCATTATTGAATCTTTATCATACTGGATTTTATTTATTCTTTTTATATTTCAATTACATCACTTTTATGTATATAGCATCCTTAAATATTTGGCTAATTGAAAGCCAGTCCAATTACACAGGCAAATGTATACAAAAGATTTTGCTTTTTCAAAGTGTCATTCACAAAAATAAAAATGACAAAATGCATTCAGTATTTACTTAGTTAATTAATCTCAAAAAAAATTAGCCTAGAAATTCTTTCATGGTAACAGTAATTTTAAATCATTATGTATTTTCAAAGCCTTCCTCTAGATAATGTACCTCAGGAATACATCTGTTCATGAAAGGGCTTCTGTCTAAAGCCTTCGAAGGTATATTACAGTCATGGAGCAGGAACTTGCTGATAACCAGACAAGATGCAGCAAGCTTCATTTTTCCAGAAAGAAATTAATTAGAAGAAAGTAAAATCAAACATAGGATTCTTGACACTATGTTCTCTCATTCTGAAATTTAGGTAGGTACACTGAAACAACTTAAAAGTGAGAAATTTATCTAAAAACAAACAAAAAATAAGGAACCGCAAAATATTGTCCTTGTAGAGGAAGTAAAAGGTACTTTCAATTTTGAATTTTTAAACTCATAAAAACCTTCCTGTTAAAAACAAATAGCTAGCCAAACAAAAATCTGTTTCTATTACTTTCAGAACTAAAGTGTCAAATGCAACATATCTGAAAAAGCAGCAGAATACCTGAAAACCAAAGGAAGAAGATCTTTGACTCACATGCAGCAATATTAATGAGCAAGTTCATTCAGTGATATACAATTTCCTACTATGAAACAGCCCCATTAATGGTCTACATGGGTGTCCCATTTATGGCAAGAAAAGTTAAACCTGCTAGTTAAAGGTTTTCATTAAGTTTTGACAACAAAAAGCAAGCAAAAATCTACAAATTGTTGTGACTAACCCGGGTTAGTTGTATTTAGATTTTTATTGCTGCATTTCAAAAATAACATTGCCTTCTCAAGGTCAGAGAACTTAGGATTTCTTGAGGAACTCTGGTTCACACACAAAGCATCTCTTCAATACTGTGCCAACTGAACAAGTTTCTTCAAAGAAGATGAGCAAAAACATACTAATAATAAAAACCTGCATTTGTATATTGTACCACAGTGCTCCAGCTGCACTTTCTTTTGGTGGACTAAGTGTGTCAAAATAGAGTCCCAGTGAAGTTTTAATGCTGGATAACCATAAATCCTACCTCAAAAGTCAGGAGGAGTCCAGAGACTCCTAAGTGAAGTCTGGATTTGTTTATATTAAATATGAAATACTGACAGGTAGTATCAGTTTAGGATTTGTTGATGGGAAAAGCAGACTACTATTTTCCCTACAGAAAGTCTCAGAGCATCTCCATAGCGGAATGAACTTGTTGTCCTACAATCTTGACCAAATAAAAACAGATGCTACTATACAAAACAAAACCAAAAAAAGATCCCTTTCATTAATTTTGATCCTTCTCAGGAACAGAAAGGATCACAGATTGCTTATAATATTGTATTTTCAAAAAAAATTATTTTTAAATAAATATTTTTAAAAAATTTTCCCTCTTGAAGGGAGAGTAAGAGCCCAAGCTCTTACCAGATTGTTGAATGGATTTGTGAAAAAAAATTATCAATCTCCACTATTCATATGTAATGACATCTATATCAAAAAGATACTTTACTTAAATCTCAGTTAATATGCAAAAATCACTGAGATCTTTAGAAAATGTTACAAATTTCAAAATACACAGTTGATAATTTACAAAAAATAAACAAATCATGCTTGAAGTTGACTATGTATGTTCACAATAATTCACAATGATTTTCATCTTTTCAAGAGAAATATAAAAGAGTGAATTATGGTTTTCATCCTCTGATCTTACTACTTGCTGTCTCAGAGTTGATATACTGCTGTACTTCCACACCTGAAAGCTGAAGTTCTGGAGAGACCATTTTTAATGCAAGATTCCTGTGATCTGCACTGACAATTTCAGAATATCTCAAATGCAAAATAAATTAACTGCTCCCTTCCATGTCAAAAGACCCTGATAGGTTAGGGTCCCTCCATGTGGCCTGAAATATTTTTATTTTCAGACTCAATGGATGACTGAATTACTGTTGTTGATGAAATCTATCAGTTGTAAACAAAAGCATACATAGGCTTTCAAGTACTAGTATAAAAACACCTAGAGGGAATGCGTGGTAATCTTTATATTAACTGGAAGTCCATCCTCCCCATGTCCTTTCCTTTCTTTCTTTGGCATCCTGTGAAACAGAAAGTGAAGGTGCAACACATGATCTCAGCCAAGCAGAAGCACTCCAATCCCCAGACACTTCTTTGGTTCTTTTCTGGAAAAAGTGATGGACAAAACCTGCAAATGGGTGAGTTCCCAGTGTACCATGGACAAAGAGCAAACATACTCATGGTTGCTTCACATGGTTGCTATGTGTCGTTGGACCAAGCAGTTACAAACGCTCCAACCAGGTCCATCTTCTTCCCTACTTCAGGGTCATTAGTGGACCTTCATCAAGTTTTGTGACGAAGTTTGACAGCCTGACCATTTATGGATCGAGTGCGGCATTTCAGTGACAGCATTTTAAACTTATCCTGAATTGGAAGGATTCCTTTGAAAAATGCTACAAGAGAGTTTTACATTACCTTTACTCTTCTTCAGCTGCTTCTCCAGAGGTATTTCTTTTCAGAAATTCAGTGTCTTGATTGGTATCGTCATTTCTGAACATGGATTCTGTAGTTCTTGTGTTGAAATGAGGTGTCAAGTTCTGCTAAATATATTTACATGGACCTTACCTTGGAAATCAGCTCTCTTTACTCTCCTGGGCAAGAGGAAATGAAGACTAAAAAAATTACAGTCTTCAAAAAAGGTAATTTTTTTATTATGCACCACAGTCTGTGTCAAAAAAAAGAAAACATTGAAAGGTTACTTTTGAAAATTTCTTCTCCCACAGCAGAAGGCTCTGGCAGCCACTTCAGGGTTAAGACACGCAAATGATGTCTCAAAGGGCAACTACTGGGTTTTGATTTGTGAGAAACTGAATGTGTTTGCACCTTGGAAACAGGAGTTGTTGTAGATCAGTCAAGCCAGTGCAATGGAATGGAACTTCTCCCAGTTGGAAGATTTGATCTGTTCTTGGCTTTATTTATGGGAAGGGGAGTTGTGCAAGAAGTACTCCCTGAGCTTTGGGGTACTAGGGGAGGAAGCTGGTGTTTGTGTGTGACTATGAAGGCATTGAGGAAAGGCCATGCAGGACTCCCTCATGGGCAACTCTCGTTTCTATAACCACTAAATCCAGGAGTTTCTTTTTAACTGACCCCAGAGGAATAAACAGAAACTTTATTTACTGTCCCTATCTATATTCAGAGAGATCCTGAGCCTCCTTCACAAGAGCTAGAATAACACAAGTTTTCATAAAACCATCAGAAACAGTGGAAGCATAAAAGAAAGCAAGCCTAGTATGCGCGTTAAAATGATGGCACTGCCATGATGCTGAGGACAGGAAAATGAAGTTCAGCAATAGAAATGTCTGGAGTAGTTTTTATTAGCTTTTTCATGTATTTATTCTTATTGACTGTGCCAGGATAAAATTTCTGTGAAGCATACAGTATACAGAATTCTTTCTTTCACAAATCCTCACACTGAGAGTTCTTCTTCAAAAACAGTACACTAATGAAGGGAAGTCCTCAGAGAGAAGCTGTTTAAATAATTAAAATATCTGGTATGCTTAAGAAATTAGTTCTGCTGCAACTTGCCATTTATTTTTCATCTATTCAGAGCAATCAAATGTTTGAAAGAAATTACTCTGAAAAACTTAAAGGAGCAGAATTTATAAAAATAGTCATTAGTAAGGTGATATTAAATTTGTGAATGTTTCTCTCATAATTATAACAATGGAAAAAGAGAAATATTGCCAGGTGATGAAATGAGTATGGTAGATTGTCAAAATGGATGATGGGGTACCTGATCCTGGCAAAGGTATTTGGCAACATACAGGTAAACAGGGTATCATAGGGACTTTCATGCGATGTCTACATTTTTGCTGTTATAGCTATAGGTATAGGGGAAAAAGCATTATTTTTATTAGACTACATTCAGTTGGCAGGAATATTTGAGAAGATTAAGAAAGAATATGTTTCTCTTGTAGAAACGCAGAGCCTGATACAGGCTAGTTCCAATATATTAGCTGATGCACAGAACTGAATTGAGTCTTATTACAGTACTGGCATGTCCATCCACTGAATAACTCAGTGAGAATATGAGAGAGCTAGTTAGAGCTGCTTTAGTTATTTGCACTGCTTTGCATTATGCCCAACAAGTAGATGTGAATTGTGAAAGTAAAGTAGTGGTAGGTTACTGTAGTATTGCATTAAGGTTCTCCTATTTTGAAGTGGAGATAGCAATATATATGGTCTTGATGGAGGTAACAGAACTTGCTGGAATTTTTTTTCTTTCTGTAAAAAACGTAAAGGTTTAAAACATTCTTCCCATTCCTACCTAGGGAGTAAAAAGATCCTGTAATTGAAAATGTGAAAAAAGAAGGTGGAGGAAGAATATGCCCAGCACTATCATAGACAAATTGCAGCATAATGATGTCATTAAGAAAAATCTCTTTCTGCTGTTCCCAAAGGAAATGATTGTGTATGGCAATCCAGAGTATTTAGAAATTGAAAAGAAGACGCCAAGAATCACCAAGATGACTGATTATTTTCAGATGACTGATGATTTTCAGTTGGTTTCCTGTATTTTGGGGTCCTGTATGATTTTTTGCATCTTGCAGCACAGAAAAGCCTGTGATACAGCCTGTTATTGTGTTTGTGTATAGTCTTGCATTATGCTCACTATGGGTATACTCATGGCTAGGCTTCGCGAACGAAGATTTGGGAAGGGCTCTACCCATTTTTCATGCAAGCGCGTTGGTGGCTAAAAAGGCCAATACGAGATAGACACGTCCGGTTGCAAAAGACACAGCAGAAAGACTCCTTAGATGGTATATTCTGCAAGGCTCGATTCTTTCTGCGTTGTCTTTTCTCCTCAAGAGTGATCCTGCGTGCCTTCTCAAAAGCATCAGCAGCGTTATAAATGGTCTGTCTCCAGGCCTCCCGATTGGAGGCCAGAGTAGACCAGTTATGGTGATCAATATGCCCGAGGCTGAGTTGTTGCTTCAGGGAGTCCTTGTATCTTTTCTTTGGAGCTCCTCTCTTGCGGCAGCCGGAGGCAAGTTCACCATAAAGCAGGATCTTAGGGAGGCGGTGGTCCTTCATCCTGGAGACGTGCCCTGCCCATCGCAGCTGTGTTCTCAGTAACATGGCCTCAATACTTGTGATTGCTGCCTGTTCAAGAACAGATGTATTGGTCACATAATCTGACCAGCGGATGTTCAGGATTGTACGGAGGCAGCGTTGATGGAAGCGTTCTAGGAGACGCAGGTGGTGGCGGTAGATGACCCATGATTCAGAACCATATAAAAGAGTAGACAGCACTATGGCTCTGTAAACACTGATCTTGGTGCTTTTCTTCAAGTGTTTATTACGCCAGACTCTTTTATGGAGTTTTCCAAAGGCACTATATGCCTTCGCTAACCTATTATCTATCTCCCCGTCGATCTTACCATCTGAGGAGATGAGGCTGCCTAAGTAATTAAACTGTTGGACTGATTTGAGTTCTGACTGGCCGATGGTGATGTGGGGATGATGGAGGACTTCCTGAGGTGCAGGTTGATGGAGAACTTCAGTCTTCTTTAAGCTGACTTGCAGCCCAAAGAGCTCAGCAGCATCTGCAAAGCAGGATGTTAAACGCTGCAGGGCTGCTTCTGTGTGGGCAACAAGGGCGGCGTCATCAGCGTAAAGCAGCTCCCGGACAAGATGGTTTAGGGTCTTGGTGTGGGCCTTCAGTCGCCTTAGGTTGAATAGTACGATATCGAATGTAGATACCGTCCTGATCATCGAGATCTGCCGAGGCCCTTTGGAGCATCATGCTGAAAAAGATTGTGAATAGTGTAGGAGCGAGAACGCAGCCTTGTTTCACACCATTCTTTATTAGAAAGGGCTCAGAAAGTGTGTTGCCATATCTGACTTGGCCATGCTGATCCTCATGAAGTGAGATGATCATTTTAAGGAACTTGGGGGGACAACCTAAACGTTCCAAAATCTGCCAAAGACCTTTTCTGCTCACAGTATCGAAAGCCTTGGTGAGGTCGACAAAGGTTACATAGAGACCTTTGTTCTGTTCCCTACACTTCTCTTGCAGTTGTCTGAGAACAAATATCATGTCTGTGGTGCTCCTGTTGGCTCTGAAGCCACACTGACTTTCAGGTAGAATTTCTTCTGCTATAGCGGGTATTAGTCTGTTCAGGAGTATTCTTGCCAAGATTTTGCCAGCAATGGAGAGCAGAGTAATACCACGGTAATTTGAGCAGTCAGATTTAGTACCTTTCTTCTTATACAAGGTGATGATGACTGCATCACGAAGGTCTGAAGGTAGTTCGCCTAGTTCCCAACAGCGCACCACAAGCTCATGAAATTTAGCATGGAGTGCAAGGCCCCCATGTTTCCAGACTTCGGGTGGAATTCCATCAACCCCAGCTGCCTTACCGATTTTCACCTGCTGTATGGCCTTGAGGGTTTCTCCTAAAGTGGGGGCAGTATCCAATTCGAATTTCACCGGTTGTTGTGTGATGGACTGAATTGCTGAGTCTTGTACTACACGGTTGGTGCTGAAAAGAGTCTGAAAGTGTTCAGACCATCGATTCAGAATGGAGGTTTTATCTGTCAGAAGCGTTTGACCATCTGCACTGAGTAGTGGGCTTTGGACTTGGTACGTAGGCCCATATGCTGTTTTCAGGGCCTCATAGAAACCTTTGTGATCCCCTGTATCTGCACATAGTTGAGTTTTTGCAGCTAGATCGGTCCACCACTTGTTCTGGATGTCACGGAGTTTCTGCTGAAGCTTGCTGCATGCAAGACGAAAGGCTATTTTTCTTGTGTGACAGGATGGCAGTGCAAGGTGTGCTTGGTGGGCAGTTCTCTTCTTCCTCAACAAGTCCTGGATTTCTTGATTGTTTTCATCAAACCAGTCCTTGTTCTTCTTGAGGGAGAACCCTAAGGATTCTTCAGAGGATTGCAGGATGCAGCTTTTAATATGATGCCAAATTGTTTCAGGAGAGGAATCTGCAGGATTTGTGGGATGGTTTTCGAGCCTGGTTTGAAGATTTGTCTGGAATCTTTCTCTTACTGTGGCTGATTGGAGATCGTTAACTTGAAGTCTTCTCCTTGGGATACTGCCCCTTTTGGGTTTGAATTTGAGTATGGGTATACTAAATTTTCAGTAAAACTATTACAGAACCAATTCCTATCATGGAACATAACTAATAAAGAAATACAGACAACCTGTGTAGTTGTATTTATATTTTCATGCAATTACTTTTCCACTACTTCATATTCTTTCTTGTTGCTATGCAGCCCTTGAGATAGTTAGGAATTTCTCAATTTCATATCTAAGGGCATTTTCTATAGTTCTCATGCAACTAATATAAAAATCTAGTATGTATATCTAAAGACGACTGAAGATGAGGCATGTCATGCTCGCGAATTGGGAGGTTTCCTAGGTTTGAAGTTTCATTAGGGAAATACAAATAGTGAAATTATTTGGTTACAGAGATGCCACATAATATCATCTCAGTGTTACAAAGCTGGGAATTCGTCTTGTCAAGTAATTACTTCTTAGGAGATGGAGTCAGGAATTATCGTTTTCTTTGTTTGTTCTCATCTGTATCACTGACATTGTTACATTAAGATAAGTAGTTTAATCTGTGCACTGTTTCTCCATGTAAAATATTACCTTGTTTCAGAGCACTGTTGCACAATGTAAGCACTGACTGTTAACATACTGTATATCTGTTATCTAACTGAAAATGCAAAAGGGAAGTAGTCATATAATGTGCTAGGAAATTAATTAGTATATTCACCTTGCTACACAAGTGAGGGCAGTGCCTCTGTAAATAGTTTCTCCATTCCTCCAAGACCCATTTTTTTCCTCAAGTGAAGAAATTCGTTTTCCTTTCAGCTATGCTTTATAATGTTAATAAGTTCTAAAATTTGAATGTTTATAATCTGTGACCAGTTTTAATTTAATATCTCAAATGCATTCAGAATTTTCTGGTACTTTCTGTTTGCCTTTAGCTTGCAGTATCAATAATAATAAATAATCATGTTATGTTTTCTTCTAAAAAATCTGCACTATAGTTCACAGAGTAAGAGTCACTACCTCAATGACTGATACAAATGAAAATTTATTCTTATCTTTAAGATAAGATCAATTAGCATTGTTAGTTGGTTGGTGAGAAGTTCAACGTGACACACCAATGTGAGCTTGCAGCCCAGAAAGCCAACCATGTCCTGGGCTGCATCCAAAGTAGCGTGGGCAGCAGGTTGAGTGAGGTGATTCTACCCCTCTACTCTGCTCTGTTGAGAACCCACCTGGAGCACTGCATCCAGCTCTGGGGTCCTCAGCACAGGAAGGACATTGACCAGTTGGAGTAAGTCCAGAGGAGGCCACAAAGATGCTCAAAGGGCTGGAGCACCTCTCCTATGAAGACAGGCTGGGAGAGTTGAGGCTGTTCAGCCTGGGGAAGAGAAGGCTTTGGGGTGACCAAATTGTGGCCTTCCAGTACCTGAAGGGAGCCTACAAGAAAGACGGAGAGAGACTTTTCACAGGGGCATGAAATGACAGGACAAGGAGGAATGGTTTTAAACTGGCACACAATAGGTTTAGATTAGATATAGGGAAGAAATTCTTCACTGTAGGGTGGTGAATCACTGGAACAGATTTCTCAAAGAAGCTGTGGATGTGTGGATCCATGGAAGTGTTCAAGGCCAGGTTGGACAGGGCCTTGAGCAACCTGCTCCAGTGGGTGGCATCTCTGCCCACAGGAGGGGGCTTGAAACTGGATGATCTTTAAGGTCCTTTCCAACCCAGGCCATTTTATGATTCTATGAAATAGCTAAAGCAGCTCTAAGCAGCTACCTCATGTCCTCACTGAGCTATTCCTTGGATGGACATGCCAGTACTGCTAATTCATTCTATAAGTCTATGAGTTATAGCTGATACTTCAAAGACCAGGACATTTCCAAACAAGCAGCAATATTACGTACTGCAGAAAAAATAAGGCCCGGTCTTTATATTTAAAAAGGTGAAAGCTTTTTTTTGGTCTTTTTTCTCATTGCTTTATCTTCAATATTTAAATTATTTAGCTGTTTTTTCTCACTGGAAATGGGAAACAGGACAGACAACTTCACTATAAAAAATTTAGAGTTAAAATGACATGATATTTTAATAAGATACCACAAAAATATTGCATCCAATATGAGGTTGTTAAAGTTAAGAACAATGGTTAAACTCTTTGAAATGTATAGCATTTTCTCACATTGCTCATTCATCAAGCGCCTTATAAAGCTAATTACAACCTAATTTATTGTAGCTTGAATAGCAGGAAATCACTACTCTCCTATGTAGTATAGTAGATAATCCATTAAGCAGCACAGTAGGATATGAGGCCATCAGGAGCTTCTCGGCGAGAAATGATCTATGTCTTCTAAAGACAGGCAAGAGGCTGGCTGTGCAGAGGTATATCCTATTCAAATCACAAATTTCTGGTGCACTAATCTTCACTAAAACAAATTTGTGATACTTCAGAGCTGTAGAACAGATCCGTGTCACTAGAGAGAGACAATTTTTGTTCCTTTCCCTTGTGCTGCCATGCATGATAATCACAGACCCAGAGCTGGGCTGTAGCACAGAGGCAGAATCAAGGCAGCTTAGTTATTGATTTGATAGCTCAATCTGTCACTCATGTTCCCTGCTCATGCTGCAGCATTTTCACCACAGTTGGTGTTCAGGAAGTCTTTGTCTTCTTCCCAGATACTCATTTCCCAGATATTATAGGAAATGAACTATTCAGAGATGTGTGTTAATTTGATTTTTTGACACTGGCTAAGAGGTTTATCTAGGGCAAAATCATACATAGTCAGGATGACCACATAAACTTACTTTCTTTAGGAAATCAATCTCAAAATAGAAATAAACATAAAGGTTAAATTGTTAAATTAAATGATAGAAAAACCTTCATTCTCTGCCATACAGGCTCGTAGTGATCCCTTCCAAGAACAACTCTACAGAAATATTCCAACTACAGCTTGAATCTGAAGGATTCAAAAAGACAAAGGAACACTCTTTCTCCTCCCTCTGCCAGACTTAGCTTAATTTCTTCACTCCAGACTGCTCTATACAAGCTCCAGCTAGCACAGAGAAGATGACAGAGAGGTTATGGTCAGTGCATAGCGATTTCTCTTTGTCACTTCCTTTATTTTGGTACAGGCTCTCTACAGCCACAGGAAATCTGCTCCAGCACAAGTTCTCCATGTACTGCTGGGAATATCTGCTCCAGTACCTGGAGTCTTTTCTCCTCCATTTTCTCTGATCTCAGTGATCTCTGTTATTTCTTTCTTTCACCCTCTCCTCTTTCCTCTGCTATTTTGTTTTTCCCTTTTTTAAACATGTTTTCACAGAGGCCACACAAACTTCATTAACAGGCTCAATTTTGACCCACTGTAGGTCCCTTGTACCTGGATGGATGGACAGCTGACTGATTTAGGAAGCTGACCTCCTCTAAGAGGCCACCCCTGCAGCTGCCCCTCTTCCCCCACTAAACTTCGCCACCTACACCTATGAATGTCATCAGTCACTTTTCAGCAGGTTGGTGACTGTAGACTGTTCATTTTGAATGTAAATCATTTGGCATCTTACTGCCTTTTACTACAGCCATCTGAAACCCTACTCATAGGCAGCTAGAACAATTTGAAATTCCCCAGCGTAATGAAGACAATCATATGTGGCCAGCAGATATTCCTCTGTGCAAAACAGAGCTGTGAACAGACTGACAAAAGAAGAGTAGACAGGAAGATTTTCAGAGAATGCAACAAGACTGAAATGGATATTTCCAATGCTGTGCAGAGAAATAAGATAAGACAGGAGAAGAGCCATGGCAAGGATATATAAGCTGTGAGAGGAAAAGTCTGATAGCCCAGTAAAGACATGGGTACACAGTATCCCTAGCCATAGCTAGGAGAATTCTGGGAAAACCAGGGACAAATAGGTGGGAGAAAAAATGAAACACATAAATTGTTATACTGAATCTGGGCACAGTCTTCCACACAGGCAGACAAGGAACTCCCATAACAGAAAATTATGCAACAGATCCTCCATGGGGACACTTCTCCTTAACTCCATGAAAAATACTCTAGAACAATGTTCCAGGGGAAAAAAAAAGGTTTTTAAACTATTTCTGAGCAGTGTAAAGACAGATGATGTCAACAGATCTAAACATGTTTAGTTCTTCCTTAAAATATTATCAGGTAACAGCTACTGGAATTTACTATTACCTTATATTTTCTGACAATCGTAGTATTTTTACTCAGTGTATTAAGTCCTTGTTGAATATCTTCAACTATATACAATGTCATTCTTCAAAAGTCACAAGATGGCATTCAGTGGCTGATGCAACTCTAGTATTTATTTTTAAACTCAAGGTTCAAGATACATGCCTTGAAATATAATTGAAAATAATGTTCTATTTCCCCATCAACTCTAAGTTCATGTATTTCTTTTATTACATTTATCTTAGTTCTTCTGACTAGAAGTATAATCAGATGATAATTGTGAGGTAGCATTTTATTTCCTTTTTCATATTTCACTCACTCTGAAAGCAGACTTCAGAGTTTCACCTTTGGGAGGAAGATTGCATTGTTTTCTCTCATGCAGTCAATCAAAATAATTTACACAACAGAGCCATTTTCCTATAG
The DNA here is from genome assembly GCF_003984885.1 of Neopelma chrysocephalum. NCBI lineage: Eukaryota > Metazoa > Chordata > Aves > Passeriformes > Pipridae > Neopelma > Neopelma chrysocephalum. Next base: position 2,724,124 of record NW_020897742.1, on the reverse strand, counting down.
TAGTAAGCTCCAGAGTACCTTCAATTCCCATTTCATTTCCAAAATTTGCTGACTGCAGCCGCTCCCACCCCCTTCCCCCTGCCCCGAGCTATATTTTGGCTTCAGTGACTTTCATAGGCAGTAAAAGCATTTTGAATTTCCAAACTGAAGGCAATTAGTTCTGTTTTGCTATACAGATAGATTAAGTCATTTAAATCCCCTTGTCACACTGATGCATGATCAGCCAGCAGAAACCGTTCTTGAGGCAGCACAAGAACTCATCTAAAAGAACTATCTGCAAAGGGAAGAAATCAAGTGATATATTAGCAGTACGGTTACTAAAGACTTTGCCATAACAAATCAGTAAAAATGAGAAATTGCATTGAAAAACATATTTTTTACTATCAGGTTAGGAAGAGAGCAATAGCTCTGCAAAAGACTTGAAAACCAGCCTTCTTTTTAACAGGTAAGAAATAAAAATGATGAAAGAGAATACATAAAGTTTTCTTTGCATAGTATAATACCCTAGGTGCTTACATTTGCAGAAGTTGAAATTTTGTAACATATCTTTTCTGGCAGGCACAGCTGCATAGAAGACAAGTCTATAAGAGATAAACACAAAAGTGATTTTGATAAAACAGAAACCCCCAGCAAAAATTCAGCTGTAGCGAAGGAGAGATATAATCAGACCTCCTCTCAAGGAAAGGTCAAATACAAGATGAAAACATATGAATGGTTTATATTCCCAGAAAAAAAAACATTAATAAAGCAATCTAATTTCTTATAAAGCTGTATTGTTTTTGCAGCATGACAGTCTGAGAAAATACCTGAAGCAAAGCTACTCTGTTCTTTTTTTACCTCTTTCTGTTACTTTTCAGAGCCTCTGCAGCAACCAAGGAAATCACCGTTCCATCTCCTACATGTACAGGAGATTTTAGTCTTTACTCTTGTTTTCAACATACTGTATGTATGCATTGTACTTACACAAAAATTGAGGGTGGAGGTGTACTGGGAAGATCCAATTAGGACAGTACCACCATTGTCATGAATCAGTTTTATCCCAGACAGGATTGTGAGACAGAACAAACACAAATATAGATTACATTTTTTAAAAAAGAGCTTGCTCCAGAGCTGGTCTTTAGGAAAGCTGTACATCTGTCACACAGGAAGAAATTATAGGGTTCCTATGCAGTCCCTCCCAACAACCAGTAGTAGTGAAGACCATTTATTCCTGAAATTTAGCCTCATCAGAAAGAAAGTTTGCAAAAATCTGAACATTTATTATCCATTGATCTTTACATCAGAATGAAGGAAGCTGTCATATTCACATTTCACAAACATTTGTTGGCAAGTCACAATGATGCAAGTTATTCCACTAGGCACTGCTTCTCATTTTATGTGTTGAAGTCAACCCAGCAAGCCAGAGCCAAGTCTAATAATTATTTCTAGTTTTTTAGAAGTGAATTCTACTTATGTAAGTGTTGTCGTTTCTGTGAAAAATGCAGACTTTGCAAATGGTTTCACTTCTTTATTAAATGCTTTCATGTTTTTCACTGTTCTACTAGTTTTTCATGCACTTTTTTTGTTGTAAACCAAAGGGGCTCTGCTAAAGGTCCGTTGTCCAGAGCCAGTAACAGAAAGCTTAGGATGGGACCCCCCCTTGCAATAGTGGTGATGGAGTAAGAGGAAGCACTGATGTTTTTAAACTTCTACTTTTACAAGGATAATAAACACCACCAATTATTTCACTGTGGATAAATTTTGGTTACATTGTTTCTCTGCTGGTTTGCCAGGTATTAAATGTTACAACTCACAAAAATATCATGAGGAATGGTCAATATACGACATTGAACTAAAATTCCAATATTTTAGTTAAATTGTAGCACTAACTCTTATTTAGAATTTATTAATTTATTAATTAAGATTAGTTTAATTAATTTTAATGTATTTAATTTTAATTTATTTATTAAATTAATTTAAAATAATTTTAAAGATTATTTTAATCTTATATTGGGAATTTATATCAAACTCTGCCAGAAAAAAGTGCTCCCTTGGAAAACGTAAAGCACAAAAAGCCTATAGGGGAACTCCCAAGTTCACAAACTAACGAAGACTCTGCTGTGCTTTTCTGATACATAAGTCCAGTATGTAGACTGTTAAATAACATTTGAGGTGGTAAGTAGCATCAGTTAAATAATTCAGATGGCAATCTGAGCAAATCGAAATGTCCACAGAGATGCACAATTACTTGGTTTTGCTGTGAGAAACACACCTGATTTTATATTCTAAATCTAAAAGGAAAAACTTAGCAAAACATGGAAAGTTTTGTGATGTTTCAGGATGTTGAGTATTTATGAATGTGAAAACTATCACTAATTTTATGAGGAAAACTTGATTGACTCTAGAAGCATAGTATTCTTCTTCATCCTTATGCATTTTCCACATCTATGCCATAAAGTTTACTTTACAAGATCTGTTTGGGTTTTTGAAAAATTGCTCAGCCTTAGAAAAATATATTAGGCCAAAATTATGAAAAGAATGAAATGTGGGTAAACACATATAGAAATGAGGCTAATGGGATAAACAGAGGAGTATAAAGCACTTTGTCTTCACTGAATCCCATTTTCTACCATTTCTATTATCTATTGATGTTTACAAGACTAATCTGATAACCATTGTCTCTTTTGACTTCATATCAGCTCACACAACTGTTATCAGTATTGGCACTGAAAAATGGGAGGAAATCTTTATTACTGATTTTTAAAAGAATAGACTTGAAAGACTTTGCCACGTTAATTATGAACTATAATAATTTCATACTCAGGATTTTGATGTGTTTCAGCCCCCAATCTTCACTTACTTTCCCATGGAAACAAACTGACAAAGATCAGTTCTGCACTCTTTGTGTACTCACAGTTTCTAATCTGTTCTGAGGAAATTTTCACACATAAAAATGGAAAGAGCAATGTTTTTACTAAAACTAAGCTGGCTTTGACTGAGTCAGAGTAATTTTAAATCCTGGCTTTTTATTAATAATACCTCAAAAGCTCTCTACTCTATTAGAAGGTATTGCATTTAAATGGACTTCTGCATAATTGTCTTGAGCTTAATTATATAAGTTCTGTTATTACTAATGAACCAATGGGTCTCTAACACTACCATTATTTCCATATACATTTTTCTTAAAAATAGCTACTAAATATTCTACTGGATATCTCTCCCCATGTATTTTTGAAAACCTCTGACAATTAATGAACTACTTCATATAGTTTCTTCTTGCACTACAGTAACTTCGCACAGAATTTTAGGAGAAATAAAGTCATTCCTTCTAGCCAGGTAATGTACTTCATTTAATGTTATTCATAGAGGTGCACTTGTGCCTATGCTTTGCCTTCACTTCCTTTTATCATGGCCACTCCCTTCTCCTTTTTAGCTTTCTAAGAAATTGTTACACAAAGTGTTCTGCCAGTGTTTGAAAATGTGTGTCTGTATATATAGACAGGGAGTGAGTGAAAGAGATCACAGAAAAATATCTTAGTAAGCATTGTTGGCATCCTTGGCATCTGCTATTTGCATTCTTTTCTTGGAAGGATAATATGTTCATCTAGCAGAATACGATTGATTAACTGAGCAGAAGGGATATTTTGCATGTATCAGTACTTGGAAATGCCATAGCCTGTATCTATTCTCCTGCCCATCCCTGTATAATTTCTTCAGAGTAACAGACTTGAAAACAGGTATAAATGGATTATGGTGTGTTCATTCCCTTGTACTAAAATTTCACCATCGTTCCTATGTGGATATGTGCTTAACCCAAATTTATCTCATTCCTTTCTTGGATATACCAGTATTACTGTTTATTTCCCTTTTACAATTTCAGTTTAGATAACTCCTCAGTTTAATACAGTCATGTCTAAATAAAAATTAACAAAATTAAGTATTCATTATTGTATCCACACTATGAGAGATAGTGTGGTCCCATCCAATATCCAAAGTCAAACATGGCCTTTCCCATCAAAACAAAAAGAAAAGGACAAATCAAATTTACTGTTAGTATATCCACTTTAAAATTCTTCTGGTTTTACAAAGCAAACGAAAAACTTAAATATAAAAGATTTCTAACTCCTACATTTCTAAGTCATATCTCTAGGAAAGCTTTTATGATGGGCTTATTTCCCTAGGGAAATGATAGGAACTCAGAATAAAGTCTTAGGCTGTCAACTGTCACTTCTTCAGTGTTACAAGCATTGGTTGCCAGAATTCCAAACTTTTCATATAGTTCACACTATAGATTTAATTTATTTTACATACACAGTATGAAAATATAATTCTGCACAATAATTGGTGTGGGGGGGGAAGTTCACCTCACCTAATTTAAACCAAGAGATTGTCAAATTAGCTACTGGGACTGCCACTAAAGTCAGTGGAGAAAAAAGGGTATACCAGAGATTGATTCACCCCATCTGTCTTGGCTATGTATCTTAAGAGTGGGATGAATTCCTTTCCAATGTGCTTATCACTCTTCCCTGGTCTGCTACAGCACTTACTTACACAGTATATCTTTGAAATCACTGAAAATGGGAGAAATTATTTTAACTTCCACTCAACATGCCAGAAAGACAAGTGAATATTTATGTCCCTTTGTTTTGAAACCTAAAGCCTTCCTTTCTCTGTGGTTGATTTGCTTTATTTGAAGAATAGGCATGCATGAAAACTAAAGCCAATGAATATGTCATATAAAATTCTTTGCTTGAATTTTGTGACATCTAGTCAATTTTTGTGTTCAGTCTCCACCAATTCGTGCTTTATCCTCCTGGAAGCACATAGAAACCAAGCAGCATGACATATTTTATATGTATAGGACATAGTTATGCTAAGGGATCATATTCCCAAACTTCGTACAGCAGCACATTGATAGCACAGGATGGGCCTGGTCCTTCACAATTCGGATCCCTTTTACAAATGATTTTTCAATTGTTTAAAAAGCCCCAAACCTAAATATTGTTATTTCTGTACCTAGTATAAAATATTTTCAAGCTGACTAAAGCTTGTTAGACCCAGAAAAGGAGGAGTGGAAAATTCCTTAATATGCTTTCCCTTTTCATTTCTTTCTGATGCCTTTTGACATGACATGAGACTTAAAGGTGTATTCACCGTCCTGTTAGATTCAGTAGGAGGGGGTGGTGGTGAGATATCTCCAATCACAGAACAGAAATGAGCCCCTATCATCATGGCTAACTGTAACTAAGCAACAGCTCACATTTCTCCTGTCAATAGTTTCTCAGGTTGATGTGCTATTGAGACCTAAAGGAAACAAAAGTACATGCAAACATCCACTCTAACAGAAAAGTCAAATAATTTCAACAACAAAAAAATTATTAACCTTCTAATATCTTTTTAGGATTTACAAGATAAATGAAGCCCTTTTTTAATAGAAAACCAGTTAGATTGCTGCAAACTTTTAATAACAAGTTAAACTTGAGAGTGGATGTGGCACTTAGTGCCATGGTCTAGTAACCACGGCGGTAGTGGATCAAGGGTTGGACTTGATGATCTTGGAGGTCCCTTCCAACCCAGCTGATTCTATGATTCTAACAGAGAAAGCTTGAGACCCTAGGAAAATTAAAAAAATATTTTCCAATAAACAAGTGCAAAGTACTGTTACTCTCCCAAAATTGTAACCCCCAGCAAGAATATGCCACTGTCTGTCCCATGAAGTTGTCCCCCCGGCGTAACTGCACTCAGGCACAGGCACTGATGTTACAGCCACAACATGTCTCTTTATAACTTGGTTAAAAACCTCTCTTGTGTTTACAATTCATATATAAAACTGAAAAAATAGTATTACCTAGTGTTCAATTCATAAACCCCTCAGTTTTATTCCTACTCTGCTAATGAGCTGCAGTTAGTACATGTTTCTTTCTCAGCTCGTTCTGTATTATTTCGTTTCTCTATCAGTGACGTGGATTAGATTGGAAAAGCATTTTTGGTAAAGAGGTGGAGATGGCACAGAGGTCAAGACTCTAATAAGTAATAAAGACGATGGATTACTGAAGAAGTAGCACATTGGGATCAACAGCTAAATGTAATGCTTTATTTAATATAGGCAAATAGGTTGTTTAATTTAAATTTATCATTTGCAAAACAAATAATTTAAAGGATCCCTCCCTCCCTTCTCTTTTGCTCTCCCTCTCTTGGCCATAACCAGATAATGAATGCATTGGAGCATTATAGTTTGTTTTAGGAAGGATTACCGTTTATTACCACAAACTCTTAGCTTGTACTTCTCTATTTTTTCTATTGTGCTCAGCACAGACACTTATTATTTACAGGTAATTTACATTAGTTTGTATAACAACACCTGTTGTGACTATATTTCATTTCTCAAGAAGGACTCAAAGGATTCTTTTTTGTTTCTTTCTAAACTCCCCATGAAGATAATGTGGCATTTTTTTAAATATAAGTGAAAGATTTGTTAACATTTTTCAAAAATCCTATGAAGTGTGTAAGAATCTTGTGCATTTGTCAAAGATGAGAAATAGTTTTCAAGACTCAGAATGTTCAGCTTACAAAATTAACATACCATGACATTTTTAAAAATGAAAAAAAAACCCAAAACAAAACAACAAAACCTGACAAAACCAGACTTCTATTCAGAGCTTTATTATGGAGCTTTATATCCTAAAAATATTTTGGGCTTTTTGTTTCATGTAGGTTCAAAGATCATTTCTATTGAAAGTACTTTGGTGAAATTGTTCCAACATTCTGTCACATCAACTAGTCATATCCCATAATACTCAATGCATTTGCAGGCCCAATGTAGACATAAAATTATGAGTTTGGCTTACTATTTTCACACTTCCTTTGTAGTTCTGTTTTTCCAAATCCAAAAGTCTGAGAGACCACCTAACTTTGTTTTTACATATGGAGGGAAAAATAGGGAATTACAGAAAGCAGATAATCTGAGCAAATGGAAAGAGACAAATACAATTAGAAAAATGGAAATTAAAATTTTATCCAGCATACGTCATCCAATCTCGAAACTTCAATGAGGTACATTAGAACGACAAACTTCAGGGTGAAGAACACCTCTGTACCCTGGTCCAAATGAACATTACAAATAATAGATTTGTTTAGTCTGATTAGTTGTATACATACCAGTTTGAACGAATATTGGGAAACTCCCAGAATCTATCCATCTTTTCCTGTTTTCTTCTGAATTCTGTAGTCATTTATGTGGCTCTTTTTCTATCTGAATATAAAGCTGCTGTAGGTTGGAATTTTACTGAGTGTAATGTAGAGTGATTGCTTGTCAGGGTTGTTGTTGGATGGTGGCACATCTCAGTTATTACTGCCATGAGGTTTGTTTTCACATTCTTTTGAGTACTTGGAATTTTCCTCAAGAGAAAAAAAAATGGGCCATTATCACAGCTTCTGTGATTGCATCTGGCACTATTACTAGTGAAGCATTTCCATCAAGTTTCATCCAAAAATAGCAGAAAAAAAGATAAATATATCCAATGGCTTTAGAAGACTTTTTTTTTCTTTTTTTTTTGTGATAGTTTAAGATAGAGAGCCTGAGCCTGCAGTCCAATGCTGAAGGAGTACACATCACCTCTTGTCCTGCCCTGGCAAGCTGCTTCCTAGATGTAACACAGGAATGGTTGTGAAATACAGTCCAGAGGAGATGTCTTGAGAACAGCAGCATCTTTTTTATGCCAGCTTCCCCCTCAGTGGCCTTTCCCTACCACACCCTCCACAAATATAGGAAGAATTAATGGGTCTGGCTGTAAGAAGGAAATCTTTCACGTCTGCACAGCAGATTTTCTCTACAGCAGTTCAGTGTTGAACAGGCACTTGAGGACACTGGATGCACAAGGCTTGCTCTGGCATTCTCCCTTATCCATACATTACATGCACAGCATACATCAAACCCACAGCATCTGTGAAAGTCATAGGAATGCATTGCACTTCTTGAAATCTGCCTTATTGCATATGCACAGTGAATCCACCATTTGGTAGGAAATATATGGATTATGCATCTCTTTCGTGAGACAAACACAAAGCATATGAAAGCAAAGACACTAGTGGCTGAAAGGAAAAAGAGTTCAAAATAACAGCTATATTATCAAAGCTTAGCATTTTAGGAGGAACCAAAAAGTTCTCACTTTAACAGACTTTTTCTGTGATGGAATTTTTTTTAATTAATATATTCCAGAACACTATGGAACAATATGAAACCCATTCCATATTATGGTCAAAGTTGAAGTAGACTGGGAGGGAAAGTTCTGTGAAAGTTATGACTATGATTCTTTGAAAGTACAGTTTCCTCCTCAAAATGTGTCCTGGATTGCAATAAGTGTTCACAACTGTTGTGCCTGGAATTTGTTTTACTGGTTCATTCACCATATTAATGTGGCTCTGCGCTTGCTTTTGCTGAAGGTTTGCCCAGGTAGCAAGGACCCTCCTTGCTCTGGCTGCTTCCCTGTGCTATGCTGACCCTGCAGAGGGAGGGGTAGACTGGATCTTCCAGGAGGGAAGCCTGGGAATGAGATGGTAAGAGTTGGTCCTGCAGTGCAGAGAGAGAATTAGAGCAAGCAGGGAATCTGGAGCATGAGAAGACACTGAGAGATGCTTGAGATGAAAAAATAAAACTAAAGCAATTCTGTGTAAAGAAGAATATGAAACTTGAATCCAGAAATAAGCAGGCAAACTTTGAGGGGACTTAGAAAGAGCAAGACTCAAGGGAGGAAGATATCTTAGGGGATGCAGCTGTCAGGGAAGCATGAAGTGCTCTTTAAGATCAGATATATTCTCTCACCCAGAAAATCTGGGTTTTATTCTATTTGAAAATTATCTTCTTTAATAAAACTTAGTTTTGCTCTTTGAAAGTGTTTTTAGCACTTTTGCCTTTTTAATGACGAGATGCAAGCAGACTTCTCTCAATTCTCTAGAGTGTTGTCTCAACCACAGAAAAAAAAGTTCATTACAATGGGAGCATTCAGGCTGGAATTTAGCACAGTTCCATGAGCACAAGAGGTATTCACTTGATTTTCTATAAACCATTTGCCCATTTATGTTCCTCAAGAGGCATAGCTTTATAGACCTTATCCTGTGTGTTTGTGCCAGTGGAAAGTAGAGCTGAGCAAAAGTTAACTATCCTGAGCAGATATGAAACCTAGAAATAAAACTTGGGCTACTGTTAATTCATGCTTTGGATCAAAGAATTTTGTACCCCTAAAAGGAATCCATTTATTATTTAAAAAAATAAGCGTACTGAAATTTTGCGAGCCAAATGACATGTAGCACATAAGAGGACATAAGACCAGAACAAAATCCTGAGACCCTTATTGGACACAGAGAACTCAAATGGATTCAAATTAGACCTTTTTCTGCATCCAAAGTGGCAGGTATTAACACAGTAGCAGAAGCTCCTCAGATAAGCAACTCAATTATATCAGGATTATCATAAGCCAGTCTTAGTAAAACTAAAAATGAACTCATGTCAGTATAAACCTGACAGAAATGTCACTAAAGATCTTCCCAATGACAGCTTAATTAATATGCCAGGAAGTAAAGTGAGACTAAAAAAAAAATTATGATCAGTTTTACAGAGAAATAATTGCAGCTGTTCACATGTAATCCTTAGAGGTTCTAAGGCAAGTAGAACAGATTGAAAGGGTGGTGATAGGATCTGTAACTGATGGTAGACTTTTATTTACCAAGCAATACATTCCTCATGAGTTGGCAGGAAGGTTTGATTCCATGACAGGCAAGAAAACCCATTCAAATGGGCTTGAATAATTTCTTCAGCGTGCTGAAGAAGCTATGTGAGAGAATTATGGGATGTCTCAAAGTAATGCAGCTAGAGCACTGACAGGTCCATTTTTCCCAGGAGGGAAAGAGACTGTTGCCTAATCTTTCATAGGGAGTGTATTTTCCAGACTATATGTCACAGAGTTGTCCTCCCTGCTCTCTCTTCCAGACCACAAGATGAACCTGGTCATTACATCACCAAGCCGAAACGGGTTTTTTACACGGATGGAAAGTTAAATGGAGATGAGATTAGAAATGTGGAGTGCACCATATCTGTAAGACTGAGCAAGTGTCTTCAGATTATAAAAAAAGTTAAAGAAAAAAGCATAAATCTCAGTGAAGTCAATGGAATTACTTGCCCTAAAATTCTGTGGGCTACTTTAAAAATCTCCCTGTGAATGTTCATGACCTAAATTAATTAAGTTATGTATGCAAGCTGAAGAAGGGAAGTTTTAGGGAATTTTTGGAAACTAGGTAATATTTTGCAGCTTCAAGCACCTAACTAGAAATGCTATCAATTGATTTAAATGGGCAGAGAAAGACCCTGTCTTCTTTGATCTAACTCTGCCAGACCAAGTGAAGCTTACTCTGGAATGAATGTGAGATTTACATATTGATCTCAAAAGAGTACTTGGGATTTATTTGATTGTTGCTTCAGACAGGTTAAGTACAAAGGGATAAAATAAGTGGGGCAAACATCTTTTAAAGTGGGATTTGATAAGACATGGACTTGACAGTATTAAAATCTTAGCAGAGGACAGCATATTTTATGTGCACTAAGTTCTCCTTGGAAAGGAAAGTGAAAGAGGACGATAAAGAAGTGCTATTCCAGCACAACTCTACTGAATTAATATAACTGATAGCTATGTAAACTGTCTCTGTAATTGTTCCTTTAAAAAATTGAGATAATGTGCCAGGATAAGTGTGCTTGAGAATAATACCAGAACTTTTCACAGGGTGTTAGCTACTTCTTGAAACACAATTGTATTGTCAGGTAATTGTATTGACAGACTGCTGTCAAGATCAAAATCCCCTTGAACTGGGTACTTGGAGAAGCCTACATTCCCCAGGGAGACTCAGGATTAAGAGAGTTAAACACAGGAAGGTGGGAGACATATGTCTAATTCAACACCATTACTCGGCCCATTTATTTTTTGTTTCTTCATTGTTGGTAGATAGATGCAAGATAGTGAAAGAAGTTGAAAAGAATAGAACAGCACCAGTGCCTGGAAAAGAGGAATATCCAAGTGAAAATAATGGGATATTGTCATAGAATCATAGAATAATTTGGGTTCTAAGGGATATCTAGTTCAACCTCCCTGCAATATGCAAACTCCTTCTCCATCTAGAATCAAATGGGAGAGCAGGGCACACCTTACCAGTGACTTATCCAGTGCTTTAGATATCTACAGAGTAAATTGCCCCAGACACACCACTTTAAGGCACCCATGGAATTGCAACCCCATGAATTGTGAAGGGATATAGCACAGGAAGGCTGGGCAAATGTTCTGGAGTATCTAATTTTGCTTGTTCTTGATGGAAGTTGAGACTGGAAGTGCCTAATTTCTTGATTCTTAAAGTCTCATCTGTTGCTACAATTTTTTTTCAGTAGTAAACTTCTAAATTTTTTTTCTTTTAAGAACAGGGTCTCAGGACAGTGAGTTTCACAGGATAAAAATATATTAGGGGAAATCTATATTTCTTCTTGCAGTTTTATAATATATTGCCTATTCAAGAGTAATCCTCATATTCTTTTCTGTCAGTTTGACCACTTCTTCTGAGTCAGTTCTTTTTTGTTGTAACTCTACCCTCATTAATTAATTTGTAAAATGACTCAGTAAGGGCTAGGCAATGGTGGGATGGGTTTTTATTTTAGTATGATAGTTTATTCTCATGTGAGTGGCTTTAACTTTGCCATAGGAACTCAGTGTAGATGACTCTCCATTCTCTCCTTTGCAGCTGCAGTTCAGTATTTCTGATGTTAGTGTGTATATCACCTCACGGCAGAATAGAAACATTGTCATTTTGGGTCTGTTCAACATGTCAGTGATACGTCTTCTCATGTTGTCCAATTTCATAGATGCAGTTTAATTGACTTTCTGTCATTTGCAATGACTCCCACATTGAACAGACAGGTTTGGGGTCCATCTGCAGAAAGCCAGATAAGAACAAAATGGTAGAGTTTGCCATGGACTACAGAAATTCCATCTTGTTTCCACTAAGTATTTAGTTTGAAAAAATATTGTTGCACAGTTTTGTAGCTGCAGTTAGTAAGCTATAGCATATTGTGCTTCTTTAAGTGGGAAGATTTAGTTTTTCTGATTGATGTAAACCACATAATAATCCTTTTGATGACTGGCTGCTCTCAATTTTTAGAATGACCTGTTTTGAAACTTACAATAAATTCTTGGTCTGGAATAATGCTACCAAATACATGGAAAAATGTAGGAAGTGATATATTTTTTAGTATAAACAACAATATTAATATTGGCCTGAAAAGATAACTCAGTTCTGAAAAGCGTTGGCAGTTTTTCCTGTCTTTCATAAAGTGCTAGAAACTAAAGGACTGATCCACTTTATTTCAAAATGTTTTGAGGTTACTGTAATTGAAATCACCTCTTACTGAACAAAATAGTTGTGGCTACAGAGATCATATTCATAAATATCAGTAGATAAAGATAATCTTTCCTTCAGGAGAACTATCAAAGTAGCATCAAAAATACCATTGTTGCTACCAGATTTATTAATATTTTTGAGATATTAAATTAATGATTTTGCAAATCAATTGCTCTCATTACAGTTGGATGGAGCCAAGATGGTCTCATATCCCTTTTAGGAAAACAATCTTTAGGAACTCATGTTCACTTTTGTGTTACAAAAGTAAAATATACAAAATGTATCACAAAATTTAAGCTTTGACCATCTACTCCTCTTTTTTTCACAAAATTATTTTCTGTCTTTATGTCTGTATGCATTTAGCAGAAATGGCAAGAGATTACTTAATAAAACAGTCATTTGAGGGGTCATATCACCATGTACCAGAAAGGTTTGCTCTGCCATGGTATATTTTTTTATGGTTAACTGATGTTGATGTCTAAGGTTGCTTTTTATTTTAAAAGAACAACATTCTGTCTAATGAAAACAGAATAAATAAATTATAAAATAATTGCTAAAGCAACCATATGTCATCTCCTCCTCTGCTTTTTCATTTTTTTCTCATCCAAAAGATTCATCTCCTGAAGCACAATCTTTTCTTCTGACCTTCAGGAAATTGAGTAAAAATGAGGAATTTCCCTCCTCCCTACTTGGATGATGAAAAATGTGCCTATAATATGAAGTAAAATAGATTAAAATCCTCCTTAATAAGTTATCAAAACCTCCAGAATGCTTCTGACAAAATCTCATAAATGCCTTTTCCATCATTTGGGGATATGTGCAATTAAGGAATAGTAAAAAAAAAATTAAAAAAATAAAAATTAAAATAGATTTCTTAATGGATTACAGGCCAAATCCATGACTAACATACCCATTAACTTTTCTATCTTCACCAGAGACTGGTCTTTTTGGCATAATTTGATGACACAGATATTTTGGTAATGGCACAAAAATGAATCAAACTGCATTTTAAAAATTGTTTCAGCTGGTTCCTGTGATCTGCTTCCTTTCAGAGCCTTGAGCAATGTTGCAGCTTCCTTTCAGGCTGGTTCTCCAGAGTGCATCTGCCCTCCACCGGTAAACCATTTACAGCCCTCTCAAGATGTTCATGCCTCATGTCCTTTCTTTACATGCTAAGACTGATTAACAACATGCTCATTAATTGGCTTGATTACCTTGATGTGAATTTCCATGTATTGGGAGCTAGATCATTTCCAAGGCTATTTTTCAAATACATTAGCACAGGCATTTTTGTCACTGTAACTTTTGGCCAGTATTTTTATGGGCTGCTTGTGGTGACGGACATAAAAGAATACACCTAATTAACAAAAGAGGGACCTCCAGGTTCCTCAAAGAAAATTAAATGGGAAGGAAAAAAAGGGAAAAAAAAGGGGAGTATTAGTGGAAAATGCCCTTCACATGCTAAAATACGGGTCCACTCTGTGACTGGCAGAAGGATGATCAGATTTTTAAATAAATCGGTTCATGCCACAGTCTATCACTAAAGATCCTGCAAAAATTAGGAACTGAGACAGGAATATGCTTCTGGGTGTAAGAATAGTATTTCTCTTCTTTTCTTCTGTTGAATGATACCTAAGACCCATAGCTAAGATTTCTACCAGCATTAAATAATGTGGGTTTGTGCTATGAAATCTAAAGGATTTGGAAAGAGCATTTATTGTGTGGATTCACTGCCACTTGAATTCCTTTTACTCTTAAATTACTGTAACATGCAGAGAGAGGACTACTCACAAATATATCTATAAGACACAGCCCTTCATCTACACAGAGGGCTTCCTAAAAAGGATCAAGTGAAAACAAACCAAAATTGTTCTGCTGCCTAGGGAATTAACTAATGTACCATGTGTGAAAATGGCTCTCCTCAAAATGAAGCAATACAAGAAGCAGAGAGCCTGCAGTATCACGCAAAAGTCAGCTGGTGCCTTGTGGAAGGTACCTTGAACATATGCCGATATTCTGAGTGGGATGGATTCAGTTCATTCACATCTACCCTAAAAATATCATGCAGCACATTGCTGAGGAAGTAGTAGGAGAAAAGCAGGCAGAAGCAACATTCATATCCCTGGGAACTGTGTTAGGAAGCTGAGAACTGAGAGGTGGTGATAAAAGTGGTGGTGTCACCTTCATCTGTTCTTGAGTAGATGAGCTTGGTGGTGGGTCGCTGTCCTTCACTGCTGCCACCTCCACTTTCTACAGAGAACAACCATTATCACTGCAATTATTAGTTACTAAGGGATACCCTTAAGGGGGACACACAGAAAAGGTCAGATGAATGATATTTGCTCTGTGTCCTTAGAAGACAAGAACCATGGCAACACTAACCTTGGGAACATGATGACATTAACCTTAGCTTACAAAAATGCCTCATAAATCTCTTAAACACAGTATTGAGAGGGCAGAAATTTTATACCAGCAGCTTTGTAACAGGTGCTGTTAGCTATGTTTTATACAAGTCTGTTTCATAAACAGGAAAAGACTGGGTCCAGAAAAGACTCTTGGAGGATTTTTATTCTTTTTGCCCTCAAATGAGGTTTATGATTTTATAAATAACAATGCTAAACTGTTGCTTGCACTCCCCAGCTCCTTAATGTCATCTTATATATAATTTATATATGACATTACTGGAGGAAACATTACAGTATGAAGAAATAGAATTTCATTCATATACTTCTGAATATTGCCACTCTGCCTCCTCTGTTTGAATCTAGATCCAGAATCTCACAAAAGGACAAACATTTTCCAAAACAAATGGTCTTACATCGAGCGTATGAAGAGTGTATCTACACGCCTTCTGAAGCCTGTATTTTGCTGAAATAATTGACACTTTTCTAGGTTGCAGGGCATCTGAAGATGCTCCTGGTTGCCTAATTATCTACAGCTTTCACTGAGGAAAACTTCAGACCTTAAATTCAGGTGAGAGCCTCTGACTCTGAACCACATGTTTGTTACATACAGTTTTTGGGAATATGACAAGATTGGGATGCCCAGGAGTGCAACTGAAAGTGCAGCCATTTCCACGTGGTGGAAAGAAATGTGTCACACAACAAGGGACAGCATCCACAGATCAGATTAACTGCAAGTACCTTCAGGGTGGCTGAGGTATTTGATTTGGATACATTTCTGTTATTTTCTTTCATGGAAAAGAGAGGAAAACAGCACTGAACACCCCCATTTGTCTTTGCCTTTCCTCTTGCCCTCTTCCAAGAAATGAAGCTGTGTGTGGCCCATTTGAAATGGCAAACACAGGACAGCTCTTCTGCTGTGACCAGCTGAGAGGAGTTGCTCTGGCTTCCTTTGATCCAGTGCTCCCCAGCTGCCGACAAAGCTCTGGCACCAGAGAATCTGCCACCACCCCCTTAAAATTATTCTCTCTCCTAAAATGTATTGAGCATCCTTTAAATGCTTTTATTTGACTTCTTCCTTGCTTTTGAATACTAACAATTGTCGCAGGGTACCTGTCGTGAAGTCTTGGTCTGAGGGGGAAAGAAAGACACACGAGACACACGAGGGTAGTGAGACAAAGAGATGTCTGCCTGCTTAGCCCAGCAGGCAGCCTTTTATTGAGTTAACTAACTTCTACTTTCTCACACTCAGAACATAAACATATTTCCACAAAACACACAGGAATTTAACACCTGCACATTATCATACAGCTTTGGCCTTGTACTCCCTAACACCCAAGGCTGTATCTATGGGAACATGTGATTAGCCTTACTTTTCTCAGGGGAAAGGCCTGACACCCTGCAAAACTTCAAGCTCTTCTACTTCCAGGGGGCTCGGGGGTTCTATGGGCCTGCCATCTCCCCCCACAAACAATTACTGTAGATGCTTTCATATCTGTTGTTTTGCTTGGTTTTCTGTTTCATCCCCACACCCCCATTTGTATAGATAGTTCAACTGCCAAGAGACAGATACGTTAAGCATAATCTTTTTTATTAGAAAAATGGATTAGAGTTCTTGAATTGTGTTGCTTTGGCAGTTTTGATAAGGGAAAAACACCCGCAGTGTGGTGATAACGTGGGAAAAGCTTCATCATCTGCTATTTCTCACTCCTTTGCTGCATTTAAATTATGTAAGAGTCTGCTTCCACCTCAGCCTACTGCGCCCCGCTTAGCAGCCTGCATGACTCTGCAGTTAATTCTTGCAGCTACTGTAATTCCCTCTTGAAATTATTTGGCAGCTCACCCTGCTGAAAAGGGTATATCTGGAAATTGCCTTTTCTGCAGTTTCACAATGTCTGCGATTATCCGATTTAAGCCCAAGGATCACACTCAAAGGAATTGAATTTCCATACCTGACTAATAGCTCCTGTCTGCACTTCCATTTCTAGTGGGTTCTTCACGAAGCAGCAAGTTTTGGATACAAAATTCTGAAAAGAGCTCACTGAGGAATAGCTAAACTCAAAATAACAAAAGTGCTGAGTGAAAACTGGACATGAACATTCACACAATTTCATAGGGCAAAAATTTCTCATGCAGTTCAGTATCTTCTTCAGGAAGAAATTTGATTCTTGGGGTCAAATTTTCCAGACAAAAATAATATCAGAACAAGCTTTAACCAAACAGTATTTGTGAGACACTGTATGTGCAGAAGTATGCGCTACTTTCCTCATTGAGAAGGCAAAGAAACTGTCCAAAATCACCAGAATGAAATCAAATAACAATGAGTTTCCCAAAGTTCAAAATAAGAAAGGACTGAATTTTAGAATATGTAAATTGCGCGTCATCCTGTTTGGGGGATTGTCACAAGGTATTAATAAATATTTTGGCATTCCCAGTCAGATACTCAACACACTTAATTTTCAGGAAAAAGGTTGAATATTGAAGGTTTTTTGAGTATGAGAAGATAATAAGACAGTTGTTCTTATGCTACTCCAAGATGGTTTGTTTTTTCCTAATAGAGTGTTGGGTTTGCTATTTCAAGTTTTCGACAGCATACTATATTGACAGTTAATATCCCGGTAGCTGAGACACGTTAAGAACAGCAGATTGGCATTTTTGTAGTCTTGATTATTTTATTTGCAAATATTTTCCAGTCTTGCTGAAATGTATCAAAAAACTTGTATTGCTTTAGGATCATAAGGGTTAATTATTATTGTCTTCTGTGAAAGTACACAGCCCAAGGTTCAAGACCAAAGTTAGTTATGAAAATTTCTCTATGATCTGTAATCATGATGACCTATAAGAAAAACAGATCTTAAAAGAATAACCAGCTTCTTTATTTTTTAATCCTGATTTTGCTTGAGAGTCCATGTTCAAGCAGAAGGAAAGGACCCATTTCTGGCAACTTCTTGCACCAGCTGTGAAGAAGAAAGAATTTACAATTAAGAATCATATACTCTTATCTCTAAGGCTGCACATCTTGAAGTTGTACCCAGCTGGGCACATCCTGCAATGTGCTAAGTACCTTCAGTTCCCATAGAAACTAAATGGGATCAAAGCACACCCAGCACCTCGCTAGCGCAGACTTGACTGCCGACCAGCCTGGATGTATGTGTGCAGGTATGCTACACCACAAACTGCTTTCATAAGAGTTGTAAGTTTTCCATTACATAGACAAGGCTGAGGACTTTTCAAGGACACAGTGCTTTAAAGCTTTTTGAAACCTATAGGCTGAAATAGCCTCTCAGATACACGTCCAGCTCATAACAAAGTAATAAAGGAGCAGTGCTGTTAGTGTGCATACCTTTGCCGCACCTATTAAAAGAAACTCTCTCTTATTGGAGAGACTTTTTTTTTTTTTGCAGCAGTGTTTTACATACTGGCCACGAAGAACACTGCACCAATCTGCAGAGCTATCAGAATCACAGGTAACATTTTAACATTATGAGCCAGCAACAATAGAAGTGGGATGCAGTCTTCATTCGATCCTCTCTAGCATGATTTCCCATATTATACTGCTATAGAATAAAAAATATGTAGTTCAAAATCAAACAGAAAAAAACCACAACCCTCTAATTCCCACTGTATACTTTGTAAGTATAGTATGAATTATTCTTTTCTATTAGCACTTTTGCCATATGAGACAGAAGTACAGAGGTGGTAACAGGGAGCAGCTAACAGAGTCCAAATATGTGTATTTATGCACACAGATGTACCTATTTTTGCTGTCCTACATGTTCTTTATTTACTGTGGTGTAAATTGTCCAATCCATATTGATGTCCTCTTGTGACATTTTTAATGTGGTTTTCTGGGAAGTTGGACACCAGTAACTCCCAGATATTCCAATAGAACTATGGGCACTTTATAGCTCTTTAGGTGAGACATATCTGGACAGCTACAGTACAGAGGCCCAGAGCTGACTAATTCATTATACAAATGAAGAGAAATAAGCTCCAGAATGGGAAATTCATCCTACTGAGGAGCTGAAATTATAATCAGTGAGGAAAATTGTCCAATAGAATAAAACCAAACCAAAACCCACCAAAACCCACAAACCTAAACAAACCCCCCAAGCAAACAAACAAACCCAAAAGCCAAACAAAGAAAAAAACTCCTTCCCACCCCTATTTTTTCGCATTGATTACAAAAGGTATTCAAGTGGTTAACTAAGCTGTAGGTGAGTACCTTATATTTCTCTGACATTACATGAATCTCACTTCACAGCTGCCTGAGACAGGGTAATCAAAGTCAGTTGACACTTTATAACATATACATTTGTCTGTTATTGGTGTGGCGCATTTGTGACCTGTGGGTGTATTCTTCAGTGGAAGCTGCTGCCTTGTGAAAAAGTCATGGGTTTCCCCGAGGGAGGCAGTTCCTAAATCCAACGGGTGCTTCAGAGCAACTGGCTCAGCAGCTGCTGCTTGCGTGCAGCAAAATGCTTGCTGCTGTTACAGGCAGCCTGCCCTGCAGCAAAAGATGGGAGCTGCTCCTTTCTAGAGAATGTTGGCTCCATTTCCTCCTGTATAAGGTAACAGGACCTGTATCTCACTCAGTTCTGTGAAGCAGAGGAAGCTATTATTTTGCGTGGGGCAACTTGTCTCTAAGGCAGAAGTTCCCAGTTCTCACATGCTTCTTGCTTTACTTCCCTCACTTTGAGTACTGTTTTTCTGCTTTGGCAGACCTCACATTGCTAGCAAGAGCACTCTGATTTTACTTATAACATAGCCATAGAATAATTTAGGTTGAGAGGAACCCCCAGGGGTCACCTATTCCAACCCACTGCTCAAAGCAGAGCTAACCAGACCAGTTTTCTCAGGGCTGTTTTTCACTGTGTTGAACGTTTCCCAAGGTGGTTCCCTCCACACCCTGCCTGGGCAACATGGTCCAGAATTTGACCCTGTTCATAGTAAAAATATTTTTCCTTCTGTCTAACTAGAGAAGAATCTCTCTCTGTGTCCTACCAGCAGGTAGTTGCAGAGAGCACTGAGGTCTCCCCTAAGCCTTTTTTTCTCCAGAGTGAACTGACTCAGCTCTTTCAGGTTCTCTCTGTACATTGTGTGCTTTGTTCTGCTCCCTGGTCAGCATGGTGGCCTTCACTGGACTCGTTGCAGAATATCAGTATCTTTTTTGTACTAGAGAGTCCAAATCTAAATTCAGCACTCCAGACCTGGTCTCAGAACTGCCAGATAGAGGGGAAAACTGACCTTCCTGGACCTGCTGGCTATAGTCCTACTCTGTGTAATTGAAAGCCGTCACTCTTTCTTTACCAAAAAAAAATGTCCTTTATAGATTCAAGGCAATGACAAAGCAGAGGTAGTTTTCACTTCCAGTGCTCCTGTTGTTTGCAGCTCCAGTCACAGGGATTTCTAAACCTTGGTGGTAACGTTAGTGACCACACAGATTTTTTCTAATTCTTCTCTTTACCCATTCCATCACACATCCAGTTCTCACAGAGCTAAGACATCTTTCATTCATTCTTTTTATCTTTCCCCCTTCATTCTTCAGTATCCCTAAATTTGTTCTCTGAAGCATGTAGCACCCGAGACCCGAATTTTTAATTAAAAAATATTTCTGTGTTTTCCTTTGTTCTAAACTTGAGTACAGAATTGAGCTTCTTAATGAAAAAAATTTAAGCAAACTGCCTATGTAATCAGTGCAATCCTCACCCTTTGACAGCCTTTCTTAAAACACCTTTTTCATTCTATTTGACTGGCATCTCAACCACTAAATAAGGACATACGTTATACGTATACATTTCATGTAAAAATATTTAGAAACTTATATCTGGTCTCTTCACATTTGTTTAAATAAAATACAAAACATCCCTGTTCAAGAAAAACAAGCACTTCCAGGAACCCTTTGCAGGTTTCACCCCTCAGGATCCAGTTCCCTTGACACATACAACAGCTTTGGAGCCTTCTATTATGCAAGACTGTAGCTTTCGCAGGCCAGTGTCTCTGCTTCAGTTCTCCCTGAGGACACTTCTGCTGTAGGTGACTGTGGCATGGTGTGCACTGCCGCAGGTGAGTGGATTAAAGTGGGCCAAGGGGTGTTTCAGCCCTGTCTCCACTCTGTCAGCAGAGGCTGACAAACACTGCCCTGAGCAGTTTCTGGCACAGCTTGGCAGCTGTCATGGTCAAAGGACAACTTACATCAAACACCTTGGGTGCAGTTATCTTCTTTTGGAGACTGTGAGAGTTTAACAACATAGCCATTATGACATTTATGATTTGGTCTCTGGAGCAAAGAGTGGTCTCCAGTATTACTTAATGTAGGAGTACAGAAGCAGCAGTGAGTCTCCAAAGAGAAGGAGCTGCATCATAATACAAGTGGGAATGAGAATAATTTTTCTCAGACTTTTCCCTCCCTCAAAATAGCCAACCAAACAATCAAAAGAAACTCCAAATTAGGTTTAGATAAACTGTGAGACTGTGAGGAAATGGTGTTATTTCTAGGGCAGCTTACTCCGAATGTTTTCCCACTGATTCCACAATCAACCTTTGTATTTGTCCTCAACTCCTTAATAAGAGAAGTCCCTCAACTCTGCAATTTCACCTGCTGGTACTGTTTGACTTTTCCCCAAAAATAATAAGTTTCTGAGACTGTTTTGAGAGCCCCCCTGCCCCTTCCTTTTCCATTTGAGATTATTTCAATGATGAGTCAAAGGGGCTTGTCTGAGTTCATCATTCCTGACTGAGAGCAAAATTTGCGTGACACAACCTGTGATTTTAGGGTAATTATTATAATTATTGGGTTGCATTTCATAATCAGCTATTTAAATGATCTTCAGTTTCACTACTATCTTACTGAGTTTTTACTGGTTGCTATCATAGAACCATAGAATAGTTTGGATTGGAAGGGATGTTTAAAGGTGATCAACACCCCTCTGCAAGAGCAGGGACATCTTTAACTAGATCAGGTTAATCAGAGCCTTGCCCAACCTGACCTTGAATGTTTTCAGGAATGGGGCATCCACCACTTCTCTGGTCAACCTGTTCCAGTGTTTCACCACCCTCATTGCACAAAATTTCTTTCCATCTAATCTTAATATAAGCTCTTTTCATTTAAAACCATTACCCCTTGTCCTATGGTCAGAAATTGGTTCTCTGAACATCAATTCATAGTTCAAAAAGAAACTTATGAGAAAGTACATGGTAGAAGATAAGAAAAATTTATTTATCAAAAGCAAAATGCAGCAGTTCTTACCTAGTAACATGGTCTGTTCTGAAGATTTTCACATATATGAGATGTAGAAAGAAATTTACTTAAGGTACATTTCCTTACAGAAAATAATGGAAAACATAATTCCTAGTGCTAACAGCAGACTGAAGCTGTGAAATTCAACTAGAGGTCATTCAAAAAGTAATTGGTAGACCAGTTCAGCACCCACCCAGGAGACAAAATTCAGTACAAGAATGAGGTGAAAGAAAGGTCACAGTCAGCACTTATAGAATAACCTGTCCAAAGGCAAATTTCCTTCTAGTCAGTACCATTGATTAAGTCTCCAAAGAATAAATGTTTTCATTCCTTTGTAATATGGAACTTTCTATTTTAATTATGCATGAAGTCTTTGCCAGTTTAAATGCAATAGTAATTCTGTCAGGCTGTTACCCTCAGTGATACTCAGAAGCAACAGTTATATCATTACTTCTGTGCTTTCTTCTCATCAGTTTTGTGTGTGTTTGTTTCTTTTTTTTTTGGTGAAAGGACAAAAAGGTATGCTGAGTTCATTTTCTCTATTGCGTCCATTGTTTAGTGCAGTATTATCATGTCTGCTTTCACTATTTTCAAAGGAAGGATGAAAAATTGCTGCTGACCATCTATGAACTTTTCCTTAAAAATTTTTAGGTTCATCTAGAAGGGAACTCTTCTTATCTGGATGTGAACTCTTTCACCATTTTTTTGAGAAACAGCTATATTTACTTTCAGCTCTTCTGTGCTCTGAAGTAATTCACAGCTAGTGGAGAGTAGTCATGGAATATCAATTTTCAAGTGTGATTACTCAAAAGGTAAAATCTGATGGTTTCATAGGTACCATAGGTATCTGACCTCCACAGCTACTTTGCAGAAAAGTTGACCTACATGTGAGGCCAGTTTTAAAAACAAAAAATAGTAGTGAGATACAAAGCTAAGAATTTAGCCTCTGGAACAAGCAGCTGCCAGGTTTAACTATTTACTGTAGCTGCTGTTAGAGAGAACAGGAAGAGAAAAGGGCACTAAAGCACAGCCTGCCAAGTTGATGAGAGATGACAACAGCACAAATGAAGAAAAATATATCTGAGCTCTGGGTTAAACCCAGGAATTACCAGTGTTTTACCCTACACAGCAGACTGTACAAATGGAAAGAGTGCAAATGTTAATGGAATACGTGATGAAGCATTTAATAAAGATGTCAATCCTTTTTAAAAATGAAATCTCTACTCCTTGCTTATTTACACATCCTTTTCTATTTTTAAAAAATTTGCATTTCCTTTCATAGTGTCAGTATTGTTTTATCTCTCCAAAACATACAGCTTAGTTAAAATAAGACAGATAGATGCAAACACTAAGTGACAACACAAACATATAATGGGACTATTATTTCCCTCTTTTTAAATTTAGTTTCTTTTGTATTTGACATTTAGTTTGTGCACAATGGGAATTGCTTTAATACCTTCAAGATTTTATTGTTTACATGAAAGATAAACTGAAATATTCTTCATGAGGGGAATGAAAACTTTCCATTGAGGATTTACATTTCATTGGGCATCAACTCAACATCTGCATCTCACATGCTATTCTGAGGGTCTTCTGAACCAATTGGTATTTATTATTAGAGTATCACTAGTGCAATTCTACCCAAGCCACATCAATTTTGCTGTGCATTTTATGATGACACCTTCATGAACATGGTCTGCCTAGATGAAGGCAATTTAGTCCAACAGATTAAATAGATTTGAGCAGATAGGAAAACAAAAGCTAGACTAAAGGAGCAAAGCTTACTACCCATCTTTTCTGATAGCCAGGATTAACAGCTGAATAAGCAAGAAAACCTCACTGTCTTTGCAGTTCAGAAAAAGTGATGAATCTATGAAAGGGATGACAGCAGGTGAAAAATTTATTTCTATGTTTTCCAAGCAGAACATCAGCAGCATATCCATAAGTGACAATGAATAAAACTGCAGAAGTTCAACATATAGGTATGGAAGAACCTTTCTTCTTAGAAGACTTTCTCTGAGTATTCCCATCACCTAACTTTAGAAAGATGCTGGCATCCTAAAATAAACAATTAAGATAGAACTGAAGGAATCATCCTTGGTTTCATGGTCACCAGTGTAAGCAAACTAATTGGGAACATCAAGATTAGGGGCAGCCTCAGCTGCAGTGATCATGGACTGGCAGAGTTTGCATTCACGAAGGATATGACTCCGGTAAGGAGTAAAGTTAGGCCCCTGAAATCTAGGAAAGCAAACTTCCTGCTCTTCAAGGATATAGTTATCAGGATTCCCTTGGAGACTGTCCTCAGGGACAAGGGAGTAGAACAGAGCTGTCAGACCTTGAGGAAGTTTTCTATAGAGTGCAAGATCTGGCAATCCCCAAGAGCAGGAAATCAGGCAAGGAAAGCATGGCTGAGTAGAGAATTGCTGGTCAAATTAAAGGGAAAGAAGCATATGCACAGACAGTGGAATAAAGGACAGATGACCTGGAAAGAATATAGAGATGAAGATCTCTTGTGTAGGGTTGAGGTGAGGGAGGTCAAGGTGAAGCTGGAACAGAACCTGGCAAGGGACACAAAGAATAGCAAGAAGGGTTTCTCCAGGTATGTTAACCAAAAAAAGGAAAGTCAAGGAAGGCGTACTCCCCCTTCCCAATAAATAATGCTGGAAAACAGACAACAATGGATGAGAAGAAGGTTGAGGTGCTCAACAACTTTTTTGCCTCAGTCTTCAATGGCAACTTCTCCTCCCACACCTCTTGAGTAAATGGAGAGCGGGATGGAGACTTGGGGAGCAAAGTCACTCCCACTGCAATTAAAAATAAGATTAATGATCACCTGAGAAACCTGAATGTACTTTAGTCTATGGGACCCAATCAAATCCCAGTATCATGAGGGCATTGGCTGATGTAGTTGTCAAGCCACTCTCCACAGTATTTGAACAGTTACATCAGTCAGGTGAAGTCTCAGATGACTGGAAAAAGGGAAATATTGTATCCATCCTTTAAAAGGGTAGAAAGGGGAACCGTGGGAACTCCCAACCCAGCAGTTTCACCTCTGTGCCTGGGAAGATCATGGAACGGATAGTCCTAGAAACTGTGCTAATGTACATGGAAAACAGGGAGGTGATTTGGGACAGCCAGCACAGCTTCACCAAGGGCAAGTCCTGCCTGACCAATCCAGTGGCCCAGAAGTGATGGAGTGAATACCTCAATGGACAAGGGAAGGGCTAAAGGTGTTATTTATCTGTCTCAGAGTCCTGATGGACAGCAGTGCCAAGTGGTGTACCCCAGTGGTCTGTAGTGGGACCAGTGCTACTTAACATCTTCCTTAATGACAAAGACAAAGGAATCCAGTGCACCCTCAGCAAATTTGCAGATGACACCCAGAGTGGTGCTGCTGACACACCTGAAGGATGAGGTGTCATCCAGAGGGACCTGGACAAGCTCAAGAAGTGGGCCCATGGGAATCTCATCTTGTTTAACAAGGCCAAGTATAAGATGCTGCACCTGGGTCAGGGCAACCCCTGGTATCCATTCAGGCTGGGGGACAAACTGATGGAGAACAGCCCTGCTGAGAAGGACTTGGGGGTGTTGGTGGTTGACAGGCTGGCCATGAGGTGGCAATGTGAGACTCCAGTCCAGAAAGCCAATTGTATACTGGGCTGTATCAGAAGCAGTGTGGGCAGCAGGGCAAGGGGACCCACCTGGGGCACTGCATCCAGCTCTGGGGTCCCCAGCATGGAAAGGACACTGACCAGTTGGAGCAAGTCCAGAGGAGGGCCACAGACATGATTAGAGGGATGGAGCACCTCCCTTGTGAAGAAAGGCTGAGAGAATTGGGCTTGTTCATCCTGGAGAAGGCTCCAGAATGACCTCATTATGACCTTCCAGTACCTAAAGGGAGCGTAAAAGAAAGATAGGAGACTATTTACAAGGGCGTGTAGTGACAAGAGAAGGGGGAGTGCCTTTAAACTGGAAGAAAGTAAGTTAGATTAGTTATTAGGAAGAAATATGGAAGTGGTCAGACACTGTAACACGTTGTCCAGAAAAGTTGTGGATGCCCCATCTCTGGGAGTGTTCAAGGGTTGATAGTGCTTTAAACAACCTGGTCTAGTGAAAGGTGACAGGGGAGTTGGAACTAGATGACCTTTAAGGTAACTTCCAATCAAAGCCCTTCTATGAAATGCTATGTCCTGGGAAGATATCTGTCTGTTTCCATACACTATACAAGCAGCCCAGCCAGCTAACTTACTGTTGACCTCTAACTTAGTTGCTGGAGTTAGGTTAGATGAATTTACCTTTTTAATTCTTTTTCAAAGGAATTCAGCTCATTTTCAGTTCAAATTGCTTTCAAAGTCCTTTTTATGTGGAGAGAATCTGACCCCTCTCTGTATATTAGTGATCTTTTTAAACATAATTGACTGTCATCTTTTTAATTGTAACTGCCATCTTATGAATTTTAAAAAACACACATTCTTCCTAGCCTAATTAGTTTGAATAGCCTACTTAATTTCACTGTAGCATCATGTTCCCTAGCAACCTATTCTAACAGTGCCAGGCATGCTGTCTTATCAAAGAGTATGTGCTTTCTTCATAGGCAATTAAGTCAGCAGCACTGCTGCTCCAAGTTTTCACCTGAGCAGTGTTCTGTCTTTCAAATCAACCTGCAAAATTGTCTCACAGCTCCTTGACAGTCTCCATCAAAAGCTATATTGCCACACAGTAACTGTTACTATGCAAATAGGCAGCATGGACTTAGGTAGGTATCAGCTATAGTTGAGTCATAGAGTCTAGAAAGACCAATTGCAACCTTTTGGAGAACTTTAAACAGTCTCATGACATGCTCAATTGGCCTAACATCATGAAAAAGCATTTCATAACAATTCAGGATGGTACGTTTCCAAGAAACCTTGGATGTGCCCATATTTCTCATTCAATGCCCCGGAAGTGTTGAGTTTAGCTGTGACTTTGCCTTATGCCCATGCTCAGTTGTGTGGAATGCCTTTTCCCTCATGATGTAACTACAGATGAGTTCATGCATGGAAGGTACAATCAGGGGCTTCCCATTTTCGATGGCAATGCAGTCCCTTGCAAACAGTTCCCTTTCTCTGAGGACTGGAAAGAACTTCACCGCTGGCAAAGACATATCCACAGTGCAGATACCACAATGTATCACAGCAAACTCAAGCCCTTTCTTCCCATCCCTGTACCGCACCAGTCAGTGATGTAGGCACACATGCTGTCTTTGGTAATCAGTGAAATGGAGGACAACAGCATCCATACCCAGAATCAAAACCTGGAAAGTAGAAAATATACTTTCCCCCATAATTACCCAAAGGTTTTGGAAGCTTTTATAAATGTCATCCTTCTATCTTTTCCTTGTAATTAAAAAAAAAAAAGAGCCATAATTAAAATGAGAAATGAATGTGAGGAACAGCCTCAACTCAAATGACATTTCATTTTAACATTTACTGGAGGCATTCAACTTTTTTTTTTTTTCAGAAAACATGAAGAAAAAAATAATTGTATTAAATATTTTCTTGAGAATAACCTTCTGCAATGGATATTTTCTGCATCAAAGATGATTTGTCAAGTCATAAAAACTGTTATTCTGCCCTTGCCTTTTTTTCCTGCAGAAAAAAAATGCAGAATAAAAGCACACGTCTAGACTGACTCATTGAGACAGGGAGAACCTTGAGGTGTTGCACCCCTGAGGATTATAACCAGACAGGTGGTACATGCCATACCCACGCCTGCTCCGGAGGCTGAGCTTTTGGCTACTGCAGACAGGCACGGACTTCAGTGGGAAATGTACCAGTGAGACAGGCTTAGCAGTTGATCCCAGTTTGTTGTACAAAATCCTAATGGAAACCTTTCTGTGCTAGGCAAAAATATTCAGCCTACAGTTAGTTTCAGGAAAGGCTACCATGTTCTAATTATATTCATGTTTTAGTTTCTTCTCAAAATACAAACTTATCAACAAATTTTTATTGTCCCCTAATTCTTTCTATCACTCCCACAACAATTTCCATTCCCATTTTTTGTTCTCTGTGATGCCAGGATAAAAACTCAGACATTTGTGGAGTGTGAAACACCTTGAAATAATGTTACCAGGAGAATTCTCTCAAACCATTTAATAATATTGAGAGGTGTTGTATTAACAGCTTTCTCTGAAATCAACCAAATCAGAACTGTTTAATTCTGTCAGAAAAAAAAAGTCTTACCTTAAAATATTCTTTTTGCTTCCTCTAATGTATTTCCCAGCCTTTATCCTACACCAGATTGTATGATTGTATCATTGTATCTATTAACCTTTTGGGTATATCTAACCCTATAGTATTGAAAAGCATCAGGTTCAAGGGCATGTCTGTTCAAAGTCACAATAGTGTGACAAGTCACAATACTGTCACAATACTGTGTCCAGTAAAGGGTAGTTTAATCTTCAGCAAAAAAAAATTAAATAAATCCACTTCCATTTGTTACTAGAGAAGGGTACTTACACAGCCAACTACTTCAGTGAAACATTCCATGAATCCAAAACCTATCCTGCTTCAATAAAAACTAAGTAGTTGAGCCATAATCAGGCTCAACTGACTATATAGGCCCTTTCCAGGGCTTTACTGAACTTCTCCAGCTCTCCACTGTGTTACTTTCTTTTGTCAAGAGTCATAGGTTGGATGAATGGGAACTGCTGAACAAAAGTCAGGAAAGCAGACCACAAAGATTAATCCTACAAGGACTGAATTGTAGGACCCTCCGGTGCGGTGGGTGTAAGAGTTTTCCAGATTCCATTCTGTTAATTCAGGGTTCTAAATCTATTTGTTTGTTTGCAGTAGGCACCTCTGGGAATAACACAATTGGCTTGCAAACCCACTCACCAGAACTAAAGTAGTTGATGTGGTTTTTTACTTCAGAAAGCCACAAACCTTCCCTTTGCAATGGTATAAAAATCCCTCAGACATTGAAGTGTGAGCCTTAGAGTCTGATGTCTGTCAGAGGATGCAAATTGAAGGGGTTTTTAGACTGATTTAGAGTCCTAGAAGAGATAAATTATTAGACAGAAAGTAGAAGCAATTTCTTACAGTTTTTTCTACTATACACACACCCACAGACAAGGTACGATGAGAAAGTGAAACACTTGTCATAAACAGAAGTTTTGCAGCACTTTGCAACTCTATCCTACTTCTACAGTCCTCCAGTGGCAAATCTAAATCCCAAGAAACCCTAAAATCAGTAAGAATCACTGCTTCAGCTGTAAAAAATATAAGTCTGTAATACTTCTGTAAAAGTAATGGGGCCATTTTGGAGTTTACCTACTTTCTGTACAACTATTGAGAAGATAATGTGAGGAGGAAAGCATAGCTGAAAGGTGGCTTTCCAAGAAGCGATGTAGAGGCGTTTTTCTCTGTGGATTTTGAAGTGAATTGTAGCAAGCATACCAAAAGCTATTCCAGTGCCAACACCAAAACCCAGCAAAACTCACAAGTGTTTGTGATTTGCCATGCTGGCTGAAAATGAGATGATTTATTTTGTGATGCAATTGTTATCTCAGGAATCATTAGTGACACTTCTTCTAGTCAATAGATTTAGTTTAGAGGATAGACTTTACAATAAAAATCAAACCCAAACCTTTTTACAATGAGAATAATAATGCAAGAATATCACAGAAATACATCTCTCAATGAGCTGACTTTAGGGTTTAAACAAATTGTTTTCAATTTTATATAGATTATTTTTCATTTTATTGTCATTCCTCTAGCAAACTAGATGCAGTGGAAGCAGAGCTAACCTGGACCAGCCGCATTTAAATTTTCCCTCAATTATTACCAAATGTAATTAACATCCAGAAGTTTAAGTTAGACTTCTCATTCAGTTCTCAGGACATTCTGATGGATTATAACCTTTCCATGAATGTGGTTATTTTTACTGAAGAATATTCCAAAATAAATGAAAGTAAATCATCACACTTCATAATGAAAATTTTTTACTTCTTCAAAAGAAGAAATACAGCAATAGATAGATGAAGATATTTTCAATTCCATGTTAAATGTTTTAATATTCAAAGAATTATAAACAATTCCAAGTGCTGATGCTTTGCCTGTGTAAAGCTGTGTTTAGCTGAAACTTAGTTTTCCCTGTAAGAGGTAATATTTAACTAGCCTTTGTTAACTTGCCATGCAGGAACGATGGCTTTCCTGCTGTCCTTCCCAGGCCACTGCGACACAGCTTTTGGCTTTTTAGCTGCTGAACCATATTTGGGCTTAGCTTGATAGACCAAACCTTTGTGCAGCTTACACAGACATTGCTTTGTCTTACAATTGGTCTTAGTATAGCAAAGTGATTATGCTTCTGATCATTAATTATCTTTGTAGGAGGGAGGTGTGTGCTATAAAGTAAGCTAAAACTGTACAGCAGAGGGAGTTTCTGAATGGGATCTGTAGACCCCAAATCTCATTAGCTTTCAGACATCTGCAATAGCAACCAAACATTCAGCACTACCTAATGAAATCACTCTGGAATTGGGATTTCAAAGGATCATGCAATTTTTCACATACCTAATGGACACTAATAATAATTTGGGAAATAAAAAATTTCTGGAAAGGTTAAGGGATTGAAGCATCCAAATTTCATCAGCATTTGAAGTGATCTAAACATCAATGTCTTTTTCTAAATTTTTCAAGCTAAATATAAGTTTGCATTTTTTTAAAGATGGTTACATAGTAAAAGGAAGTCAGGTTTATATATGTTTATAAGGCTTCAGATTGAAACAGATCTTACTGCATAAGCCTTTCCTCTGATACTTGAAGGTAGCATTAGATTATGTGGCTTCTATCCCACATGCTCATTCAACTGGATGGGAGGACACTTGGCCTCGTATCATCTCTTAGGTCATTACTTTGAGGTTTTACCTCCAACAGTGCTTATATGACACTTTTCTTCCTAAATCACCTCAGCACATCAACCTCTTGATAGGTTACTCTCTGGCTTTCCAGTAAGAAAGCACCTTGTGCCCCAGGAGCCTGAATCCTTCCAGAGAACTGCTGCAGATTTGGCACATGTACCTGCTTTCTGAAAGGATAAATAATTCAATAGAATATTCCCTGCATTATGCATTCAAGAGACTTCAAGTCATATATATTATTCATGGGGTGCTATTTAACCAGCTCTATCATTGACTAACTTACACTCTGTCACTTACCTTAACATTCATTTCAGCACTTAATTTATCCCTTAGGGGTTATCCCATAATTATATTAACTAAGAGTGTTATATAAAGTAATGATTACAATATTTTGTATTTCTGTTGTTCCCTCCACCATCAATCGATCTTAAAATGTTCTTCTACAATTTTCTAGGCCATGCAGGAGTCCTTAAAAGGTCAAAAATGACAGCAGAGCCATCAACATTTTTAACAAAGAGAAAATGCCTGGAAAATTATAATTTCAGATAAGCAAAAGCTATTTGCAAAATTAGATTTAAAAATTACAGGAAAAATGATATTGAAAAGGCAGTAATTTAATTTCATTATCTGAATTCTTCCTCATTTTGAGATGTAATTGTTCATGTTATTAAAGCCTAAGTGAAAAGAGAGAAAAATAATTAAATTGTGTTAAATATCTTGGAAAAAAAAAAGATGAAGTTTAATGGGGGCTATTTTACGAAACTTCATGAAGATAAGACAATCTTTTCTAAAAGTAGCTGTTTACCAGGTCATTACCAAAAAGTTTTCAAAGGGAGAAATCCAGAATATTTAATCCTATTAACATTTGAGAAGCCGTTTCATGGGATAATGTAAGAAAGTCATCTTGAAAGGTCAAATTTTAACTATATTCATTACTCACTGATATTTTCAATAACACAAATTTGCCAAGAATAGACGTGTGGTACCTGTTGGCTGATACAAGCTTTTTCACGTGTGTGTTAGTCTTAGTCAGAAGTCAGACAAGACTCTCCAGGTCTTACTCAAGCACCACTGAATTTTTGCTACCTTGCCTTAGACCACGGCTCTGTTCTATTGGCAGCACAACACTCCCAGTGGCATCCAGCAATTTTCAGTATGGAAAAGTGTTCTCCCCCTGATCACCAGACTCGAGTCTTTGGCAATTAGCAGTTCTGACTTAATGAACAGACAAAATCTCCTGAGAGACGATTATTGCCATCTGATGACAGACTTCTCAAGTTAGAGAGCTGAGTTACTCACTGAAGATGCCTCTCTCTCCCGTGAACTACAGAGAGAGCTTAGGCTGACAGCTTAAGAGACACCTCATTTTAATTACCCATCCTTGCAAAGGACTGCACAGCATAAATTCAGCTCTTCTGAGGTTCTGCCCAAGTGACATCATGACTGCAGGAAACCTCTCATCTTACTTAAGAAGATTTCCTTTTCAAAGTTCTTATTTTAGTGATATTCAAGATAGGTTTTGAAATCATAAATAGCATATTCAGACTTGGTAGAAAACATTAATAACCACTAAATTTCAGATTGTAAAATTAGTAGTATTTCAGCAATTAATCAGCTCATACAAGCACTGCACCTTTGGTCAGGTCAATCTCCCCTGAGATGGTCTAGTTATTCAGTTTTCAATTCCAATGTGATTACCAGTGCCAAATCAGCCCATCAGTGCTAGTCAGTGTTTCTGAATGTTATCTTGTAGTTACCTGTGTCATATAAATACATCTAAAGAAACAGAATACACTGTTAAACCATTCTGCAAAAATTGTAAGCTTCATACATGTTAAAAATTTTTGCTTTGCTGTTCAGTTCAAGTATAGCTTATATATATATATCCCCTTTTGTATTATGTACATATGTTTTTCTCCTATTGGTTTACACTTTACTCAAAAATATGTTCAGCTTTTTTTTTTATTATTTAAATTACTATGCAGAGCAGCTAAGCAGAAAAATCACACCTACAGCTCAGCTGACAAATACTTTTCTCCCACTCGTCATATCACTGTGAAAGAATGTTCATTTTTACTTAGAATGAATTTTACCATCTTCTCAGAAGACAAAGCTGTCGTGCAGAAGGAACTCTGTGCCATGGGGGTGAGCAAAGGGCTCAGAAAGAGGTCAGTAATGAAGTTCTAAAGCAACAAAATATGGTGGAACCTGTGGGATGACAGTCGGACTTTCCTCACAGTCAATATTACAGCTATGGTATGTGCTAAAATGTTTTTTTCTAACTGCAGAAATTTAGGCATTTCAACAACGACCATCACCTGGGCCCCACTGACATAGTCAGTGTACACAAATGCAGAAATAGGACTTAGTTCAGTTGCTTAAATATAGATATCTAATATCACTTGGGTGTATTAGGACATCATGACTGGACTGACCCAGGTAAGTGCTTCCAGATACTGGGGTCACATGTGGATGTCTTGTAAATCCCAGGATAACTCAGCTTTTACAAGTCACCTCCCTGTGGACAATTAAGCCTCTACACAGTAACTTCTTCCAGTTATTTTGACACACACTTTCAAAGGTGATCCCATCTCTTTCTGTTGCTCTTAGATGGAGTCTCATTGGTCACTTAAGATTAAACAGCTCAAGTTAGGTGAGAAAAACTACATCCAAAGGGATATGGAACAGGAGGATCTTTCAGTGCAATCTTGAAGGGAACAAAGCACAAGTAACATCCTAGATCTGTTTGGGATTCAAGCCTCTCCAGAGTTTTCCAGCATTTCAGATTTGGAGGATGAAGATGTTACTGTCCAAGGAAAAAGAGTATGCTCTGAAATAAAAACAAACAAACAAACAAACAACAACAACAACAAGGAAAAAGGAAAATAAAGTGATTAGCAAAACTCCAACAAGGGCCTTAGCAACACAAATCCAGCATCAAAGCTATAGACATGTTTGATGCCAGTGGCTTATCTTTCACACTAATTTATTAATTTTGAATGCTGTGCATGTTATACAATGATCTGTTCTGTGGGGAAGCTATCAAAGCTTAGACAAAGAGATCAAAGGAAGTCTTTAATGTAAAAGAGCATGAGCAATGTGCTATTTCTCTTAATATTTGTGTCTGGTTTTCCGGTTTACAATGACATTAACGTAAAGGAACTTTAAAGGGCGCAAAAGATGTATTTTCTTTAGGTTGCCTGCTATGGCAAGTTCTTGTTGTACCATTATTAAGAGCTCATCTTGAAAGGAGCAGAAAAAAGGTTGTTGTTACAGGTAACTGACTTTACCCTTCCTTAAAGCTTTGATATCTCAAAAACTCGATGCATTTCCTCCAGTGTTGCATGTGTCAAACTACTTCACTTTTGGACAAAAGTTTTAAGCAGACACATTGTTGTCCTTACTTAATAGATCTATTCTTGCAGTTATTGCATTCAACTCTGCATTTCTGACCTTAACAGGAAAGAAATGGAAATGACTGTAAAATCAGAGAATTTTAGTCTGAACTAAATCACTCTGCCACCGTAGAAAGCTTACAGCAATTAACAAATTGCTGTAAAATGTTCTATTTTCCAAAAAAGAAGTGCCATTTCCTGGTCAAATGTTGTCATCTCCTTGGAAGAAAAAGCTCCTCAACTTCATTTTTAATGTATATTGCTTAAAATAAGTAAAGTGCTGATTTAAGGGCATTGTTTGATACTACAAGAAGCTAAATACACATTAAATCTTACAGAGATTGTAGTTATGATTACTGAGGACTGCAAAGGACCTAGCTCAGTCTAACATGATATTATCTGGCTTGCTTCTAGGCCTCTGGATTTGTAGGAAGGGAAAATACGATTACTTTCAGTTCAAAAGGTGCCTTGTAAATCCACACTGGGGCTTTCTTTTCACTCCTGGAGCTTCTTTCTGGCTCTAATGGTACAATTAAGCACCTAAGTTAAGCAGTTAAAAGTTCTCTTTGAAATGGCTTATGAAAAATAAATAAAAATATATGTTTTCCTCCTCAATATTTTGGTTCTTTTGCCCCCACTTTAAACTCAGCCTGATTTAGTTTTCTGATATGTGTAATGGCATGCAGCATCGCTGGGAGCTCTCTCCAGACCTGCACTGCAGTATGATCATGTTGTGTGAGAGCTGAGAGCTGTGCTGAACAAGCGGGTTCTGCCTGCAAAAACTTCATGATAAAATGACTCATCATTTCTATCCCATTATTTTTGACGAGAGTGGAAGAAATGGTGTCTGTCAATAAGGAAACAAAAATCAATTCCATATCTCTCTGTGCTTTTCCTGTTCATGTTTGCATCCTATTCCCGCCTGCCAGATTTAGAGTAAAATGCTAATACAATCCAGTATTACAGTGGTTAAGACTGAATGTACTCTCTTTACAATATTGATGAATAACCTTGACTGTAATTTTTAATAGCATTAATATTTTTCACTACGTATAAACATATTTTAAAAGAAGATAAAACCAAGGAAGTGTGGATATTTGAGTCTCAGTCCAGGATCTGCTACTGCAGTGACGTTTCCACACTTTATCTCCTATTTTTTTGCCTTACAAACAACAATAACAGTACAGACATTTTATGTAAACACCCATAACTATAAACAGTACTCACTATGTACGTTAGACATCATACCTGTATTCTAGGCTTTTTGGATAAAACTAAAAACTAAAATTAAACTAAAAAACTTCCCTCCACAATCCTTCCTTCCCAGACTCAACATCCCTCCTAATTCTTCTACCTCTTTCCCTCTAAGCAGTTCGGAGGGCTGGGGAATGTGGGTTGTGGTTAGTCTGTAGCACTTCATGTCTGCTGTTCCTGTAGGCTCCTATCCACAGGCTAGAGCTCTGCCAGGAGCCTGCTTCTGCATGGGCTCTCCAAGGGCTGCAGCTTCCTTCAGGGCATATTCACTTGCTCCAGTGTGGGGTCCTCCACGAGCTGAAGTACGGATACCTGCTCAGTGTGGACCCCCATGGGAGGATCCAGCTGGAAGTGACTCTGTCTGACACAGGGGCACCCCCTGGTGTCATCTCAGAGAGGCCACTCACGCAAGCCCTGCCCCTGCTCCCGAAACCTTGCCATGTAAGCCCAGTACTCAGGTTTACTGGGAATAGGCAAATTCTGAAGCAGCAAGAGAGGAAATCCTCAGACTCTCAGGCTGGTGCCTTAACACAAGCCCAGACAATCTTTTTGTGTGCTCTGAGGCTCCAATATGGACGGGACTAGAGGAGACCAATTAGTGCTATGGGTTAAAATGTACTCAGTTGTGCCATACATTTACACTGCAGCTATATGTAGCTATAGAGATACATAATCATTGAACTATTCTGAGTTGGAAAATTGTTATAGTCATCAATAAGCATGGCGTAGGGCATAGCTATCTCATTACTGATAAGTAAAATGCTTGTGCCTTGATTATCAGAGACAACAGATAACTTTCTCAGATGTAGACATCTAGAGTTAGAAGGATTATTTACCGTGTTTGAGAGAGGTTGACAGTCAGCAAAGTAGGTAATGATCTTGAAGTCATGGATATGTGAAGGCCTGTGTGGGATTTGGACTATACATATAAATGTTTCTGAAATGTACCTGGCCTCTATCAGCTGATACTGAGATGTAAGTTCCCTTTATAGTCATGACAGAAGGATTTTTTTTGTTAGGATTTTATTGGCAGCTGTATCAAATCACCAGAAATGTTGCTTTCTGTAAGAAACTGCTGATGATAATATTACAGCACCCGTCAGTTTTTAACTGATAAAGCTAAGGTAGAAGCTCTCCCACAGAGTCAGCACTTTGGGGGAGAGACCTTACAAACTGTAAGCAAACACTTACCCTGTGTGAGTAACAATCTCTCAACAAGCCATTTATGCTTTTCCTTGGATCAACAGTATCCCAAAGTGTTATTATTATGGATGTTTCTCTTTAATCCCTGAGAATGCCAAGATCTAAAACACTATTTCAATTTATTTTCACACTGACTGTTCCTCGGCAAGTGCAAGATTTGTGTGGAATCAATGTCCCCTGCTGTAAAATGGTTCAATTTCTCCCAGTGGAGCAGGAAGATGTATGGGGACTCATTGAGCATGTTTTCTTTTGGCAGACTTGCAAAGCCATGGATATTGTTTTCACTGGTTGTTTTCGTGTTGTCTTTGCTGAAGCTCTCAAACGTACCAGAGCAAAGGCAATTATAGCTGTGAAACTCTGGTGAGTTGTATCTGTCTTTTGTTTAATCAAACAAGTGAATTTCTACAGTTCACAGAGAACAACTGTATTGGAAAACAATCCCTCTGGCTCCTTCATTTCCTATCACACCTGCCAGCTCCTGACACTTTGCCCTGTCCAGATTGTTCAGTGGTTATTCAAAAAATGAGACTTAATTCACTTTCCCAGATATGATATACCATTTCTCTGAGGGATCTTGTACCTCTGACATTTCAATTAGAGGGATGAAACATCAACATCCAAGCTTTACTCTGGAAAGATGGAAAACTCTCAGCCTCTCACATTCTGCTTTTGTTTCTTACTCAACCTTTCCACATAAGAAAAACTTCTACAATATTCATAAAAATTGTTAGAAGCAAGAGTAACGACATAAATGGGATTTTGCAGCCCAAGCATTGGAGTCCTTGTTTTTTGGGGTGACCTAGGCTGTCTGAAACATTTTTATGGGGCTTGACACAAAACCCACAGGAGACACATGCCTTATGAAGGTAGTGGGAGGACAGGAAGCTACCATAGAGCAACTCAGGTAATGATAAAGTAGAAACTCTCACTATTGACCAGCTACAGGCCAATGATATTTTTTCACACTATATCAGATTTTGTTTTCTCTCTCCAATCATCATCACATAGACCACATATATTGTCTTCACACAGGCCAAGTCCTTAACTGAGTTACCTAAAGATGCTCAGAATAAATAATACACAGAGCCAATATTTGTTGAAGACAGAGTAAGAACACTGAACTCCCCACTTGCTGCGCTGGGCTCAAGGAGGGCTTGATTCCTAAGAAGAGCAAGGGATGGAAATGGGTCCTCTGCCAGGCCTGCAGTCAGGTTGAGGTGACTCATTGGATCCTGACCCCAGAATAGGATATATTTTCCCCAGGCATGGTGTGCTTGCATCCACCAAGACCCAGGTGACCTGGTAGAATCTGTACATCTGTCACCACAGCGTCTCATCTCACCTCTGTCACTTTCCAGTGCTAGCACCTAATGGAAATTCCTGGGTTGAATATGCCCCATTGCAGTGAGTGATGGACATTTTTGAAAGCGCCTATAAGAAATAACATCAATTCACAAATAGATATTGGTTTGTTACTGTAACTTTGATAACATTACTTGTCACTGGTAATGTTGGAAAAAAATTCCAGTACTGAATAATAACTGCGTTCTGAGGATACACGTGTAAAATTTCCATCTGAAATGTGAAAGAAATAGAAATTTTTCTATCTCTATAAAATGAGGTATCATAATTTCAGATAATTATGGAGTATGAGGTTGATTTTTTAAATTTAATAATAGCTCAGAGAGACAGACGAAAGGCTAGCTAACTCCAGTGAAACATGCAAGGCATATCTTTCTGCCTAACCTGTTCAATAAAAAAGAAACATCCATTTTTT
Organism: Neopelma chrysocephalum; assembly: GCF_003984885.1. Lineage (NCBI taxonomy): Eukaryota > Metazoa > Chordata > Aves > Passeriformes > Pipridae > Neopelma > Neopelma chrysocephalum. The sequence continues at coordinate 2,685,540 of NW_020897742.1, read as the reverse complement.
TGTTTTCCTTTAAAATATTTTAAATCTTTTTTGTTAATTGCATCATTTGGACATAACACTATTCATAATTTGAGCAACTAGATTTACTTCAAGCACCAGCATCTCTGACTGTTACATTCCTCCTGTGATTTACCTCAATTATTATGCAATACCTCTAGTGAGTTACCTTGGATGATCTTCTTTGAATATTTGCACATTGCAATCCCAAAACAGATGAAGATGTATACTGGCCTGTATGTAAAACACACAAAACATAGCAGGCAGGGATCATTTATGAAATCCAATTTAACAGAGCACTGGTTAATGTTTGGGTGCTGCCTGTTTCTGTGCTGCTCATTGCAGTCTGTTGTTTTTCACCAAGTAGTTGCTTAGGATCTGCAATGCAGTCAGAGTCATTTTCACTTGACTGCAATTTTCCTGACATTTGTTTTAAATCCCAACACATTTCTCTCCATATATATGTGGAAAATATTTTTAACATTCTCTCTAGAGTACAATTTAGAGGTGTTAATTGTTAATAAATAATGTATCTAGAGACATTAAAAACATTAGTACACTAAATGCATCAGATAATTGGTTTCGACAGAAACAATCCACTGAAGTCTCACAGCAGTTTTGAGATTCATATTATTCATATCATGCCCTCGAATGAACATTGCAATGAGTTTTCTGATGGCACAGCATATGAAGTAGCTCTTGCCCCCAAATGATGAGAAGTTGTTATTTTGCAGTGTGGAAACCCCACCAGTCTCTTGTACTGTCTAAATGTAAATGATTTACAAACATAAATAATGAAAGTCTCTTTGTTTTGTCAATTTATAGAATATACTGACTCTGATTACAATAACATTATGGTAAAAGATGATAGATTGTTTCTTTCCTGAGAATGTAATCATTTCCATTGCTTTAGAAAAAAGAAAAACCTGAGCCCATGCATTTGTTCCAACTAGTTTGTACTCTAAGAGTTACCAGAATGAAGTAATTCAATGAAGCAATTATTTCTGTTTACATACATTAAGTGAACCCTCTAGAGTGGTTTAAGCTTGCAGTCCAGTTGAGGATTCAGCACTCAGCAGAGGAATGTGCAGGAGATGCAATTTTGTGCCTAGGGAAGTCATTAGAAGAGCAGTTAATTTAGGATACCTCTCAACACGAGCATTTTTGACTTCTCACAGATGCTCAACTGCCCACTAAATAGTATGATTCTTTTGGTTATAGGACACCTCAACAAAATTAAAGTGTCATATTCTCTCACTATGAAGTGAGTGTGGCAAGCATAGAGGTTATGGGGAAAGGTCAGACCACCTTCTTCAATCAACCAACTAGGCTAATGCAGTGAACCAAAAATAGGTATCTGGACTAGTCAGGTGTTTCAAAGTGAATTACCTAAATGACCACTTAAGATTCCTGCACAATCCTTGGAGAGACTTTGGTTTCAGACTGATAATCTTGAACTTTAAGAACAGTGTTTAAATCTGACCGATGAGATATATAGCAATGTGTTGCATCACTTGCTCCCTTTAGAGAGAAAAAAATGGCCGCATAACAGTTTGTCTCCTTCCACTGAGGCTTCAGTGTCAGGTCGTCTTCAAAAAGCACATCATAAACACACAGGGAGCAGCAGAACAGCTTGTGAAAGAGCTCAAGGCCAACAGCACTCATCCACTATGGATCAAATATATCCACAATCAAAAGTATTTCAAATCCCTATTCACCTATTCTTCAAAGCCTGTTATATAAAGGTGGAAGGGACAGGAAAGCTATCCTTCATCCTTCTGTCTGAGCCTAAGGGATTCTGCAACCAAAAATGCAAGAGCATAGCACAGAAGGAAAGCAAATAAGTAACTGTGGAAACAGCCTAGTAGGTAGGGCAATGAGCCAGATGGGAGAGGATATGAACAATATAAAGATGGAAGGCTTTTATTGACTTTGTTTTGCCCATGCACTCCCCAAAAGAAGTTATTGCAATAAAATTCCTTCATTTATTCCCACAAAGCCTGACACCATTTCTAAATAGGACACCATACACTGCAGCAGGGATTTGTTGGTGTAGCTTCTATTATACATTTCACACTGAAGGATTACACTTGTTTCCTGAAAATGTGACTTATTATTGTGCAAAGTGGTGAACGAACAGATGGGAGAACAATATACAGAGAAGAAAAGAGGTTTCCTTTAGAAACCAAGGATCCTGAGGGATTATTTGTGGAGTTAATTCATTTTCCACAATAAAGGATGATGATTAAGCAGAATTGACAGATAATGAGAGTTAGAGAGTTACAGACTTAGTTCACTTGAAATAAAGTGGAAATTAAATTTGAAACTGAATTTAAAATTACATTATGAGATGAAAATTGAAGGAATATTTGGGACCATATCACTCAACTCCTATTGTTTCATCCATGGCAATCACTACCAATAGTTTCAGAAATAAAATTTATAAGCTACTATATTACAGATTGAGCAGGTGATAGGGACTGGGTCCAACATAATCCTACAATTACTTACCTGAAATTGACTCAAATTATTTCTAACATTTATTTATTAAATATAAGAAAATGGTAAAATCACATGAATGCATAAAAAGTGTATTGTACTGTTCAACATAGGCACAAAATAGGTTTCTTGCTCTATATAGGAAAAAAATATTTTATCTTTTGAATGTTCTTCCAAAATATTTATAGGAAAAATGTTCTAATTTGGGATATTTGTATATGATCTTGAAGGCAAGTTATAAAAAAAAAATCCAAATTCAGTGTTTCTAATCCACATAAAGCCAGAAAAAGGTAGGAAATAGTACAATTACCCCGAAGTATTATTGGGCCAACAACAGAATTAATTGAATAGCAAACTGCATATAAACCGTTAAAAGATGAACAAAGATAATATTGTAAGAGTCAGAATACTAGAAGAAATATTGTAAATGTATGAATATGCAACATTTTTTCCTTTTCTCTAGTGGCTTCAACAATATTTGCATCATGACCCGATAGTCCAATTTTAATTAAAAGAAATTAAATACATTAGTCAATTTTCTGAAGTCCAATAAGTCTGCTAGTGGATAGAATCCTGCACAAGTTCTGCATATGGAGAGCTTCAGAAAGTCAAACTTCATTCCACAGTTTATCTCGACCAATAAACTTGCAACAGTTTTATCCTCTAAGCTCAGTATTATGTAAGACACATAAAGCTTAATGTGAAACAACAAGGAAAGAAATAAAATGGGAAGAGAATGCCTTTTTCAGCTATAAAAAAAGAAAAAAGTATTTATTTCTTAAATCTGAGAATTTATATATAATGAAACGATGGAAACTTTCAAGACTCAAAATACATTCAAACTGATCATGGTAGGGAAATGAGTGTGCAGAAAAGGATATAGGAGCAGCCAAAATAATACAAACAACAGAACATCTAGAAAAGTATCTTGTTCCTGGCAGTGAACAAGTAGCAGATGTTGAGAAGGATTACAACCAAGAAAGCACAACATGAAACTTCCTAGTACATTCTCTCATCATTCAGCAGACTGTGCCTCAAGAGCTGCCTAATCCTCAGCTATTGTGTTTCTATTTAATGCCTTCTCATGTCTTTTCCCTCTATGATTCATAAACACGGTTTGAACCTATACTAAGCTCTGCACACCGAAGAGAATTTTTGTAACGTGACCACGCCTGTGAGAAGTTTCTTTTTCTGATTGTTTTGAGTCTGTATTCTGAGAATTTTGTTTGCTTTATTCCGCTTCCTGTGGAAAGGACAGTTGACAATCAATCCTTGTTCATCTCCTGCCTGCTGTTTATCTATCAAATTCCCTCTCAGCTAACTCATCCTAGCTGAAGTGTCCTAGTCCACTTAGTGATTACTCAGTCAAAGACCCATACCCACTTTTGATCCTCCATGTCATCATTCCAGTTGGGATTATTTCGTCTCAGAAGCAGGGATCATACCTGCCTCCAAATGTATAAACAACCACTATGACACTTTCTGACACACTAATCCTTTCCTATTAATTCATGGTTTCATTTGATTTTTGACTATTGCTAAGTATCGAGAGAATTTTCCTATGCAATGATGATTTGTGACTCAAAAATCTCATCTCTGGGCAGTAATAGTTAACTCAGAACTCATCTCTGCAAATAAAGTAAAGTTTAAAAAAAGTACTTCTATTTTTTCTGTGTGATTTATTGCATTTGAGTGTTGTCAGCAGTACATTGCCTAGTGAATCAATATTGCAAACATCTGCAGTTCTCCACCATTAGCCGTCAGTTTTGCTATCCCAATTAATCAAGGCTCATAAGGAAATTTTGTTATTGCAATCGTTAATAAATATTAATTTTTAAATCATAATATTAATAAATAATATGAATTATTATTCACCTGAACAGCACAGGTTAGAGGTCAGACCTCCATGGAGTCTGTGAGCTACTTCCCTGCACAGTAAACACTTTGAAAGTTTGTTAAAACTAGAGATTTTTCAGATTATCACAGTTTTTTGAACGCACTGGTAAGAGATAGTCTGAAGTTAACCATCTAGTCTCAGAATCATCATTAAGGGAACAATTTAGCTCATTCAAAGAGAAGTGCCTAAATTTTATGCAGCCACCTCTACACATCCAGTGGAGGTGTCTGACCCTCTTCATGGACTTCAGAGAACCTGGATGACTATCCTGGATCAGAACTTAACCTGAAAGGTTAAGTACAAGTAGAGATGAATCCTAACTTCTGAATAATATTTTCCACCATCAACTAAATAACATCAAAAAAATCTGTGGCAAAAGTAATAGGGATGTAAAAAAGCTTCAATTCAACGTAATTTGGTCTATGAGTCTCTTCATAATCAATAACTTCCCTTTCTCTGTTTTTGCTTTTTTTGCCTAACTAGAAATAACTGTTAAAATCATGTGACTTCTTTAAAGTGATTTTTTTTCTTATTCCTAATCACTGCTATCGAAGCATGGGTTTATTTAAAAGATGAGAGAGGAGAATTTGGGGAGAATTTGAGAGGTCGTTCCTGTTCTTCGGCCTCATGAACTATTGTCCTTTCTTTCATCACCATCATAAACTTTGTGAACTTTCATACTTTGGCTACCTTCCTAGCCTATTTGGTGAAAGTTCCTGATATCTTGGTGAGAACACCTGGGTTTTAGCTCATCTTCTTTCCTTATCAGCCTTTGTTTTCATTCTATATGCTTATTTTAGCCTCCTAGTTCCTTCTGTTTTCCTGAGTATACATGCTTCTGTTCTTTCATGTCAGTGTGTTCTGCATACCTTAATGAATTATTGCCTCCACTGTTTCTAAGACCAAGTTCTCTGTGCTTTTGCTTAAAACCTTATATTCCGAATTTAACTCTCAACTTTTTGTATTGTTATATAACATTTGCTCTCTAGGCCTTGCCTGGCTTCATCCTCCAGGGAGCAGTTTTGAATGCTTTAGTCCCACTGCTGTTTTGTTTCTCTTCTCTGCCCCTGCATCTGGGTACCTCTACTGCACATAACTCTCATTAAGGTGAAAGATTTTAGTTAAGTATTAATGTTTCAAGGGAATAAACTAAACAGTAACTTTTGAAAAAAACTTCTCATAGTACTCTTAAAAATAGGAGAAAAGTATTTGTAAGCAGAAAGCACTTCACAAAATATGAAAGAGTTTTTGCGGGTGTGAAATCTGGAATTCTGGAAATCAGTGTGACTGGACTCCCACCTGCCAATTTTTTTTTCCTTCTTTCCATCACTTGCAGCATCTAAATGAGCATAATATCTTTTTTTTCTTTCCAAATTTCATCCCTCTTTAGAGCAGTACTAGAACAGATTATCACTCAAAAAAAGGTGTGCCACGTGATCCACAGCCTTACATTTTGAAAGACTATGTCTCAAAAATCAAAAAGATCTTTTGAAGGGGCATCTTACCTTCAAGCCGTGGCATCAGGGTCTTAAAGGCAAAAGAATTTTATATTTTAGAAAAATTTTCACCAGGCTACATCAAAAAATTGAATGAGCAAGTTAAGCTAGAGGACATGGGGCCTGTGGGAACTTTAGGTCAAGGAGCAGTTGAAATGACTGCAGTAATATTTCAAATGGTGTTAAAGGATTAAACAAGGGGTGGAACAAGTTTTCACTTCAATCTAAGCTTCTAGGGAGATAACCATTTTTAAAAGTAGAAGAACCAAGTATGGATATTCTAGACACTGTTCCTCATTCAGAGCAAAGATTCAAACAAGCAATACAAAGGGCAAGTTACTTAAGGGATTTCAGGTCTCCAGAGGCTCACTGGAACCATAAAACTAAGCAAAACTGCATGTCAAGTTGCTGAGTTTGGGTTTTTTTAGACCTCAGTACAAACTCAAGACACTTTCATTTGTTAGGGTTTTTTTAAGGCCCGTGTCCCTAGAAATTTTAAAATAAATTAGTGGAAGTTGTAAGCGGTGAGCACTGATCTGCAGGTAAAACAGTCTGAGGTATAGAATGGTCAGTGTGGAGTGGTGCTTCTCAAGTTCACTAAGGAAAGCAGAATTGCAACTCCAAACTGATATGTTGACCCAAGGTGTACCTCTATTCTAATACATGGTCAGAAAACAAAAATATCAAAGATTTGTTAACATCTTGCAGTTTTTTTATGGAGATAGAAACAATGCTGAAGAACTGTATATTCTCAAAACAGGGCTTCTTGTATGCAACAGACTCTAATTGTTGCGAGTTTTCCTACATTTCCCCTTAAAAATTCAATACAGACAATTCTCTAGAGTGTTCACTTAAATTCTTCTTCATCTCAGAATCTTCTTGTTTCACCTCAAAAAACCCTGGCAAGTTTTTTAAAAGTAATTCACATCTGATGATTTATTCTCTTTTACTACTGCTACATAAGAAAGAAAAATGAGGGTGGTATTTTCATACATGGAAATTTTGAACTTTAATGACTAAGTGATTGTCCTAACTCTTCTTGAAGGTATTTGGACATCAGCCACTGATATAAAACTGGCCTCTCTGACCTGTTCTGGTAGTTGTAGCTGTTTGGATTCCAACGTTTGTTATAATAACTCTATTTTGTGCACCTATCTTCCAAGTACAATTTAGAGTCCTGGGAAGCCAATGCTCATAACGAAAGTTATTAAGTTTGTTTGTAATTACTGGCTATATGTCAGAATTTATTCCTAAAGCCGGTTTTGATTAACTAAATTTGAGAACTTGTTTTGGGTGGGAAGATCACACTGAAGGAGCACTTTTCACTGCCTATACTGGTCTTTAGTATCCTGGCTCACAAAAATTTGGAGGTAAGTTGGAGTCTTTTTAAAAAGTGCTGATTCCTATTCCTGTATTTTTATTAAGACCAATCTCTTTGAATTCCAGTGAAAATTAAAATAAAAAAGATGAAAACAAATTGATTAAGCTGAGAGCACTTTAGTGAATTCTGCATAATTGTTAAACATTTGTAGAGTTAAGTCTTTCTGTTAGGAATGCATTAGCATTTAATAAATAAAGATGCAGCACTGTTTTTCATTTTGAAGAAACTTGAGCCATAAAAGTACATTGTGAAGCAGAGATGTAATTACAGTACATCCAGCAGCAAAGTCATTAAACATTTGATTTCTTGTTCATAATTGTCTGTCTGAAGTACAGTGAAGTTGTGACATGCAAAGTGCTTTCCATTTAAATCACTTGAGTTTTGGTGAGATAATATTTAAGACAGAGTATGCACATGTTGTCATGGATACAAGAACATCGAATTTGAGCAAAACAACCAAGTTTGAAAATCTGAAATAATTTCAGTTATATTATTTCATATACATCAATTGACAATTTATAATAACAGAACACAGAGCAAGATAAATGTTGCAATGGGTGAATTATTTTCTTATAAAGTCTACTGGTAATAAAATGGCAAGATCGCTAAATTACAAAAAGCCTGCATTGGAGCAAAATGCAAAGAATGGTCAAGATCATTCACCTGATTTGTGTTTTGCAAACAGGATTAATATTTAGTCCAATATAGGCTTTTCCTGTTGTATGCGATAGCATAAAATAAGCCTAGAACATATATATTTAGTATATATTCCCTAAATAACTACTTGAAAACAAACATTTCCCTTTTCCTTTCATATTAGATATTGCTAAAATGCATAGCAAATCATCTAAATGTACTGTTTTCCTTGAAAAGTTGTTGCATGAAAGTTCCTCTCGTGATCTTCTATAGCTACAGCCACAGCCACACCAGAAATACCTGTCTGTGGAAGAAAGAAATTTCTTTGTTTGAGTCGCTGCCATTTTTCCAGTTTTCAGAAACTGAATTTACATGCTTAGCTTGCCAGATGGAGAAGAACATTCCTGATTTCAACTGCCAGGAAGGCACCTTTCCACAGCCCTTTCCCGCTGCTATTTGAAAATAGATGGATAACAACTTTTCATATCTTTCAACATAGTCAAATTTTCCTTTGCTAATTAATTATGCTTCTAATCTCTATTTTCATTTGAGGAGACTGGTGACTTTGTGATGAATGCTTCATTTTGAGACTGAAAGTACATCATGCTGCCTCAGGTTGCCTATGACAAACTGCTTGGCCTCATTTTGGTGCAATTCTGAGGGATTTTTATTGCCAATGTTACCTCTGACAGTCTTCTCATCTAGATGTCTATGGAGTGTAATCTCTTGCAACCATATTTCTCTAGTCTTTTTACACCCTAAATAAACACTGAGGGTGAAGAAAGTAAGATTCACCTTGAGAAAAAGACAGAAAAACATAGTGGTCTATGTTTCTAAATCTCCAGTGCAATCAATTGACATTGAATGCATGTAGTTAGAGGTATCCAGAGGGATCAAACTCACTAGACACGAAAGCAGAATTAAGGTGTCTAAGGTAGGAGATTGCTGCCATTTGATACATCCTAAAGAACCCAAGACAACTCCAGGGAGCTTAGAAAATCTGGTAAAGTGGAGGCCCAGCTTCAGTTGATGTGCCATCACTCCCACTTTTTGTTAATTGTAATTCTCATAGGTTTGATCTGGAACTAGTTTTTGCATTTCAAGTGAGTCTACAACTACCCATTGCTTAAACCCTAGCCTACAGTTACCCTGATGGAGGAGGAATAGAGCTCATACACTGTGCAATACTCTGCGTTACAAAACTAAATGATTCTTATTTATTATTTAGTAACTCAAAGTATGTCTATTTTTCCTTTGAGCAGACTGGAGCAGTTCACCAGATAGGAAGGAGAATGCAAGATATAACACGCAACCTGGAGTCAAGAGTTGCAGTCATATGCTGAAAACTGATGATTTATCAAATACATCCCTTTAGTTTATGAAAACAATTTATGTGCATGTCTGATAAGCTCAATAATTCTGCCTCTGTCAACAGTAGAGGTTTATGTGTTCGGTGCAGAACAGACCACTGAAGACCTTTGTGTCACCCTAATAATTTCCATTATATCAGTAACCTGAAAGATAGACACTCCACCAAGTACCTCAGTCTTTCATTCTCAATTAACATAAATGAAGGAAAAATTCCATGGACTGATGGAATTTAGGAAAAAAAAAAAAGAAAACTCCAAAATTAATGCATAGGTGCCCTGAGTGCTTTGCATACTTGTAACAATATAGTTAAATTTTAGCATGTCAGAGAAGTTTTTTAAAATACTTTTTAACAAAAACTACAGTGCTCTAGGAGCATTTGACATACATAGCCACTGGTAAACATATTTCAGTTGCTCTACTTCAATGTTCATATAATTATTTGTTCAGCTGTTCAAGAACTCCTGGTTTTAAAGTAGCTCCATTTGCAGCTGTGGCAAATGAAATAATTTCTTTCTAATTTCATTAACTGAATAATGGTATTACGATAACTCCACACACTAGATAGCAAGGCTTACTTAAGACAACTGACATGAAGCAGTGAACAAATGTAAGAATTACTGTTATCTGAAATTTCACTTTGCTGTATAGATGGAAATATTTTGCTTGATCATGATTTTACATAAGGAATGTCATTGTAGTATCAGTGAATTTGATATTTAAATAAATACACTGTCTTCTTATGATTATGAATTCAGTAATCATTCCTTTTAGGCCTGTCAATAAAGAATTGCTGACGCAGATCATATTTGACAAAAACAGTAATTTGGTTTATTTTGCACTGTTCAGAATAAATCCAATAATCCTCATAATGCTATGTCTATGCAATGGAAATGTCTGAATCTGCCCTTGGTAATAATAATGATATACAATATGTAGTAATTAACAGCCTTAAAAATGGATCAAGGTCCCCAGAGCTTGAAAACTACCAGTACAAAATGAAATGCTGAGCCTTGCTTTTATCCACTCATGTATGCTTAGCAAAGGAAGGTTTACAAGGTTGAGGAGAAGGCTGTAGGTATCTCATTAGTGCTGGTTCTTGCCATGCGATTTCAGCTATATGACAGAAAAAGAGGTTGGATCATTGCAGGTATGTGTAGCCAATAAAAATTTCTGTAAAAAATAAATAAAATAAGTCATCAGTGAAACTATATTCTGGCAACTATTCACTCTACACAAGTTTGGGCAGGGAAATTAGCCAGCTGCTCTCCCTAACCTCACCATGCTCCCAGGATACCCATATGTGGCAGTCCCAGCTTCCAGCTGCCATTGCAGGACAGAGTTTTTGTATTTGCTGTGCCATAACTGCCAGCCTTCTGCATATAATCAGCCCTGAGCAGGTTAGGTACCTGCATAGCCTAAAGAAACAACATCATTTATTAGGTTTTTGGTCAGCTGAATAATCTCCTAAAATCCAATAATATACTGGTATGGTTTACTTTGTCAAAGCATTTAGACACCTATAATCCCACTAACACAGAGGCATATGGGTATCAAAATGCAGGTATTTTAACCTTCAGCTGAGTTCTGCTTCTAAATTTAGGTGAGATTAATACAATCATCAGAGACAAACCCCCTTTCTTTCTTTATAAAGGTTGAACTCAGCCTTTCTGATGCCTTCTAAGCACTATGATGGGGGTGTGCTGGGAAACTCAGGGGCAGAGAAGTCTCTTTATAAAAAGAGGATTGATCATCAACATTATTTTTACATTTCTTAGCAGTTATGCCCTTTGTTTCAGATTTGGTATGACCCAGTTAGAGAGTGAAACTACATGTTTCTCAGCAGGTATCTACTTGACTTATTTTAAATTTACATTTAATAAGGTACAGCAAACAAAGCATTCACAAGCCCAGTGGGAAGCACACACTTGTTAGTTTGGCTTTTAAAGACTTTTTTTTTCTTTCTTTTCTTTTTGTACTAAAGGACCTCTGGGAAAGTCTCATGAATTTCCAAGAAATATTTCACAGCTGAGGTCAACTACCAGTTACAAGAATAAAACTCCCTCATGTTTATACCATTTTTACTGTAGAGTCTCTTCTTGGAAAGGAAGCTAACCCTCATATTAACAAGGCACTGCATAGGATAGATGAAAAATCTATAAATTATTTGAAACTGTGATTATTATTAATTGAAACTGCACAGTTGGTGTTATCAATAGGAATTCAGGTTTTACAACCATGAGATCCTCTTTGAAGATCGAGGACTACTAAAAAGAAATGGGAACCCCTTGACTATACAAGGCAGAAAAATAATTACTCAAAATGTGGCCAACCTTGTAAAGACAGATTTAAACTAGGAACAATGCAGGAGAGACGTGATGACCCAAAGTCAAGTGAGAAAGTGCTGGACCAGGTTGGCAAGCAAAGGACTTAAGGTGATGCAGAGAGGAGAGATTCTGAAAACCATAAAGCAGGTTTGAAGAAAGCTAGGCCTGGGAAGTAGATGGAGTAAATAATCCTGAAAATAATTTCAAAACATACGAAGGGCAGACAAGAAGGTGACTGGGAGTAGTCAGAATGGATTTACACAGGAGAAATAATTTTTGACCAACCTGATAGCCTTCTGCAACGAGGTGAATGACTTGGTGGTTTAGTGGAGAGCAGCATATACTGTTTATCTCAACCTGAGCAAGGCTTTCAAGATTGTCTCTCTCACAGATAAACTGAGGAAGTACCAGTTAGTAAGCGGACATCTGCAACAAAGTACACCCTTAGAAATTTTACAGACAAAGCAAAACTGGGCGGTGTGGTTGATAGGTTGATGTACCATGTGACTGTGCTGCCCTGTGGATGTGTCTCAACAGGTTGAAGAAATGAATTGACAGAAATCTCATGAAATTCAATAAAGGGCAATGCAAAGTCCTGTATCTGGACAGGAAAAACCCCATGCACTTGTACAAGCTGGGGACCAACCAGCACCTACACAGAGAATGACCTGATGATGAAGAAGGTGAGCAGGAAGCTCTCTGTGGTCCTTTGTGGGGGGGAAAAAAATCAGCCTTGGGCTTCATTAAGTAGAATGGCAACTATTCACCCTACACAAGTTTTGGCAGGAACCTGTCATCAGCAGGGTAGGAGATGTGATCCTTCCCCTCTGCTCATCACTGGTGAGACACATGGGGAGAACTGAGTCCAGTTCTGACCTCCTGAGTACAAGACAGACATGCTGAAGTGAGTCCAACTAAAAGCCATGGAAGTGATCAACAAATCTGTGTGTGTCACATGATGACAGGCTGAAAAGTCACAGCTTCCAGCTGTAGAAGCAAAGGCTCATATAGAATCTTCTCAATCTATACACATACTAGATTGCAGAAATTAAGAAAATGGTGCCTAGACTCTTCTCAGTGGTGCCCAGTGTCAGGACAACAGCCAAGGGGCACAACCTGAAACACAAGAAATCCCGTTTACACATTAAAAACTTACTGTGAGGGTGGTGAGATGCTGAAACAGGTTCTCTGAGAGACTGTGGAGCCTCCAACCTTGTTGATACCCAAAACCCAACTGGATACAAGCCTGAGTAGAAATGAAGACTCAGTAGCTTTTATGAAGACTTTCATTAAATAAACATTTCTAAAGGTACAGCTTAAGATTTTTGAGATAAGCAAAACTACTAGAGAGACCAGAAAGGAGCAAAAGCTGAACTCCTGATATTGACCACCAGTGGGACAGAGCTGGGGGGAATAGTCCATAGCCTATATGGTCAGAAATTACTAAAGGTTTCCCTAAGATGTATGTCAGCTTACATGAGAACAATTGCAACTAGATCCCATGTGATCACATTTGAAAGTAAACAAGGTTAAAACTTTAAAATCAGAGGGATCCCATAGTAGGAATGTTTTGTTGGGGGATGAAAATGTCAAGGTGTCCACCCTCAAAAAGAGATTTTAAATAAAACTAATTCAGGTCATTTATTAATTTATTTCCAGTTAACCTAAACTTTTCTATAGCTTTTCTATAGCTTTTCTAAACTTTGAACTAACCTTGAAGCTGTGCCTGAAATCTCAGTTCAGAATGTTAGATTCGTAAGGTTTAATTCAAATTTAATTCAATTATATCTTGAAGTTATTTTGGCACTGATCCTACAGTGATTAAAATGCCTAAATATGGTATTCATGCCAGTCTAAATACAAGAAAGGTCAGTAAAGTCTTTTCTGTGTTAACATAATTGTATTTTCACTAAATATTCTAAAGCAATAATTCATGATTATAAATCTCTGAAGACGACTAATTATAGTTTGGGCCTTCTGTTGCTTATTTTATAACAGGTGATCTTGTTTATTTAGTTCAGTTATCTGAATCTCTAACTATGACAGGAAGGGGCTTCCAGCTCCTGCCCTTAGATAGACAGCTTTTTGGGTATTATCCTCCTCCATGTAATGTGTCCTTACACCCTGGGCCCCTGCACACCAGAATTCAGCCTCAAGACATGGCTCCGTAGGCTCCATTGTACTAATTAAATCACTAATGACTGCCACAGAATCACAGAATGGGAAATATGTCTGGAAGGGAGCATTGGAAGTCATCTAGTCTATCCCACTTGCTAAGCAGGGTTCCCCAGAGCGCCGTCACTATTCAGTATATTGATCACCTTTATCCGGAAATTGTGTTAATATATTTCAAATATGTTCTGCATTGCTTGTATGACCAGACTTTTTGCTCTTCCAGCAGGTGTCGATGTGGTTAGAGATGCTCACAAGTCTCAGGGTCTGTGGTTATGAGGCTTACTCCAGTACCTCAAAAAGGCTCCAGCTGCCTCCTCTTCCTGGTAATCCATTCTAATCTAGTTATTTGAGTCCTCTCTGGAGTTGTCGTAGAAATGTGAACTTATTCTGCCTGCTATATTCTGCCTGATATAGATGTTAGAATGGCATGATAAATCACCTAGAGATACTTTTATTTCAATAGTGACTCTCACTGGAGTTTACATAAATAGTTTAACTTAGAGGTTTCTAACATCTGGTCAAGTAACTTTTAGCTTTGGTGGTTAAGTATGATGAATCTAATCAAGAGCACATCAGGAAATAAATTATGGTACATTATACTGAAAGTACACAGCTGTTAATCATTTACAAGTTTTATTCTTTGTATTAATTTTCCCTTATAGAATCATTAAGGTTGGAAAATACCTCCAAGATCATCAAATCTAACCTTCAACTGAAACCACAAAACGTATGTATTATAAAATGGAAAATGCTTATCTCTAGGCTAAAGATACCGATAAAGATCTATAAAAATTGCTCTATCTGTAATCTTTGCTCCATTTCCCTCTGATGACAGTTGTGTTCTTTGAAAGATTAGATTGATATGGTTTATTTTCTTTATATTGAAAAAAGGTTAAAACAAAAAGATACTTGGAAGTGAGATTCAGCTACCCCCAGTCAGGTATCAAAAAATAAGTTTTAACTCCAAGTTTTTAAGTCTGATTAAGACACATTTTGATTAATTTGTAGTCACAGGAGAGAACAGGCACCTTCAGAATGTGGTTCATCTCCCTGTGATATATGTCAAGGACAGCTGAGATGAATCACTCTCTGGAGATCCCAGCTCTTTCCACTGATGACAAGAAAAGCTAAGGGCTTAAAGTAGATGTATAATTTTTAGATTTCTAAAGTGAGATGAATCTCAATCTTCCAGCATAGTTTCTGCATTTTACCACAGATCCCTTTATCAGTTATGCTATCCCTAAAGCAAGTGTAAATAGTCTTAATTTAAAGAGCAGTTGGGGACTTTCAAATTCTAATGAACATATCAATAGTCTTGGCAGGGGTGAAGAAAATCCTTTTCTTACTAAACAGCCTAGGTCCACAGCTTTTTTCTTTAGTGAGAATTCACTGACTTCAAAACAACCTTTAGTTGACAGAACCAGACAGCTTTGCTATGTAGTTCCTCTGCTTATAACAGAAATCAACACTTGACATTGAATCAGAGGAAAATGGCTTACCTAGAGTTTTACAGAAGCTTCAAAATTGTTAAGTGGTCTTACGAGGTTGTATTTAAAACTGAATTGCCTCATGGCAAACAGTAGCACAGATGTGAAAGCAGAACTGTGGTCCTGCTACGATCCTGAAGAATCAGTTACAAATGGTGATCACCATTTCTGTACCTTCTTCCTGCTACTAGACACTGTAGCATCTATGGTATCGATAATACCATTGAGGTAGTGCTTTATAATAAAGAAATAACATCAATATTTTTGCAATGATTTTCGCAAACAACCGTACCATAATTTCCAGGAAAGATTCACTCACGTGCTGCTCTGGACTCTGGCCATCTGTGCAAGGTTGTCTTTCTTGGAGATAAGGCTTCTAAGCATTTTAGAGCAGATGTACAATTTCCTCAGAAAAATGGTTTAATAAAACTAAAACTAGGCTTCATAAAGCTAGCAAGCTAAGTCATATGGGGAAAACATTGGTTTTTTAAACAATCCCATTAAAAATACTATTGTGGAGTTCAAATATTCCGAGAAGCTGCTTTATCATAGGTTTATGAATCATTTTCATGGACAAGTTTTCATAACTCTTCTATATACCCTGAAATACTCGGTTCATAACATGTAACTATAATTAAAAAACCCCAACAATTTTCCACACCGTTTTTATTGGAAAATACATCATTACAATACCATGTCCCTTAGAATTTTAGTTTCTCTGACAACTTGTCAAGGACATGAGATTCCTTTAGTAGCAAAATAATTCCTTTCTTGATAAGGCAAAACAATGAAAAAAAAAAGTAGCACTCAGTGCAGGGAACTTTCCACTTCACTTTGGATTTTGGTACCATTATGCCTATTTCTGACATATTTATTTCTACTCTGCACTTTCCCACAAAGCAGATTGATTCACTCACAGCTGAGAGGGTACACAGAAAGTGTGTTAAGAGAAAATCTCTCTGGTAGGAGTTATTTTGCTTGGCTTTCTCGTGTATGAATTGTCCTGAACCACTCCTGGTTTCTCAACTGTGCAAGGAAAATTGAATTGTGATGCCTTGAGGATGAAGTCTGGACTCTTCTTACAGTAAGAAATAGTAATGATTGCTTCTGAGAAATTATTTACAACCTGTGGTGGAGGTTATTGCCTGTGAAACCCACACTCCCCTCCTGGCACAGCAACCCAGGTTTCCTGGGGCTTTCACATAGCAAGGAGGTCACCAAGGCTTTTCTACTCCTTATCACAACAACTTGGTTATTTACTGCATAGAGGACAGGGTCAGACAAAATTGTCAGAGAGACCCCCCTGCTGAGTCATGAGATTGAGAAAAGGACCCTCTTGTTTTCCAAACTCCTTTCCAAGGGGGGTTTTAGGTGTGGCTGGATCCAGACTTAGTCCCAGACTAGCTGTTAAAGACTTAACTATCATGTTGTTATCTCTGAGCCAGATATAGCCATCATGACAACCACTGGTCAGATCATAGAATGGTTTGGGTTGGAAGGGATCTTAAAGATCATCTAGTTCCAACCCCTCTGCCATGGACAGGATCACCTTCCACTAGACCATGTCAAAGCGCCATCCAGTCCAGCCTTGGAAAGTTCCAGGGCTGGGGCATCCACAAGCTCATGGCCAATCTTATTGTCATTGTCCCACTGACTCCATTAAGTTATGTTAACCTTGTAAATAACAACAGACATTTCAAAAAACAGTTCTTCAGTGTAAAAGGTAGATATCTAGAGGAGATCAGATGAAGATCTTCCCTGGAGATTGGCAGGACTACCTCTAATGTAGACATCTACACTGAGAATACCTCAAGTTAGCTGTCTAGCTGTTAGCTCTCCCCTACCATAACTGACTAACTTCCCAACAGCAAAAGAACACTGCAGATTTGTGCTTCTCTCAGACTCTGGAAGTATCCCTTGAAATTACTTTTCACCCTTGAACATGACACAGTGACTTCACAACACTGAACATCATGGTCACTCCAAAGCAAGGGGAGTCACTCACTCACTCAGACAAGGGGAGCTATCCAGGGATAAGAGATTTGCTTAGGAAATATACACATAAATTTCATCACACTACCCTGTGTTTTTTTAGAATAAAATTGGCAATCAAGAAAAACATTGTAAGTAAAACACAAGTCACTCTTCCTTCAAAGAAGACAGAATTTGTTTGCTTATTTTTTATTTTTATTTTTAAAAGATGACAAAAGGACAAGAGCGCAGCCAAAAAGGCAATGACTTCACCTGTCCTACTTTTTTCCAACACATTTGGTTATTTTAGTGCAAAGTCAGCCTGTCGTCTGAATGCAGAAATGCAGCAAATATCCAATCGGAAGGTTCTCACAAATTCAGGATTTTTTATTTTCTGAAGGAATTAGATTAACATTTAAAAGGTTGTTAGTGAGGCTTGCCTAATTTTTTTATTCTGAGAGTATGATATCATTAATGTCAGGATGTGTATGATTCCAAATTTAGTTTGATAGCCATTAAATTTCTAAATTAAGGATGGTTTTATTCCCTCTTCTAACAAACAAGGACTCAATTTATTAATTTAATTTTTGAAATAAATGTTATATATATATATATATATACACATATATAGGAAATCCTACCATTATTACACACATGCTTGCTACAAAATTAATGTGCATTCTACATAATTAAATCTTTTAAAATAAGGAGCAACGATTTAAAAATACTTTTTAATTGCTCTCTGTTAAAATATGTTTCTAGTATAGAACTAGTTGTTCTCACATTCACTAGCTTTTTTGGTTACGCAGAAGTTTAAGAAAATGTGTTAAAAATTATTATTTCAATAGTGAGTGACAAGGAAGAATATAATGTTAAGATGGTGAAGTCAGAAAACATTTCGCATAGTTCTATATTTCTGAGAGACCGCCTAACTCATTTGAAAAGCTATTCTGTTTCTGCTTTTTTGTTAGTCAGTTTTATCTATTTGGGTTAGGAGCTCTAGCTTTAGCTTAGGCTGTGCACTCCTCAGCACAACAGGTTTAAAACAAAGATGGAGATTTTTTGCATAAATATGCCATTAATATGATAAAAATAATGTTGTTAAAAAACTACAAATGAATATTTGTTTCCTCCACTCTTTAGGTGGAGAGAGGATACAGACTTCCCAAGAAGAAAGCAGGTTAATTGGGTAACCACAAACAGGAAAGTTATGTGATCAAGACCTGGTCTCTTTTTTAATGTTAATATTTTTTAATTGAAAAACGCTATATCAAAATTGTGTAACCCCCAACAGAAAACCCAGGACACCCTTCCACCTGCCTCAGACTTCCCAGGAGAATCTTCATTATCGCACAGTGCCACAAGTTCTTGCTCCCGCTTTGTCCAGCAAACAGTTTCCTTCCTACCTGCCTGCTAGTACAGCATCCATCACAGGCCTGGAAAATACTCCACACTGCTTAGGCAGTGAGGGCTCCCATAAGGAGGTAAATACATCATTAGCCCTCCTTATTGAATAACAGGGAGCTCAAATGTCCTTCCTCCTGTTCAACCACCCCCACATCTCATGGTGTAGATTGGCTGGGTATTGGAAGTGGCTCTGATCAGTGAATATGATCCTGTCCAATATGATAGGCAACAAAGAACTTTCATTCCATCACCTGTATGTCCCTAGATATTTTCTTAACAGTGATTTCCTTATGCAAAAATTTGTGATCCTTTTTATGACCTCTATGACCTTCTGCTGTGGTGGTTTAAAGCAGGAAAGAAACAGAAAATGTTGTGGGAAAGAGAAAATTAAGCAAATCAAGAAAGAATGGGGACCAAAAAGAACAGTGTAGTAAACTGATGGACAAAATTCAATAGAAAATACTGGAGATACAGAAACTGTACAACAGTAGGGTATAAAGGGAAGAAACAGGAAGACTAAAACCCATAAAATATTTTGAAGTTAAAAATAAGTTTTTTCTCTTCATTTCCACTCCACATTTCTGTTAATTTTTAGAGAAGAAATGATACAGCTTTGTGGAAGCACCTCAGGATTTGGCCTGTCAGCTCTAGCATATATGGAAACGGGATGTTGCACGTTCTGAGATACTAAGGGTTGTAGGTAAATCTTCCATCACTTACAGTTTGTGACTCAGAAGTTTTCATAATTTCAACAAAATAGAAAGTGAAGTCAAAACTCATTTAAATTGCATGAACTTGAATTCATTCACTGGGATCCAATATAAATTTGGGTTGAACTAAATTTTATGAGAAAGGCCTATCAGAGGGAAGAATTGAATATGGAGTGACATTGAGAAGAAAACTCAAATTAATTTCCCTTCTCAATACAGGGGCAGATGAAAAAAAGAAAAAAGCATAAAATAAGTAAGTAAATGGTTAAGTGAAATCTGACACATTTGATGTTGATGTTACTCTTTGAGCTTAATTGAACCAACTGGAATTTGTTACTGAAGACTGGTGTGGGTACATCCCTGTTTTCGTGTTGATGTTATCATCAAAGCTGCCAGCTAGACTTCATTTCATTGGCCTGTAGGAGTTTATTAGTAGGAATAAAGCTCAAAAAAACTTATTACAAATATTCCCAGGAAAAACATAAATACATTAATTTTAGTCGATCAACAGTCTATATGAAGATATTTTTCTAATTTATACATATAAGACATGCAAAAAAAAGATGTATCTGAAATATAACAGCTTTGTAAAATCCAGCTCACCCTCTACTGAGTCCTTTATAAAGCTCTACAGGAGTTCATGTGACATTTTCATAAGGGATGAATCATACAAATTCATTCTGTACAGTATAAATTCAGTCTTAAACTATTAAAAAAACCTGAATATGCAAAGGACATCAATCATTTTTTCTGTGCCAAGATATATTTACATTTCAGATGGTCTTGTTTCTGAAAGGCATTCCTAGTAGGACAGTGAAGGTACACTGGGAAATTTTCATGTTTCTAAATATGGAAGCTTCTTACTTGATGAAGCTCAAATACTTTTACAGGTTATAAGATCTTGCACTTCAAACTATTTTTTTTGTTTGAATTTTATTTTGTCTTATTTTTAAATAACTGCTGTTTTTTATGAGACTTTCACAGTTCAGTTATTCTGTGCTTTCAAATTTTACCAGAACAAAGTTATTAGCTGACTATATCACTATATCAGTGAAATTGGTATTCCTTGACTTCAGCTAAACTAGAAGAAAGATTTTTGGGTTTGCATCTTTTTTTGTTTCCCCCACACATACCAGGTTCCTCAGGTGATCTACTGGACCCCTCTCTTTGTGCAAACCTTCCCTGTCTTGTATTATTTGTCTATCATAGTCACAGTGCAACAATTACAAGACAACTAATAATTTGTCTAGTAGTGTCAGTATATCATAATAATCCTCTTCAGGCAGCAGCTGTTGTGGCCTCAATGGCAATAACAAAAATGACTACAGCCTTTTCTTCAGAAGCTCACAGTGGTCCAGGATAACACTCTAGGCACTTCTTGAACAGTTGTCCTAGAGGAAAAAGAGGAAAAGCAGCCATGTAATGTTTTTGTAGGAATCTCCATTCTCACTGATATTCAAAACTCAACTTCACAAGTCCCTGGGTGACCTGATCTAACTTTAAAGCTTGATCTCATCAGGGGTTTGCATCAGATAACCTTTAAATGTCCTTTCCAAACTGTTTTTCTTTGATAATAAATATCAGCTGGATAATTTATGTCTTATTTCTTAATTTTAAAAGGGAAAAGTATACAAAACAAAGCAAATATCATTGTCTAAATTTATTATTCACAATAACACAATCAAAACCGACTTTTCTAGTTATCTTACCAGTCATCACCCACTTCTGGAGCCTTGTTTTCCGGTATCTTCATTATTTCTTTTTCCTAATAAAATACTGAAGAAGGATGTCAGATATATGTAAGAAACACCAAATATGACTTAAGTCTGGGAGAAGTGGAATAAAAATAAGACTTCTAAGGTTTCCTAGTCACCAGTATACATTTAAAAAAATGGTTCCAAACCATTTCAACTCATTTGAACTCATCAGCTGCTTGCTTCTCACAGCTTAAGTTTCTAATCTCACCCCCCAAGTACCAGATTAATTAAATTTAAATTACTTTGTGGGAATGGTCCATGGTCCATGCTATCCTCATGGGCTTGAACCAATGTCTAGCAGAGGTTAAAATCTCATCAAGAACCATGCTGACAATCTTATAGCTCAGAGGACCTCTACTGGTGTTCAAACCTGTGCACGTGTCCTATTTAATAAACTAACACATATACAGTTTACAGTTTCTTATACTTAAAGTATAACCTAGCCAAAAGCAAAACTAGGAGGAATACATCTGTGTATTGGGTCTGGCTGAGCTGGAGTTCATTTCCCCACAGTAACCCTCACAGTGCTGTGCTTTGCATTGGTAGCTAGAAGGGTGTTGATGACACACCGGTGTTTTGGTTACTGCTGAGCACAGCACCAACACTGTAACATTCCTTCCTTAGTTGAGGGCAAGACCCTGGGAGGGAACCCGAGTAGGCCAGCTGACCCAAACTGACCAAAGGGATATTCCAGACCATATGACGTCAACTCAGATATTAAAGCTAAGGCACAGAGCAGGAGGGTGGACATTCATTGTCTCCGATGGCTGCCTGCTGAGAAACCACCACGTGTACCAAAGCCCTGCTTCTTGGGAATGGCCAACCATTGGTGCTCATGGGAGGGAGAGAATAAACCCTGCTATCTTTCACTTCGCTTCGCTTTTGCACATACAAGCTTCTGCTTTGCTTTCTGCTTTAAATAAACTTCCTTATCCCAACCCACAAGTTGTTTTTTCCACCTTACTCTTTCCCCTGTCCAGCTGGGAAGGGGAGTGATAGAGCAGCTGGGTGGGCACCTGGCGTCCAGCCAAGGTCAACCCACCACATTCTGAAAATAAAACAACAAGTAATCTTTACTCATTGATGTTTCTAAGTCCATCTTTTATGCCATCTTTACTAAATCTCAAGAATGAAGCCAAAAGGGAAGGCTGGACATGATCCTTTCCTGCCTTCCACTGCTTCCAAGTTGAGGAGTTAATGCCTGCATTTCTAATCAGCTAATTAGAACACAAATGACTAGTCTGAAGGGATTACTCTTGTGTTCAAAGAAAATAAACTATCCTTGTTAATAGCATAGTTTACATGTATCTATAAACTGATCTCAAAAACTAGAATATTTGATATAGGGAGTAAGGGCAGTATTTTTTTTTCTAGATGCAAAATTTATTGAGCTGGAAAACCAGTGGGCTTGCTTTTCTTCCGTGCTCTTCAAGGGGCAACTATTATGATTCAATTAGTGAGAGATGCTTCTGCCTGAATTAAGGTGCAAACAAGACCATATGCCAAAGTCAATAATATGCATTTTATTTAACAGTAGGGGACCCCTGGTGGCCTAGTGGTTAGCGTGCAGGACTCTCACCTCTGCGACCCAGGTTCGAATCCAGCCAGTCCCCCGGGCAGATGGAGCCCGTTAGGCCTGTGAGGCCATCCATCTATGAGAAGGTCACTCTAAACAAACCTACGTCCTGAGGACCTCACTGCCATTGTCCAAGCTTGCTTGGCCCCGGCAGATGAACCTTAGGATTAAAGGGTGGGCTCAGTTCAGCGCAGGCTGTGTCTCACCTAAAAAATCCATTGCGCAGGCTGGAAAGGTAAAACACCTTTCCCAAAATCTTCGTTCGTGAAGACTGGCCATTATTTAACAGTAAATGTGAGGTAGAGAGATAGAAAGAAATAGAAAAGTGGGTGGGAGGGTGGGAAAGATGAGAGAGAGAGAAAGAGAGAGAGAGATCAAGCAGAAGATAGTCACCTCCCATGGATCCAGTGGTGTCTTGTTGGTCCATCTTCACCCTGGGCTTCTTGGTGGTGGGGGTCACAGAGTCATTCTTCACAGGGTACCACCTTTATACAGTCCAAGTTCTGGGTGTCCATGGGGTGGTTGCAAATGCTGTTCCCACAACTTGGAGTGATCTTTGTTTGACTGGTTACAGGTGTATGAGAAGTTTCTTCCATTCCTAGAGTTTGCCGTGGGAATTTTTGTCCAGATACGTTAACCAGGATGTGCTAACCAGTCTGGAATTAGCACCTTCCTATCACAAATTTCTCCCACTTGTACTTATCTCAAGTTCCCGCTGTGGTGGCTTGTCTTATGACAAGTTCCTTCTGGGGCCTTGACAGTGTTTTGAGACAGGCATCTATATTCTTTAAGTCCTTACACTAACTTCTTCTGAACATCCCTATTATACATTTTTCTATTGTAATTCTGTCGCGTATATTTTTCTTTCAAAAAAACCAAGATTTCCAAAATTCCTGAACTTGAAAAATAAAAGAATAAAAAGTACTTAAATTAAAAAATAAAATCCTCTTTTATGTGCTTAAATAAGAAGGAAAAAGAAAAAAAGATTATGTCTAAAAATTGACCATGTGGTATTGATATTTCTGGACCTAATTTACCTACTCACTTTAGAGGTTGAAGACTATTATGTATATTCAGTTAAGGTTCAGAAACACCTTTTGCAAGGTCATCTAACTAGTACATTAAGTTGTCTCACTTTATATAAAATCTGTTTGAAAGACAACACACTGTTCACTGTCTATAATGACAGTAATATTTCAGTGTCACTGTAGTCATGAATTCCCACACTTTCGCTAAGTTTTCTGTTTTGTCTGAGAGCCTTGCTGTACTTCAGAACTCAGAACCTGTCAACAAATGAAAATTTCAGTTATTTAAAGTATAGTTTTGATTTCAAAAATGCCTATGTAAACCTGGCACCTGTGGACTTGGACAAAACCTCCTCAGAATGCATGGAGCCTGACGTTCGTTACATCCCAGAACCCCAGGGAAAAAAACCTCTCTACTCAAATACACTGGGTAAAATATTGTTACATTAAAAAAAAAAAATCCTAGTGTTTTAGTTGATGGGAAATGCTTAAAGAGTCCTTTGTCAATTAATGCAAATTTGTCTGTGAGTGAGAAAATCTGGAATAAGCTTTGAAACATTTTATTTGCATTCTTCAGCAGCTTGCCCTGCAAGGGGTCCTGGTGGCAGTGACACTTAATGAACCAAGGCTTGCATTGTACGTTAGGGATCCTTTTGGTGTAAAAAGAAAAGGTAGTATCTTTGCAGCTCATTTTCTTAATTCAGATAAAGAGGTAAAGAGGTGCATAACCATGATGAAATATATACTTAGCCAAGCACACACAATATTACTGTAGTCGTTCTGTTTACTTCATGAAACACAGAACACCGCAAATCATCAAAACAGTCACTTCACTTTTGCTAGTGAAGCTAAATCACCCAAACAGGTGATAATCACAGCTTGATCTAGCTACAGGAAGCAGAGCAATCTGAGTACCTACAGTGAATCCAGTTAAATGTTTCATCTCTAAATCTTGCTGCTATCATGCATTATTAGTTCATTGTTGTTATTTACCCTCTTCACTTAATAATACAGACTTGCTACATGGACTAAACACAGATGGTAAGACATACACCCAGACAAAATAGCACCTCCTGAATAATAGTTTAGCCCAGAAGAATCAAATACCTAATGTGAAGACATTTTTCAAGCAAGCAGAATACTGTTAACTGTGCTGTCCCTGTAAACCCTCACACTTATGCACAGATGAAATATTAAAAAGTAAAGGCAAAAAATAAAGGTGAAGTTACTGTTTTCTTAAAACTGAAATAAAAATGAAGATTTTGTGTTTCTGCACCATGACTTTTGATCTTCATTTTGGTGGTTATTCCTTTTCTAGAATCAGGCAGAAAAAGCTTGGGTGGACCTCAGAAACATTCAGGATGTACTACTAGAATAGAATTTTATATCACATTCTGTGACATTTTGTTAATCTCTTTTTTCACTGGATAATCCTTTCTAAAAGAAACAAAGCCAAGACACAAATGCTTTCAGAGACTGTCAGTGTTGAAAGCATTTCCTTTGACTCAGGTAGAACCCAAATTGTGATATTTCATAACTGGGAGATTCAATATTCAATATAAACATTGTGGTTCACCTCTGCAGCAGAAAATCTCTAGACTCTAAGATCATTGATGAAATTTACACCACTGACAAACCCTTACTTTTACAAAATTTTCAGCCTCAGAGCACTCTAGAAGTCTGTGCTTGTAACAGGAATCTGTTTGACATAACAGTCATAACCTCATAATCAGCAAAAATAATAAACCTTTTAAAAATTATCTAATGACCTAATCAACAACATTGTATTCATGTATACATTCTCCTTATTGTTTCTCCAGAAAGTACATAACAAGAGAGCTAGGATAAATTCACAACTTTCCTAGTGACTTTTACTATACGACACCATACTGGGTTTACATTTCATGAGCATCACTTGTTCTTCTAATTAGACAATTAACTTTCCTCAAGCTCTTATTAAATCTTCACTGTGCTTTTCATATCAACATCCCCTACTTGCTGAATTTTCAAGCAAACTTCCCCATGTTTTTCAGTCTTTATACCCTTCTCTCTTGTATTTCCAAAAACATGTCTGCAATAAGATTGCAAGTACATTTAACCCACCATTTTCATGCTAATAACATTAGTTTGTTTCCTTATTTGCAATTTGTCATTACCTGCCTTGTTTTATATATCTAGATCAGGTCTGCAGCACAATATGATGACAACAGAACTTGCTTTTTGTCACCTCAGGTTTGCAAGCATTCATAAACCTGTTCGTTTCTCAGCAACAAAACCCAGATTTTTTACCTCCAAAATAAAGACACTTTTCTGAATAACAGAAGCATCCAAACATCATATTTCTCCCATAATCTGTCCTGTTTTACTTGTGCTTATAAAAAGAGTTCTCTAACAACCGTCTCCGAGTGTTGTTTTGTCTTTGACATTGACTGATCATCTGCCACTGCATCTCACTTCACATCATCACAGTTATCAGAAGTTCTCCTTGCTCAAACACCTATGTTTTGGTCATATGACTGTGTTTTGGTCAACATGTTCTACTATATATATATTTTTATATATATATATATATATATATATTTAGGCTGACAGGCATTACTCAACAAAAAATAAAGCTATAACTAAGATCCCTGTAGCTGCATCAGTCAGAATGAACTCCTAGAACTTTTTGGTCTGCATGGAGCATCAAGTTTTAAAATCCAGCCAAGAAGTAACAAGAGCTTGAATCATATTAAGAAACTGATTCAAGACAACTGAATCACGTTTTCTCACTTTTACTGAAATACACTATACTCACCATTTAGAAATCATTACAGCCCCAATCATGATGTTAGAGATTTCTTATAAAATCTGTTAGATTTCTAGTACTGTGTGCTGGTACTTCCAGTTGTCTTGTCTTTGAGAGAGAAATTATCCTTTCAAACTGTATTTTAATGCAGGCTAATGGAACAGTAATATGGTTTGCAACACAGACTACTAGACAGTGTGAGTATGTAAACCTAAATAAATAAGGATATGGGGTTTGGTAGGTCCAACATCCAGAAGGCATTTTCTTAATAAATGAGGGAAGGAAAAATAATTTTTATGGTAATTATAATGGTATGGAAAACACTGATTAGCAGAAATTTAATAAGACAAATGCCATAAAAAATCAGTGAAGGGACTTTATGTACCTGAATTTCAATTCATAATCAGCAGTTCATCATCAGCACCTAAAAATGTTCTGTAGCACAAATGTCAGTACATTTGTAACCATAAATGTACCATGGTTAATCATATTTGGCCTCCAAAATTAAACTTGTATGTCTCAGAGGACTATTTTAAATACCTGGCAAGATAGGAATGAAACTGCTCTGTTACTGCTTTTTGATACACAGAAATTCAGCTAAGCTCCCTGCTGAGCTGGATGTCTTCAGAATTCATAGCTGTTTAAATTCAAAACAGTTTTATTTATCTGCCTCTAAAATGCTGAAAGCTGTTGATGTGAAATTGCTCATTTAAAATATGGCTTTGCCAAACCTTTCTCTCTAACACTGGGGACACAGAGAAAGGAGGAGTAATTTCTACTGTACTGGGGGGAAAGCTCCATTTTTTATTTAATTCTTCCAAAAATGTCATCGAACCACTTTTCCCTTGAACTTGCCAAGTCAGAAATTAGTGGAGATTAATCTAATTAGACAGGGTCTTCCTTTCATTGTATATGGTATTTTTCTGAATATATAAGAACTTCATTGGTATCTACAAGCTTAAGAATAATGTAATAACGTGAAACCAGACAAAATCTCATGCTCAAAACCTGCAAATAAACATAATTATTAGCAAGTAAATATCAGTTTGTATTTCTGGATGGATTAGTAGTAACAGCAATTTGAGTATGATAGCTGAGGAGAATCTTCAGTTTATGAGCAGACTTCATGGTGTTGGTCATTTAACAACCTCCTTTTCCACTTGTATTCCATCACAATGCACTCTGAACACCAAATATTAAAAAATCCTAAAGCACCTTAAACACAAAATAAATTGTAAAGTACAGAAAAAATATGATACTTTCATATTCTGGAGCCCTTGGCAGTAATGATGAATGTTTTGAGTTCTTCTGAAATCTGACCCTACATGAGAAATCTGCCTGACACTGATTCCAGATCTTTAAATTATTTCTCACAGGATAAACCTCACTGTTGTCTATTTTAAATGAAATTATACAATTCAAAATTACGCAATCCAAGGCGACATTTTTGTGTTTCCATAAGTCATAGTTGAAGAATGGAACTAGAAGAATAAAAACATATGAAAGAATGTAGTTTCCACTTCTTATAATGGATAGAGAGTGGTCAGATACCATGAGGACAATAATAACCTCTACTCTATTCTCATAAAACCCCTCCTGGAGTGCTGCATCCGGATCTGAGGCCCCCAGTATAAGAAATTCATGGACTCATTGGAACAAATCCAGTGGAGGTTTATGATGATCAAATCTGATGGTGCAACTCTCCTATGCAGACAGACTGAGAGACCTGGGGTTGTTCAGCCTGGAGAAGAAAAGGCTCCAGGGGAACCTTATAGCAACCTTCCAGCACCTAAAGGAGCTACAAAAGATCTGGACAGGGACAGGACAAGGGGGAATGGCATCAAACTGAATGGGTCTATTTACATTGGATATAAGGAAGAAATTATCTACTGTGAGAATGGTAAAACAGTGGAACAGATTGCCCAGGGAAGTTGTGGATGACCTATCCCTGTGAGGGGTCAAGGCCAGGCTGGACAGGGCTCTGAGCAGCCTGATCCAGTGAAATGCGTTCCTGCCTGTGGAGGGGATTGGAATAGATGATCTTTAAGGTCTCTTCCAACCCAAACCACTCTATGATTCTATGAAATTGAACCAAATGATAGAAAAAAAAGAATTAAAAAATGCTGGTGGGAGAAAATATCATTATTATAAAATACTGTAGGTTACTTGCAGAGTATGGATAGGAAAAGGTTCATATCCAAGTAGCTGCCTTATTATTAGGAGTTTTCACACTCATCAAGGATTTCATGCTCGAAAAAATTATTTTTTTAGCCTAAATCTGCCACTCGTGAGGAAGTTGCAATGCCCTTTAGCACATCTTCAAATAGCTTTCAATAACTTTTTCATTTTCTGTCAGAAGCCATGAAAAACATAGTTATTTTGGAGGTTACTGTGGGCATTATGAAGCCACTCTTTTGGGTTAAGTACTGTGCAGTGGCAGTCAGTTTTCCAGCCTCACTGGCTATTGGATAAAATTATAGACAATTCTCTGATTGTGAGGCTTGTTGGACAGTCAGCCTTGTGAACACAAAGCTCTGCATCCTGGAAGGGGGCCTGGGCCTGGACTAAGTCCTCTCAGATCAGTATTTTCCATGTTCTCTTTATTTTCTTACTATTAATAAAGGGTTTTTTCTAAACATCCTTGGAGTTAGGGAAGTGGTTCCTTAGGAGGCCGATTTTACTGGTCTTTTGCATGAAGCTATGAGGATACGCAGAAATTCACAGTGTGTGAACACAAAAGGTTATTGCACAGGAGAAGACTGACCATTTTCTGACTGCTTTCTGAACACCACACGGTACTAAAGGTAGAATAAGCCAAGCTGGTATACTCAAGAGAAGAATACAGTAATACACTTTTTGAGTGTGAAGAAGCAGACAAAGTTGAATTTATACTTCATTCCATAACTCTAAATAATAAGAGTGAAAAAAGCTTCCTTAAGTATTCAGTTGCTTTCCATTTCTTTTTGTAAATTCAGGACATGGTTTTGAAATGGTATTAGAGACATTTGAATGCTGGTTGCCTACAAGTAAATATGACAGTTGTGAGAAAAATGGTTCCTTCTCTTTTTTTCTTTGATTTTTTTAAGGTTAAAAAAGGAGAAGATAGAAAAGACCACAAAAGGTCTTGTATTGAAATGCTTATAATGTTATAAATTTTGCAGTTTGGGAGGTCTTACTGAGTCTTTAATTGTTATGATTGTTAGGAATGAAACAAGTAACTGAGTCTTAAAAAATACATAAAATACCAATTATTAGAGGAAACAGCATGTAATGAAGGAACAAGAATCACAGTAGCTCATTTAGGCTGATAATGTCTTTTTCTTTTAATTAGAATTCTCCAGTCAATGTCAGCCTAGACCTCTTAATAGAAATGCTGTAACTGAGATTTAGAAAGAGAACTTTAGACTAGTTAAAGACACAGAATACTCACTTAACAAAAAAAACCCAAAAAAACACACACACAAAAAAACTCCCAAACCAACCAAACAAACAACTTAGAACTTCTCTAGCAGAAAAATTAACAAGGGATGCTTAAAAGAAAAAGGCAACTGTCTGACACTATGGATGTTATGAAATATCCATAGATTTACAGTGAAGAATTTGAGGATGAAAAATAAATAGATTCAGTGTGAGTTGAAAACAACAACAAATATCACAACTCAGTTTGATTCCTGGCACTGGAAAAAGCTGCAAGAACACAGTGCACTACAACACTTTGCAGGAGCCAGCATAACATACACAGCAGGGATGGAGAGGATGGTAACAACATCTCTGGATTGGATAAGTTCCTTATGAAATCATTGGACAATATTTCAGGATAAGGTGATCTGAGCATCAGCCTGAAGTAAACAGGATATTTAATTGTTTTTCAGTCAGGCAAAATTGGGTAAGCAAGTATGATAGTAGAAGCAAGAAAAATGAAACAAAAGAAGTAGAAAATCAAGATGAGAGAAGGAACTGTAGCTTATATTGCTTAGCTCAGGAGCTTTCCCTTTGGGCTGAAGTATTTGAGTAAAACAGCATTTGTTTTATGATTTGTAATGTGTAAAGGGGAATTAGAAAATCCATCAGTTCATATTTTTTCATGATTGTCATTAATTTTCTTGTCTTGATATTGTTTTCAATTTATAATTTCTTTATTTTTCAACTATTCCTGAATGCTAGAAAAAGAAAAACAACGGATTTGTCTTGGCATAGCAATGCCATGACTTTGACGAGTAACCACCTTGTAAGAAACACTTTCTGATCAGTTTTCCACTGGTTATATTTAACCCATACACCTTTGGGACTGTAACACTCTCAGTGCTACTTTTTGCCCGCTTTTACAAGGCTGTGCATTGCTTGCCAGAAGCTCCTGTTTCACAAATGCAATTTCATGTTATTCCAAAGGGACATTGAAAAACTAGCCAACAAGTACTATAAATGACTTGCATTCAAACTGGAGGCAAATGAAGTCATCTTTTCTACTACTGTAGCTGCTAGTATACAATTTTTCTGTCATTGTCAACAGTGTAAATTGTTTGTGGCTCTATTGATTCAGTTTAATCTCTCTGGAATTACAGCAGTGTAATGGAAGACCTGTTATCCTCCACTTAATACATCCTGTATTTAATTTCTGTGAAGTAAAATATTTTGAACTCTCTCAGAAATCTAAGGGGGTCCATAATAATTTATGTCCTTGAAGCTTGTGAGAGACTAAAAATCCTGAGCATCCCAAATAAAGGTAACCAGTTGGTGCAGGGCTGCCTCTCACAGTCAGTTCAAGGTTAAAGATCCCAAGGTCTTAAAACATGTTGCAGGATTCTTATAGATCGAGGAAAAGAAAGCCTAGGTGCCTTTGGAAGACTGTAACTTTCTTCGAAGCCCTGACTGCTTCTGTACTCACTTCTGCCCCAAGATAATTATTAATTAGTTATACTCATTTTATTAGAACATGAGCTGACTTGCAGCTGCCATAGGGTATTGGCATGCTAGTAGCTTCACACTAGCTAACCTCATTTGTTTCCCAACCCCTTGCTTAACTACTCAATCCTTCAGTTACTTATATGGTAATATGACTTCTTGTGAGCAGTTCAGGAGCCATACTGGAAAGGCAGTTGAGTTTTAGACCACAAACAGCTCTGCTCCTTGTTCACAACTCTCTGCAATACAGCGCTGAGCTACACCCACTTGAGAGACACTCTGGGCTGATCGTGTATCAGCCTTGTGCTGGTGCTCAGTCAATTGCTGTCTTTCTTGTCAGAAGGATGAGAAATCAAGTGGTATTCAGAAAACCAACAGTGTGCATTCTGCATTGATTTTTAAGTGCCTAATGTTTTGTTTAGATGAGAGGATAACCTCAGTTTGTACAGCCCACTCATCAATAGTATCAGAGAAGGTGCTGACTTAAATACAAATCTGTATGTTTAAGACATCAGAAGCCTTAGGAGACAGTCTCACCTTTGGTGGAGATGCAGTGAACTGGAAATCAAAGGCTGGTTATTTTCCATTCGCCCTTGATTTGATGAATTACAATGTCATTTAGCAGCATACAGATTTATGAATTGTTGCTTGGCTCACCCATCTGATGCTATTAATTTGTATTGATAAGTGAAACCTTCATACACCTCTCAGCCCCAGAACAGAGAACCTTGAAATGATAATGGTACCCCAGGCTACATTTTCATTGAGAGCTGGAGATGTGAAGTCCATCGTTCTTTGTCTTTGCTCGATGTATAAATCCAATGCAACTACAAGGGTGCCTTAGCAACAGCAGGTTCTCTCCTGTTCTTTGCAGACAGAAACAACCTGAGAAGTGAGAAAGGTAGTAAAGCAGGAGAGCTTAGGGAAGGCTGGCTGCGGGATGTGCCATGACTCCCGTAAGCTGATGCTGGCTCTGAACTGTGCATTTCTCAGCTCTCTTAGATAAGGACAATTATACGATGATGCTGACTTCACAATTAGCTGGCATCCCTTGTATTCTCATAAGTCTACAAGACCCACGTGCAGCATTTTCCCTGAAAAACTTCATTCCTTCCTCCCTGGAACTCCCTTTCCCATTCCATCCCTCCATTCCTGGTTACCACTAATTTCAGCTCCTCTGAGGTATTTCTTCCATCTGTGGCAGTGTGCACTGACAGGCAGTCTTCCACAGCTGGAACCCTTTCACACATTATTTCTCTTTCAGCTTTTCATTTCATGCTATTCTCATTATATCACCCTGTAAACCCTCTGTTTTTCCAAGACCCATTCACATTCACTAAGAAACTCCCCACCAGAAACACATCAGCAGCAACTGCTTTGTACCCAGAAATTTAGTTTCCTAATACTGTGAAAAATTTCTGGAGAAGGATGACAAAGGATAAACATACAATGTAGTAGAGGTGACTGGTTCATGGACTATGTAGAAACAAGAAACACTGAAATGATCACGCTTCAGGTACCCTGGGCACTTCTCATCCTGCCATCACCTGTGGTTTGGGAGGTACTGCTCAGAACAGAGCATATTTGCTTCTGAGAATCTATCACACTTTTCTGTCTCACCTCTCTCAAAGGAAATATTGCTCTAGAGAAAAGTGATAGCATAATGTGAGAAAACAGAAAGAGATTGGACATAGCTCTGTCATTTATTGGTTAAGTCTTAATGAACTAGAGTGATCCTGCAAAGACAATTCTGCTTCTTCTGTGTGGTGATTCTTACCTGCATGTGTTTTATTGTGGGCATTTAAATGCACAAAAACTATATACAGAATGGCTTTCCTATCCAGAGAAACTTTCTACAATTATAAAAATAGAATTATCATTTGGCCAAGAAAATTATAGGATTTTGGATATGCCTGTATGCCACCAGGGAATAGCTCGGAGTCTAGAGACCAGAAGTTTGCTCTGAAGTTTTATTTTCTCTCATATTTCTTATCTGATAAATATTTGCATCTGTACCTAAAATGAAGAGTTCCTAAATGAAACTAAAATTTGACTAATAACTAGAATCTTATATATTTCCATGTGAGTAAAAAGATATCTCTGGAAGAGTTGGACGGATGTATTGCCAGTGACATGTACTGGCTACAATAACTTGGCTCAATTATGATTTACTGTCACATTCCTTCTTCTTCTTTTAGTGTCACTATTGCAGCTGCTTGACATGAAGAAATGTTAGACACGGAGAAATGTTCATAGTCCTGATATTCTCATTGCATCCAGATTTTGAGCTTTTCAGAAAACTGATGTCTTTTTACATATAATTGTGTGTTCAAAATGCAGGAAAAATTTCTTCACTGAAAGAGTGGTTAAGCATCAGAACAGACTCCCCAGGGAAGTGGTGAAGTCACCACTCCTGGAAGTGTTCAACAAATAAGTCGATGTGTCACTTCATGCTATGGTTTAGTGGGCATGGTGGTATTTGGTCAAAGGTTGGACTTAATGATCTTGCTGGTCTTTTCCAACCTTAATGATTCTATGATTCTCTGACTATCCTATGCTTGCATAAATATTAGAATGAAATCTGGAGAGCTTATATTCTTAATATTCAATACAGAACCAAGAGTTATTGTTATAATAATTTTACAGATGACAGATGTAACTGACTCTCAAAAAAAAAAGATAACTGAAAAAAGGCAAAAAATTTGTTAATTCATATGCATATTGTGATATAAGCCTTTGTTTAGCGTATTCAACCTTGAAAAAATACAAAGAGGTAGCCTTTTAATCATCACTGTGCACAGCCACCCCCAATGTGAGCAGTGTGTGCATTGCAACACTCCCTCTCTGGCACTGTGCCTTACCCAGGGTATTGAGTGAAGGCAACTCCTGGCTAATGTACAGTCCAGATAATCTCCTTCCAGATAACAGACTGCAAACAAATTAGCATTTTGCTTTGGAATAGCAGCAATGTCAGGAAGTCAATCACCTTTATTTCATATTAATTCACTTCGCATAGCAGTGTTGATATATTCAAACTGGAGGGTCCTGCTGCATCACTCTTCTAATCTGTTCCTACTGTACCAAAGCAGTTCCTACTGCAGACATAGCCAGAGATTATTCTGTGGTCACTCAAGACATTGTCTAAGCAATTCCTTCTTTTAGAGCCGGACCAACTATATATAGGTGATTTCTGGCAAAGTATGTTTAATATGTTGCTAATAACTCTACAGTTTCCATGGGCTTGTCTTATTCCTGCTTTCTGTTATTGTCCCTATTTTTGTAACCTGCAAACTGAGTCATTATCATATTCAAATCTATTATGTCTTTCCATCATGCACATGGAAAATAAACTTTTCACCTCCTCTTTACTGGAAGTTTCTACATACTTGAAAATTGCTGGCATGCCTGGCTCCCCCATAGTTTTTGCTTTGTTACCTGCACTATCCAAGTCTGTGTAATCTTCCTTAATATAAACAAATCAAGAGGAATTAAACCCATTCCTCTAAGTCTCATTCCAATGCTTTAATCACAAGGCTGTCCCTCTTTCCTGACATGGTGAGGACCTGTCTTGCAAGGTCATCGTGTTCAGAATATAACTTTAATTTTTCATGTGAAACATTTCTTAACCTTCACAGGAAGCATTTACAATCAAAATATTCATCTGTAAAGCAATTTTTAGGGTTGGTTGGTTTGGGATCTTATGGTCTAAAGCTAACCTGGTGAAGGGTCTGGAGAGTAAGTCATATGAGGAGCAGCTGAGAAAGCTGAAGTTGTTTAGCCTGGAGAAAAGGAGGCTCAGGGATGACCTTATTGCTCTCTACAATTACCTGAAAGGAAGTTGTAGCCAGATTGGGATTGGTCTCTTCTCCCAGGCAACGAGTGACAGGATGAGAGGAAATGGCCTCAAGCTGTACCTGGGGAGGTTCAGGTTGGACATCAGGAGAAATTTCTTCACTGTAAGGGTGGTCAAGCATTGGAACAGGTTTTCCAGGGAAGTGGAGTCACCATCACTGGTTGTATTCCAGAAACAACTGGATGTAGCACTTAGGGCTATGGTTTAGTTGACAAGGTGGTGTTTGGTCAAAGGTTGGACTTGATGGTCTTGCAAGTCTTTTCCAGCCTTAATGATTCTGTGATTCTATGATCATGCCTCAGAAAAAAAACCAACAAAACAACAAACAAAAAAACAAAAACACAAAAACCCAAGTAAACAAACAAACAAACAGAAACCCACAATAAAACCCCAAACAAACAAAAAACAAAACAAAAATAAAAATAATAATAAAAAACCCCACAAATTAAATGAACAAAAAAAACCCAAAAAACAACCCCAACACATAATATTTGAACTGAAAAAAGAAAAATTAAACCCATGTATTGTTAGCTGGCTTGCAAGGGTTTAGTTTTTGCAAAAATCTCAAAAACTTGAAGATTTTTTTTATTAAAACAGAAAGCTCTGGGTCTTCTAATTTGGAGCTTCTAAACTGCAGTTTGGCCAGCTGTTCATATGACCTGCTGTTTCTCAGGTCTCAAAGTTTGACCAGATATGAAAAAAGTCAGACAGGATAGAGCTCCCAAACTCTGAAATATAAAAGAGGAGTTACAATTGAGAAAATCAAAGTGTACTACCCAGAGTTTGAATTGAAATTGCCAAAACCATTTACTAATTAAATTATGTTCCAATAACTAAGTGAAGCATCTCTTGAATTAAAAACAGGCATGAACATAGGGTACTCTAAATATACAAAGTCCGTTGTAATTGGCACAAGCATAGCAGGGATAAATGTGATTCCCAAAGACAACTAATTGGAGTATTTTGAGGAATTAAAATAAGTTGGAAGCATGTGTGCTCATGTAAACTAAGTATGTAACTGCCAACTGTTTCTAAATTCTGTATTTTTTTACCTTCTGTTTTAATAAATATACTAAGGAAAATGCATATGTATTAAGCTATAGTCTGAGAGTCCAGGAGAACAAAAAAGTCCTTTTGAATGGAGGACATCCTCACAATTTGTCTGGTAGTTCACATTTTCTGATCAGATCTCAGTGCTCAGCAGCAGAGTCTAGATGCAGACAACCCTTTGTGAGCTGTATGTTGCCCCATTAGATATTCCTTTTGAGCAAGCATCCCAAAATGTGGCTCCATGTGAGTTGCTCTCCTATTTTGTAATCCAGATCTCTAAGGGACAGTCAGCAGGGACTGCTCAGGCAAATAACACTGACCATACCAGAATACATGTGTCAAGACCAGCACCAGCCTGCATTCCATACCCATGGAGCTGCTTGCTGTCATTGCCACGCAGGAGCTGTTTCTGGATCATGGTTTGTCTTTGAAGATCCACAATATATCCCGTTCCCATTGGACCTTGGCCAGGAGGAGATCATAGAATAATGGAATTGTTAAGGTTGGAAAAGACCTCTAAGATCATTGAGTCCAACTGATATAGGTAAGATACTGAGCTGTGACTCATGAGGTCAGAAAAGCAGGGTAGTCTGTTCTTTTAGAAATGTCCTGTGACTTATTTAGGATTATGGTTTGGGATAAATCAGTGCTTCTGGGGTTGTTAGGTTGTGTGTTTTTGTTCTGACCCAGAAGTTGATCAGGAAGCAGACAGTGACTCAGACATTGTCTCATCAGCATCCTCTTGGGTCTGAGGAACACTCCCCCCAAAGGGGCATGTCCATTCCTAACAGGACTGTCTCCTGTACAGAGGGGAAGATGCAGAGGCAAGTTCTACAGAAATCATGTTTCCCCAATGCACAGTGTAGGTAGCACATGGAGGGCATGTATTTCTTCATTTGCCTGTACAAGTTAAGCCACAAGTTGTTTTCATTCCTTCACGACTACTAGAATAGCTGATGTTCACCACTTATGGTGCCATCATTTGTGCCGCATGTTTCTTTGGGGTTAAAAGGTTTAAGAAACACAAATCTGTGGTAAAAGTATGCCATTTACTCCTTTCTATTTGGCAAATCCATAAATTCATGCCTTTCTATCCCTTTCTGGAATCTCTAAACACAAATGATTTAAATAAGCTATTTCAAATCGGTTTAATTACTGCTGAAACTGAGAGAAAAAGGATAAGGATAGAGCTCATGTTGAAATTTTTTTCAGTGCTTTTAAACTGAATTTCTTTTCTATTTTTACTCAGCCTTTTTTTTTCCTGCTTCAGCTTCTTATAATTATGGGGCTTTTTGCTAGGCATAAATAAGTGCTCTTGGTACACATGGGAACAACTGAGCATGAGAATAACTGAGATTCAAAGGTTTTAACATTTTCTTTTTTGCTGCCACTTCAAAAGCATATCACCACCCAGTTTAGCACAATTAAACACCCTCACTAAGGTCTGATTGCAGTAGATTAGCAAAACTGCTTCTAACCAAAGCTTAGCCACAGCCTTATTCCATTTGTGCGACATGTTTACCTGTGTACCCACACAGTCAAGTTCCATTTTTCAGCATTTTTACTTACATAAGCACCAAAATGAACTTTAGAAACCACACTAACAGAACACAGTCTAGCCAGGCCTGTTCCATTTTGTTCTTTCTTATTGAATTGAGCCTCAAAATTGACAGTTGCATAAGAATACGTGACTAGACTGTCATAGTGCAGGAGCCTGATTGGTATGCATCTCACGTCTTCCCCTGGCTTTCTATCACTTAGTACTGACAGTATGAATGGATGCAAAGATTTACTGACTGACACTGTAAAGTTGCCATTGTCAGGAGAGGCAGACACCCTAATGATGTGCAGCATTGCTGAACCTAAAAGGGAGAAGGGAGGAAGACATTGTTTCCATGGCTACACAATACTATTTCTTCCACACCTCTTCTTCTCACAGCCTTGCCATCTGTGTCCATTCTGCAGATAGCAGTTGATTATGTCTCATTAAAATATTTAATGACTCCCAAGTTATTAATTAGTGAAGGTTCAAATAGAATTGTGCCATGCTGTAAACATTACTCATATAGTAATCTTGAAAAACATTATATGAAGGAAATAATACCCCTCTGTAACTAATTGAATCCTGTTTATATCAAGACAACTTGGAGTCTACTGCAATACAGTGTCTCGTTAGTGAGTTGTCGGCTCCACCAGACATCCTTGCAACGTGTGTTGCTCATTGCAGCAGGACGTTTTACCACTGAGGTTCTTATACTGTATTTTTAATCACCTGGTAGTAATATTATTGACATCTGAAATACAGAAATAATAAGATTAAAGTAAATCATCTGTTTAAGTCTGAGCCCTTGGAACAACTCTTAATGTTCACTTCCAAGTATTACATAACCCCCAAAATCAATAGGTGCCAGTGTCCATACTCAGTTGATGGGAAAAGACAGACAACTTCCAGAGATATAGATATCTGCTCTTCAGGACAACCTCCTTTTTCCTTAGAGCTCATGTCTGCTGAAATAGTCTCCTAGAGCCAACTACACACTCATGAGTGGTAAGACTAAGTTGTGGTACATAAATTGGGTCTGACTTAGACACGTACCCTCCAAAACTATTCAGTAACCTCTTTCCCACTGGTCAGAGTCACCATTGTTCCTCTTACTGTAATATAATCACTACTGGGATGACTAGAGCAGCTACATTCTTGCAGATTCAATACTATGAAACAGAGGATTAAAGCAGATGGAAAGTTGCAAACATGGGGGGCAGAGGTATCCAAATAAAGCATCTTCACATTTTGAAGGTGCAAATGACTCATTTAGAGATTTTGCATTTTGTGGAGTTCTTTACTGAGAAGTCCTTTTACATGATTTAAAGGATTGGAGTATGTTTAGCAGTACTTTCTTCTGCATTACACTGCATTTGTTTAGTCACAGTCTGCCGGAGGCAACAACATTCATTGCTCTGACCTCACTAGGCTCAGAGACGATATAAATAATGATTGTAAATAAAGGAGTATAGGTACAGTTAAATAATTTGCAGTGTGTATAGACTCTCTTTCTTATTAAGTTGCTTTATACTAAATTACTTTATTTGTTTCCAGAACTTTAAAGGCATAAGAAAGTTTCTACATAAAAGGTAAAAAATAGCTTTAGGCTGAAAAATTCAAGATGTAAAATAACTGAAAATACTTGAAAAATATCTCTTAGAGATTATGCATACATTTGCAGCACAATTTCCTTTAATGCCACTGGGAAAATCTCCTGTGATAAGAGCCAGAGACCTGCAGTTTTGCTACAAGATATGATTAATCTTAATTAAAGTATTTATGGCATAGAAATACGGGTGTCTCAAGAGTTGCAGACATAAGACTTGCTATTCTTTTGCCTGCTGAATAAAATGAGCTTTTCCAGGCCTGATTCTACAACTCCTACTGGTACTGTGTAGGTCTTTAGCTCAAGTGAATCATCTCTGCATACAGTGAATCATCTCCTGTGAGAGTTGCAGAAGAGGTTCTTAGCTGTCCACTCTCTGTGTTGAAAAAGACATGAATAATTACCAATAGATGTCCAAGAAGACCATGTGCCTTGAGCCCCACCCACCACGTTTCTTTGGCACTGTAAATATTAAAAAAAATATTTCTGAACTTCCAAGTTCAAAGATGGTGACACCCCATGGTGATCCTTTCCTCCCTTTGATTAACCAAATGTATTATAAGCATAGACTGTATTTGTCAGCTGGTGTAGAATTTATATACATAAATTGCAAATTGACATTCAGGTTTGTGAAGACATAGAGCATGGTACTTTGAGCCTTGCTACACAGTTTTGTGGGCAGTAATACCATGAGATTAACAGCAAAATTGGTCTCTAACTGGAATCAGCTCCTTAGACAGAATAAGGCTCTGGAGGTGGGTTTAGCTTCTCAACTAAGACATTATTTGCATAGCATTTTTTAGTCCCTCTTCTCTAAGAAATCTTATAGGTATTAAAAAAATCCAACAGCTCCACTTCAAATACACATATGCATAAAATTACTTTCTCGATATGGAAAAGCTGATGTGAGAAGCCTCATGACTCTTAGTTCCCAAGTGCACCTAAAACATTAAAGCATACTTCTATCTTCCCAAACAGTATGAAAATTTTTTATTTTAACCTCAAACAGATGTCCTCATTAGACATACTACAAAATACAATGGAATACATTAAAACCTTTCATTATTTCAGCAGAATTGTCAGAAATTCCTCAGAGAATAAGACACCTTACTGTCAGGTTCACTTCATTTAGCTGAAACCACCTAAGAAATTAGATGTCTGTTTTAAGATATATTTCATCTGGGTGCTTTGGAAGATACAAGAACCTCTACATAACAATTCATCCTACCTCTCTTAAGAAACCCTGGACTGTGCTTTGGAAGTCCCCTTATGCTTTCGTACACAACAGACCATAGAATCATAGAATGGACTGGGTTGGAAGCGACCTTTAAGACCATCTAGTTCCAACTTCCCTGCCGTGGACAGGGACACCTTTCACTAGACCTTTCACTAGACATGCTCAGAGCTCCATGAGCTCATAGTTATCTATGAAACACAGATAGCTATAGTCTAGGCATGTCATTCCAAGACAGAAAAAGTTAACCAAGCTGTAACTCACATATTCAGTTCCATTTGAGGAAGCTCTTATCCTTAATCTTATTGGCATATTCGATAATACTAACTGCTACAAACACGAGCTGCAGATCCACAGAGCACAAACTAGCCCTAAGGTCTTTCTTGAAGACAAGTGCAAAATGTGATTTGCAAATTATTCAGGTGTGTGGCATAATCAGATGATTTCCATTTTAGTCCAGAGCATCTTTTCCTTCTGGGAAAGTAGTCAATTCCTGAAAGAAAAACATCTAGTAATCCAAAGTTTAAGGCAACTAGCAGAATTTAATGAAACTACACCTATAAAGGAAGTATATTCAACACACGCTCACAGCCGCAACTGAAAAATATAGGCATTTGGGAAAAATAGAAAACTCCATACAGTCCATGTTTGGGATGCAAGTGTCAGAGCAAAAATCTGATCTACATTTCCAGCCTGAATAATCTACATGTCATCATGTGAAGTGTAAAGAGCCAAAAGGGACATATATCAACCAATAAAACAATTCCTAACATGTATTTTTTTGTATATATTTTAGAGGAATAGTCTGGAAGGGGGAAAAAACAGAAAAAAACAAACAAAACCAACCAACCAAACAAAAAAGCCCTTCTCTTGAAGGGCTGTACTGTACATATCTTGCTGATATGTTCTTTTTTAAATTGTTACTAATTAGTCAGAGACTATCAGTCTATTGCTGGCTGGATTTCTGCATTGCAGAACTGAAAAGTTAGTTGCACGCTGATACCTTAAAATAGGTCTGTGAGCCTCATTAACATTGTTCTCAAGTAATTATGTAAAATATTTTGCAAATAATGACTTTTTGAATGAAAATCTTTGAGAAAATCAGTGCATTTTAGAAAGACAGAAGTGAAAGCAGTATCTCATGAAAAGAAAGCTTTGTTTATGCCCTATAGCATTTTCACAGATGAAATTTAGTTGACATATCTAATATAAACCCAGCTTCAACAGTCTGCCCTGTTAGCTTTGGAGAACTTGCCTCATTACCACATAATATTAATTCTGAAGTTCTCTTTACCATTTGTACATGCTGTGCTGAAAATCTCTTTTCCCTTTATTCTCCTGTCATAATGACCAATTTGTGAACTATCACAATCCCAATTATCCAATGGGATCCAAACACTCTCCAGTTTATACTTAGAGTATTAGCACTGGCGAATGTAACAACCTTTTCTCTTTGGATGTTTGTTTTCTTGGCAATTGCCAAGCTAAAACCAAAAGAACTGACTTTTAATATATTTTTGTTTTAGAGGGCTGACTTTTTAATTTTCCTGCTTTCCATATCTCACAGCCATTTTTCTGCAAATGGAGTTTAACTTTGGTACTCTTGCACACCATAGGACTTGCTTAGTTTTAATTTACTACAATGAGTTGAGTCCAAACATATTAGAGTTTGGGCAAGTATGTATTCACTTTGGGTTTTCAAATAATCAAGCTAGGAACACTTGAATACTCTGATCTGAATTCTGTCCACAATACATTCAGAATGAAAGTAAGCAAGCTCAAAGACAGTTGATCTTGAGTCACAGTACCCTTTCTACTGGTATTTTTCAACCTGTGTGTTGCAAAACCTTCAGGATCGTGACTCATTATTTAAAACATGATTATTAGAATGGTCTTATTCAGATTAAAGGTCTATCCTGATTCCAAAAGTTGACTACTAAGACAGATTTATGCTAAGTATAAACGCAAAGCAAGCACGCAGGGTACTTTTCCCTAACATTTTCCCAGTCTCTGCTTTTATAGCACAGAGATTTTAACAAAATGGAGGTGATTTCTATGCATTTAGTGAATAGAATGGATTTTTCCTCCAGGAAATTACTCAGCCTCCTCTAGAACACAAGAAAACTGTTGGAATCCCTATCCTTATTTATATTTGGAAAATCTGGGCTACGTTTTATCCATATCTCGGGTCCTTTGGGTGGAAACATTGAAAACTATAATGCAAAATAAGCAAAGATTTTCACTTTCCGCTTCCAACTCTGTGTTTATTGGAGATGTAGATACTTTGCACCATAGACAATAATGAAGGTAAAACAAATTATCAGGGTAATCATAACTATGGTCACATAAAACACAGACATGAGCTAATAGGGTCATGAGATGACTCAGGTGGGCAAGGATCTTGGGAAGATGATAGTCCAACTAACTCTGCTCAAAGCAGAGTCAGCTATGGGGTCAGACCAGTTTGTTCAAGGTTTCATCCCCACTCCAAATGTGCTGATGCCATAATCTCTTTGGGCAACCTGCTCCACTGCTTAACATTTCACCAGGGCAAAAAGTGTTCACTTTTTACTTTATTTTAAAAGCATGAACCCCTTCTGGTTCAAATTATGTCCATTGTTTCTTGATCTCCATTTAGTGTCTACT
Organism: Neopelma chrysocephalum; assembly: GCF_003984885.1. NCBI lineage: Eukaryota > Metazoa > Chordata > Aves > Passeriformes > Pipridae > Neopelma > Neopelma chrysocephalum. Next base: position 2,642,209 of record NW_020897742.1, on the reverse strand, counting down.
CCTAAAATTATATTATATGATTTGGATTCACAGCATAATCTTTTTTCTTCACTATTCAACATTATTCAAGAGTTTGTTTGCTACAGACCGGATAATTTCAAAATACCCATCGCAATTCTGTATTTTTGAATATTTAACTTTCTGGAAAAACTTTAAGAGCTTTATTAATTTTTTTTAATTCTGGAAATTATTTCACAAAACAGCAAACTGATTTTTTTATTTTGGATTTCAAATCCAGTAATGGTCACTTTGAAACTTATAAGCATGGAAAAACAAAAATGCTTATTTCATCCTAACTAGAACATGCTGCCAAAATAAAATAATTATCTCCTCAGACACTATTTTTCTTTAACTTGCCATTCTTACAGTACAATGTGGTATTGCATAAACGAAGTTAGAATGAAGATTGCATTTTGTTTGTGACATGTAAGATGGTTAGCCCTCATGGCTGTTACTCACTATACAGGTACTGACAGGGCCAGTTCCAGACATATGTGAAGTTAACAGTCACCTTGATCAGCAGGTTATGGTGTACACCAGAAAAATAGAGTTGCAGCATGACTAATGTGAGGCTAATTGTTGCTGTTTAGAGCAGGGGTAAGAGCTACTGGCATCCCACAGGATATAGTCACTGTCTCTAATTACCCATCAAAAGAAAGAATTAAGTCTCTGCAGTACCTTCCTTCCCACTACAGCCCTATTCCTGCCCCGGTTCTGTATCACTCCTCCTATTTATCCCATGTGGGAGGAAGGCCCAGCTCATCCCTGGACCCTTACCCCTGGAGCAGCATGACTCAGTTTTGCAGTACCCAGTTTTGCTTGCAGTGCTGTCAGCAGCGAACCCGCTCTGTATGTAGGTCGTGGCTCTTCCCTTGTTATATTTGTGGTGCTGACCTCAAGATAACCTGAGAGGTTGTCTGGGTACGTAGAGCACTGATGTTTCTTTAAGTAAGGAGAGCAGATATAGAATACCTAATTAAAATGAAATATGTCAACTTGGAGTCCTAGACAAAGCTGAAGCAGAAACTAAGATGACATTGCTTACTTCTGTAAGAGCAGCAGTCAAACTAAATTTCAGCCGGAATTTAAAGACACAGACTCTTACATTTTAGAAGTGCCTATTTAAGGACTATTGTTCAGATTCTTTGACCATTTAATTTGGCTTTCTTTCTTATCTATGCCCTGCTTTATTATGACAGTTGACCTAAACAACAAAGTTGTCCACTGGGAAGTCTATTAAGGAAAGAGATATAGTAAAGTGTCAAAATTAACAACCTTATTTATCAGCCTTAAAACCAAACTACAACCAGAATAAACAAAAATTGGCATAATTAATACACTTTTGTTCCATGTAATGTAGGATTTATAGGAGGGACATTTTCAAGTATATATTACACCAGTCCTACGAATTAAAATCCACATGGCTTCTAGTATCAAGATATCATACAAGATGGAAAATCAGAATTGCTATGGATTTGTACTGTAACCATTTGCAGATTTCCTGATAAAATCCCTTTGGGCAAGCTATGCTTGTGAAGAGTATAAATAATCTGCAGGATGAGTGTGTTTTCATTAGGAAGTCTTCCAGGCTGATGTAACCTATCTGTCTGCCTACAATTACAATTTTTTACTAGCAGCTAGAACCTGAATAAGAAAAAACCCCATATTGGAAATATATAATTTAAAAATACGGAAATATACATACACATACATATGCAAATTATGGGACATTAGTTTGATAATAATTCAAAAATAAGAAATCAGTAAATGATTGTGGGGGCAGTGCTTTCAGAACAGAGTGGAGCCCATCTCACCTAATTTTAATTATCTATAAATTTACTGTATAGCTTCAGATAATTATTTTGGATTGTCTGCAATTAGAAGAAAGGGAGAGGGAATGGTGTCTTCATCCTCAAATAGGTGGAATGAATCACTCTCTGGAGGTACCTTTTCCTACCCAGAGTAGAGAAGGACAAGATATAATAAACATAGATTATGCTGGTTGGACAGGATTCGATTCAAGACATTTAAATTTAGATGTCCACATAAATTAACTCGCCAGACTAAATTTAGCTTGTCCAAAAGCATAAAAGCTGTCTAGGCTCTCATTACAGTCAATGAAGATATAATCAACAGAGATATGATGGTCTAGAGCAGATTCAGCTGCCCAAGTGAAGGTGTCAACAGTGGTGTGACTGAATATTTGTCTGGTTTCCAATGACTTTATTAACTAGATCTTTATAAATTATAATAGAGACTTAAAACATATGGTTTACCTATAAACTTATAAGGTAAAACCTAAGAGCTTCCAATATTTAAGGGAACACACAGCACTGGAACACCCATGTCTGCCATGGGAGGGAGGTACAAGTAGGGGCTGCGTAGAGAAGCATGCGTGCCTGAAACCCATACAGCCTGTGAGGGGATGTGTGTGTGATAGAGATGTTGGGTGGTCAGTTACAGCAGGTATTTCAAAATCTGCTTCTGCTTGTCCAAGCCTTGTGTCTCATGTTGTGCTTTATTTGGTTTAACATCAAACAGCTTCTGTGTCTACAGAGCCATAGTGCTGTCTACTCTTTTATATGGTTCCGAAACATGGGTCATCTACCGCCACCACCTGCGTCTCCTAGAACGCTTCCATCAACGCTGCCTCCGCACAATCCTGAACATCCGCTGGTCAGATTATGTGACCAATACATCTGTTCTTGAACAGGCAGCAATCACAAGTATTGAGGCCATGCTACTGAGAACGCAACTGCGCTGGGCAGGGCACGTCTCCAGGATGAAGGACCACCGCCTCCCTAAGATCCTGCTTTATGGTGAACTTGCCTCTGGCTGCCGCAAGAGAGGAGCTCCGAAGAAAAGATACAAGGACTCCCTGAAGCAACAACTCAGCCTTGGGCATATTGATCACCATAACTGGTCCACTCTGGCCTCTAACCGGGAGGCCTGGAGACAGTCCATTTATAACGCCGCTGATGCTTTTGAGAAAGCACGCAGGATCACTCTTGAGGAGAAAAGACAACGCAGAAAGAATCGAGCCTTGCAGAATATACCATCTAAGGAGTCTTTCTGCTGTGTCTTTTGCAACCGGACTTGCCTTTCCCATATTGGCCTTTTTAGCCACCAACGCGCTTGCAAGAATAGTGGGTAGAGCCCTTCCCAAATCTTCGTTCGCGAAGCCTAGCCATGATGATGATGACATTGCTGATTCTGGTCTGATCTCAAGGCCATGAGACAAACATTTTTTACACGACATCTGTGTGTGTGTGTCTGTGAGTCATGCAGTTATATGTAGGTCGCATGGATATAACACACAAACCTGTGTCCAGGAAATGTATATTGACTAATGGGGATCTTTTACTGTATACATGCAGAAAAGGTTACTAAAACCAGCCATATATTTCACATAATCAGGAAAATAAGGTTGCAGATGGAAGTGCATATGTTGATCATAAAAATAACTCAAAAATAATAATGTGATGGAAGGAACTTTAAGTGGATGTCTAACCGCAAACAAAGATACCTTGAAGTACACTCAAGTGGTATTGTGGTACTACAATATTAAGAGGTATTCAATTGTACTGAAGGACAACCTTCTAAAAGAAGCATGCTTACTAATGTAGAATTAGTGCACTTTTTGCTCAGTACGAAAATACTTTATTTGATTATCCTCCCACACTCCTTTTAAAATAAGCCCATGAGTTATGAAGCTTCTAAATAGCTAGATTAGGTATTTTTAAAGGTCATAGTGACATCTGAAAATAGTCCCTTAGCATTTTTAAATGTTTTTGAAAGCTTAAAATATTACATTGGAATAGGAAAATAACATAATTAAGACTATCAGGAGAGATACCTGCTAAATTAGCATAACCTTACAGCCTTTTGTATGGATTTTTAATATCATAAAACTAATCATAAAATTAGTATAAAAAATGAAAGATCATTTTTAGTAATTTCAAATGTAAGTTTAAAAAAGTCTTATTGTAGTTGAATGGCACTTAAAAAAATCAGTGGGTTTTTTGGTCTCTGTTAAGGACAAATTAAAAACAAGACAAAATCAACAAACAAACAAACCCCTACAGTATTCTTTCATGCAGATTCCTTTACCCTTCTAAATTCTGAAGCCCTTTAAACATACCACTAATATAGTTTTGGAGATATTGAAGAAGAAAGAATAGGAAGCAATTCCAAGCAATTTGCAATGGGAAAAGACCATCTCTCATTTGTCTTCAGTCTGTCAGTATATACAAGCATATTCTTAGTTCAAATCCAAATAATGTGCCATTCCCTTGGTCTACCTTATCATACTGTTCAGTTTAAATCTCTGGCTCTTAAAAAACAAAGCTGAGCTCTCAAAAATGAAACAGATTCTTAAGGCCTGTCTTGGTTAAACATGTAGCCACTTGTTTGGTGTCCAAAGGATACCTGGGGTTCTCTGGAGATTGTGAGGTTTATCTGACATTGTAGATGGTGTTCAGGTGAGGGTTCAGTTCCTGTTGCACTGAGCTAGGTCCAGGTTTGTGTTTCAGCTGTGCGGTTTTAAAGCTCACCTCTTGCCTTGAGTCCAGACTGTAGCACTGATGAGCCCAGTATCCGAGGGAAATAATTAATTTTTTTGGAAACTTTTTTTCCAGACTTCAGTAACTGCTGAAGTGCTGAAATAGAAAACATATGTTCCTCTTTCCCTGAGCAGAAAACAGCAAGAAAAGGAATTCTCATGCCTAGAAAGGAGGGATGCAACCCTTCAATAGTACACTGTACAAAATATGCTCTAAAAAAATCAAGTTTCATAAGATAGTTTTTAATATTTTAATTCTACATATTTTGATATGTACTGTATTTAACTGTGAAACTGACAAAGGATGTTGCTGTTTTAAAGGCAGAGTAAATATGATTTTTTTCTCCCCTAGGCCAAGAAGATGGAGAAGTTTTAAAATTACTGTGGGAGCAAAGAAAATTACTCTATGACAAATCTGACTAAATTTTTATGTCATGAGTGGTTCTACAAATTAAGTAGTACCACAAATTATTGTTCATGATTATTATTTGAATGGATTCAGTCCTGTATTTTTTTCTTAAGTTATTTTTATCCCTCATACATATATTAATTATTTATATCAGAAATTAGTAAGAGAAGATAGAGAAGTGAAAGAAACAGGCTCCTGGAATTTTCCTGTTTGACTATCTGCTAGAAAGTGAGCGCAAACTTAGATGTTTAGGCTGAGTAGATATTTACATCTGAAAGTAAAAACTTAATTCAGCTATAGCTTGTCTCCAAAATGTGAAGGCTACTTTAAATTTTAAATGTATGCATTTCCACAACTTTACAAATGTTATGCATCCATTACATACTTTTTTTCTCTAGAAAATTATGCCAATAGAGACTATTTCTAGTGGAGAAATGGATCATACAAACCCAGCTTCTTTCTTTCTATATATTAAATGTGAACATTCCTTCAAAATCAAACCATTAAAATGCATTTTCAATGCCTTTAACATTTCACTTTCAGAGTTTCTTTCTGCTTACCATAATCAGTATAAGACAACTATGATTTATTATGCCTGAAAGACTGGACATTGAAGAATGTGTTTCATTCTGTATTGTCATTGCTTGTCTTGGAGTATATTGAGCTGCAGAGGGGTTATATTAAACTGTAAAGATGCTAGGTCCACCTGTGGAAAAGACACTTTTATAAAAACTTAATTACCATTTTTATGCTGTTAATATGAATTCATCAACAAACAAAAGTCAAATTCTTGAATACATCCTTCTTGTGAAATATTAATTTATATTAATAACCACAAAGAAAAATCCTCAAGTCAAGTCCCTGTAAGAACTAGATCTGTTGGTACATGTTGTTGAAATCAGAACACTTCACTCCAAGAGTGTTCAAGTGCTGGGAAAAGTTCATATCCATGCAATTGAATTTTGCTCACTTGTAGTGAAAGGCCAGAGTTCTTTCAATACTGAAATCGGACTCTAGAGGCTTCAGCTATTCCAAATATGTAGACTAGTCTTGGGTCTAGAGGATACTATCACCTTACCAACAAGTGTGCCAAAATACAATAAGAAGCCTGCCAACAATTTTACCACATCAAAATTCTTCAGCATTGAAACTTGTTGGCAGGCCTTTATATTTATTTATATTTATATACTTTGTACAAAACTAAGGAGTTTTGTGGCTTGGGGTTTTGTCGGTTTGTTTGTTTGGTTTAGATTGAACAAAAAGGGATCCACAGATGCTTACTTATAAGGCATCATGTATATGTTATCATGACTTTTCTTTAGTTGACTTTGAGAATTAGTTTACCTCATTTATGTGGAATTTTTTCTCTGTATTTATTGATTACATGGACTAAGATAACCACATAGTGTTATGTAAACATTATTATCTGACTCATTCAAGTTCATTTTCTTCATTCTTTACTTTCTCTTCTTGTTTTACACTCTGGGCATATTTGTTATGTTAGACATATTCTGTTACACAGCAAACAGCTATGTGTGCTGGGTAACAGTTATTGACTCCATCTGTGTGTTTGAAATCATGGATAATCCAAATGTTAGTTAAAATCTGTTTGTTATCAACAAACTGGTTTAGTGAAGACACAATAATAGCTTTTCTTTGTTAAAAACTTCAAATGATGTCTTGAAATGCATAAAACATGTACAAGGATATCTATAAATACAAATAGAATAATAATGGTAAAAGCAACCACATCTTTACTGTAGTGTGGTGATATCACCTAAATCCATGTAGGTGAAGGCACTGTAGACAAACAACACAAAGTGAGGAAGACAGATATAATGGACAAAAATACTTATGCAAAGGACCATGAGCTAATACATCATTTTGGTGAATGTTTTTACTATATAAAGTCATTAAACAGTTAAACACACTTACAAGGCTGTTTTTATTTACCTATAGGGACCTTGATTATACATACCTGTTATGGCTTTTTAAAAGTTCAGGGAACTGGACTGATTTGCAAACAGGAGAACAGAACTCATTTGAACTGGGTTTATGCAGTAAGATTTTGGTAGCAGGAATGCTATAGGTGTGACTTCTGTGACAAGACACCAGAAGTTGCTCCCATGCTGGACAGAGACAGTTCCAGACATCTCCAAGATGGACCTGCTACTGCCCAAAGCTGAGCCAATCAATATTGGTAGCACCTTTATGATAACATATTTAATAAAGTGGAAAAAGCGCTTTGTAACAGCTGGAAAAGAGGAGTGAGAATATGTGCGAGAAACAGCTTTGCAGACACCAAGGTCAGTACAGAAGGAAGGGCAGGAGGTGTTCCAGGTACTGGAGAAGAGATTTCCCTGCAGCCCATGGTGAAGACTATGGTGGGACAGACTATCTCCCTGCATCCCGTGGAGGTCCATGGTGAAGCAGAGATCCACTTGCAGCCCCTGGAGGAGGACCCCACATTAGAGCAGGTGGAGGTGCCCCCAAAGGAAATTGTGATTTCATGGGAAGCCTGTGCTGGAGCAGGCATCTGGCAGGACCCACATTGGAGCAGTCTGTTCCTGAAGGACTGCACCATGTGTAAATGACTCATGCTATGGCAGTTCCCTGCAGAAGAGACCCCATGCTGGAGCAAAGGAACAGTGTGAGAAGGAAGGAGCAGAGACATTAAGTGTTACAAAACCCCATTTCCCATGCCCCTGAGCTGCTCAGAAGCAAGAGGTAGAGAAGAGAGAGGTGAAGTTGAGCCTGGGAAGAAGGGTGGGGTAAGGGGAAGGCACTTAAAAATCTCTTCTTGTTCCTTCCTCATTGGCCTACTCTGTTTAAATTGACAATAAATTAAATTAATTTCCCCAAGCTGAGCCTGTTTTGCCCGTGACTGGTAAGGGATCTCCCTGCCCTTATCTTGACCCATGAGCTTTTAATTATATTTTCTCCCACTATTTTCTTGAGAGGGTGAGGGATAGAGTAGTTTGGTGGGCACCTGGTGGCCAGCTAATTCAACCCACAACACTGTTTTATGTATTTGCTAATTGAAAACAGCAAGATGATTTGGTTATTCCTGTTTACAATGTTCTCATTCCCTTACACTGCATCGTGACATGCAAGATGAGTGGGTCCCATTAAGTTCAGCGAGGCTGCTTGGAAGGAGGGATCTGATTGGAGAAGGAAGAAAAAAACAACCTCATTTGATGCTACAAGTTACAGCTGTTCTTTTCATAGGAACATATGTGAGGGAGAAGGCAAGATCTGTCAGCTTAGTCAATGACAGATGGAAGATCTTACCTTCAAATTACGTTTCTGAACATGGGCTGACCTCTTCAAGGAAGGGTCCCGGCCAACCTCTCTGCCACCTCAAGGCTGCATGGGACACCTGAGGGGAAGTCCAAGGAGGGTGTCCATGGCTGTACACCCCTATCCACATTTCATGTGTGTTACCCTAGCTTGTTCTCCAGGTTCAGCTAAAGACAGTACCAGAGGGTATTTTCCTGCTGAAAATGCAGCAGGGACTCGTTCTTTGGTCTTGTGTAATGAAGCAATTGAAATCAGTGGAAATGTTCACAATGAAGTTAAAAGTTGCTCTATCCATAATATTAGAAATCTCCTTTTTTTTTCAGCTTTACTTAGTGAACATTGGAATTTTACAGTTGAAATGAGTCAATTAAAACCAAAGAGAGTTTGCTTTTACACAAACATTTTATATAGCTTCTGGGCAATATAGCTGTCAGCCTTCTCAATGACCAATTTAAATGACAAAAAAAAACACTAAAAATTTACTGTTCTACAAATATAGCAAATACTATTCACTTGGTTCATGATTTAGTGCTGTGAAAGGTGTTAATTTCCTGCGTGGTGCAAATTGCTAGTTTATATAGAGATGGTGACAACAGACAAAACCTTTTTTCATTCTTCTTTTCAGCTGACTGGTTTTTGTTTGTTTTTTTTTTCCTAGAAACATGAAAAGATAGAATAATCTAAACATTCCATGGAGAAAGAAAAAAGAACAAAGCCAAAAATCCCCAATCAACACCTGATTAAAAACATGGTGGCCTGCTCATATATGTGGTCTTTCTGACAGTTTCCCTCTCTCCTCCCTGAAGGGCTGGAATATAAGAAAAATAAGCATTCAGGCAAGTGGGCTGACTGGTTACCTACTTATTAAGTTCCTCAGGTGAAAATAGCATGTGGGTTCTGGTATTACATTCTGTAATTCACTTCTACTTTGTGCTTTTTACTCAAAAAAAAAAAAAAATTCAGGTACCTGAGTATTATCTATAACATTGACTGTGGACCTAAGTCCCAAAGAAAAATAAATCAGATATTTAGACATTCAAAAAAAGTTTTGGAGTGCAGTGAGTCTGCATGTGTAGAGAAGACAGTGTTAGTAAGGGCAAGAGCTCCCCATTCATCTTTTAATTCTCATATGAGTATTTTGACTATTTATAGTAATTTCAGTCATCCTAATGACAAGATCAATGCACTTGCTTTCTAGCTTCTTCTTTTTCTCACTATCTATTTATTATTTGGTCAGAAAGGCTATTTGGAATGCAGTGTACGACTACGGATTTTTTATTTTGGCTCATCACTGAATGCCAGTAACATATTCTAATTTCCTTTTGTTGCAGAGATTTTGTGTTCTTCCATCAAAATCTTGTTTGAATGGCTAACAGTCTGGACCAAGCACATAAGTCATATTGGAGTGGAAGAGAGAAATTACATTTAGGTAGGAGGAAGAAGGAACACAACTATTTCTTTAGCTGACTCACTGGCCACCAAATCCTCTAAAAGGAGAACAAGAGTGTTAACAGATTATTTCCTTTTTTTTGTCCCTTGTGCAGCAATAAACAAAAGCTTAAAAGCAGTAACTTGAACATAACATGAAAGGAGATAAAAAACTTAAAAGTTCTTTCTAGAACAGCTAAAAGTGTTCCCATTGAAGTAAAGTAGAAAATGTTTGTCTGAATATAGCTAGTTTGTTCCTTCTCTACCGGTTGCATTGGTAAGATTTTTTATATTTCTTCCTCTTCCTCTTTTCTGGAGAGGTCAGATTTTGTCTAATTATACCATATCTATGGGGAAAAAGCAAGCAAACAGACCTTAAGGGCCAAATGATCCTAAAACAGATCTGGACAAGTGGCAACCTTGCCCAGACAAGGATTGTACCACTAAGTTATTCTACCCAAGACAGAGCATCTATTTTCAGACACAAGAAAAGATACTCCTAGCTCTTCTCAGACTGTCTCAAATCACCTCTACTCTTCTGCCTTGTTCACTGCTGTAGGTGCAATTGTTGCACTAAGGCTGCTTAGAAGTGTTCCTGGGAAAGGAACAGAGATGGAAGCTCCATCACTTCTACAAAAACATATAAAACACTTAGAGCAAGGCAACCTAAAGCTGAAAGAGAGGGAGCTTATTACACAAGGTTTACATCTCAGCACTCTGGCTAAATGTTGCTCTGCTTGACCTCCCCAGCTAGAGAAAAGTAAAACATAAGAAACATCAGCTGCTCAGAGCCCAGAAAAAATAAAAATGTCACAGAACTGAGAGCGGTGAATAACAATGACACAAGAAAAAAATTGTACAAACTAATATGCAAATTTAAAAATGTTTCCCACTCAGCATCACTGACCTTTTTCTTAAGTACCCAGAGCGAAGTAAATCTAAAACCCTTTCCATAAAATTAAAAAAATCAGAACATGTATGCAATCTAATGCAATTGTTAGCAGGCAGTCAATTTGACGGGCTTTTCTAGGATTGTACCTACACTTGTAAAAAAGAATGAATCCTTAATAAAATGAATTCACTCTTCCCTCCTTGCTATAATTTGACTTAGAATTGCAAATACTTCAGAAAAGAGCACTGTATCCAGCTTATTAGTCCTATACTTTAGGCTCCTGAAGATTGTGATCTGAACTGCATGGCGTGAGTATTTTGCACAGAATAAAAGTGGGAAAAATTGTAAGTAGGAATGTGTAAGAGGTAGTCAAAAATAACAGTCTTCTACACTCCAGGAGTCAGTGAGTTTAAGCTTTGCCTCGATGAGTTGCTTCAATCTATTCTCGAGCTTAAGGGCATTAAAACCTGCCAGTCTCAACTGATGTAATGGCAGTTTGGTATGTGCTTAAGCATTTTGTTGAACCGAAGTATGGGGACATATCAAAATTACAATCAATTTAAAGACTTGCATTGCCTTCTCCTAGGTTAAGAATAGGTTGTTTCGTAAGTGTATAAAGAGCAAGTATAAAATCTCATCCTCCAGTAACACTTTACTCTCACCCTATTGGGAGTAAATGGCTCTCCAAGGTTGACTGTCTGCCTATTCTTTGTCAAAGACTGGATCTCTAAGAGTCAGCGGTGTAAGTGAAAGTCTCATTTGAGGTTCAAGCAAGCTTTTCTTCCGTGTTTATTCCTGTGTGTTTTGCTTCCATGCCATTGGTTGGCACTGTCCTTTGGAAAACTCAGAATATTTTATGCCTTAGTGGTTCTTTCTTCTTCATATAAAGTCTGTCACTTGACTGCTACACTGCACCATAAATAGACATACTTTTCTTCTTCTAATCACGCAGCTCCAGTATTCATATGAAAGTATGTCCTTTATCACAGCTTGTGATGTTTGCATGAGACAGTTAAGATTATCTCTAAGGCAAAACATTTATCATTCCTTGTGGGAAAGGACATCATTTCTGTAAAACCCTCCTGATACTCATGTTCTAGTGTACTGCCTGAATCCCAGAACTCATTAGAGGTGACTACTGGAAAAGGCAAATCAATGACAACTTCCTTAGGGAACAAAACAGAGGAACAATAGCTGTAAAAAGTCCCAACTGAAGTTCAACCAAGCCAACAGGATTTAAGTTTTCAGGCTTGTGAAAAGCAAGATGAGGGGTAATCCTTCGCCTCAATTCTGATGCTGGAAAGAAGTACTGGTACCCAGGAAGTTAAAAAGCATGTAAGTCAAATAAACACAAAACTAAAGCTTTTTCTGGGTGTTAAATCTTGCCTTCTCAAGTCAGAACTTCTATTTACTTTAGTAAACAGGATTTTACACAGGCCCTATAGACTAGATCAAGAGTATTTATTAAACAAGTACTTAGTATTTTCATGCCAGTTATTCTTTCCCATACATACTGTAAAACTGTAAATTAGAGGATAATTAATCTTTATTTTGAAAATGTTTTTTCACTGCAAAGTCTTGTGAGTAAATTAGTTTGGTGACTACTGGCTGTTCAATGATTACATATGCTGGGAGGCTTGAGACCAGGAGCCAAATCTTTGTGTTATCTGACATACACAGAATCACAGAATCATAGAATCTTTAGGGTCAGAAAAGACCTCTAAGATCATCAAGTCCAACTGTTAACCCAACACCACCATGTTACCACTAAACCATGTCCCCAGGTGCCATATTCATACATTTTTTTAATACTTCCAGGGATGGTGATTCCACCACTTCTGTGAGCAGCTTTTTCCAATATCTGATCATTCTTTCAGTAAAGAAAATACAAGGTAGTCCATAGCTGACACTCTCGGTCCACTGACCATCCGAATCTACTAGACACTTTGGATCCCTTCTAGGCATCACATTCCTGTACATAAAAGAGAGTATGTGGCAGAAAGGTGCTAGGTCATGCTTTCCTACCTCCTTTATGTGGACTTAGAACTCAAGATGTGTTCCTATATCCACCAAGTCAGAAATAGGATGATTAGATCATCTGGATCTAAACATGGGGAAGAAAGTGCAAGAACTTTGATCCCTGGCCTGAGGAATGCACCCCTGGAGAAAAAGAAATTCAAAAGGCAATTCACCTGATACCCATGAAAACCACTCTCATATCTCTAAAGAACATTCCTTTTCTATATGTGTTATGTAGGAATAGATGTGTTCCATAACTCTTCTGATAGCTGAGAAGTTATTTCCATTTTTAGTATAATGATGTCACAAATCTCTTATTACTTATCCTGTCTTATTTGCAGTAGAATTTTTAAGGTGTTTTTTAGTCTCTGCAAGACAAAATTGTGCAACCAGACTTCTGTTGTTGTGATTTTTTTTTTCCATTTTCTTTCAGTTATGACTCCTTGTTCTCTTCACATAGTTATATTTGTATTACCTTCACCTTTACAGGCACACAATATCCTTTCAGATTCCTGAATGGATGTCAAGTGCATTGATTGTCAGATTGCATTATTTCATAAGTTTTTTTAAATTGTGGCATAACACTAAAATAGTTAAACCATTGAGGTAATTTCTGCCTGATTCAAAGCCTGTGGTAAAGAATTTTGCAAAGAGTCACACTGGGCTTTGGTATGTGTTCAAATACTGATCACTTGTCACCAATGCACACTTGTAGGAGAAACACTGGTTTCAGTGTGGCTATTCCCAGGCTTGTGTTCATAGTATTGAGGGTTTTACCACTGAAATTCTATTATTCCCACCAGTTGAAACAGGGGCTGAGTTCTGGGCACAGCATTCAAGTTTGAGCTATTCAAATAAACTAAGACAAGTGGATGTAAGATCTTAGCACACTGAAATTTTTCACATGTTCTTGACATTTCCACTGAACTCCCTCTGACATTTCATTTTCAGAGCTGGAAATGTGATGAATACATACTCTCCTTCCATGAGATTTTAGTTTCACTGATACCTTTAGTTATAAAGCCTGGAGAATGCAGTGAGAGGTTGGTATGCAGAGAGCTGATAACTTTTAAGAGTGTCATCTGAGCCTATGTGAATTACTGCTTTTCAACCTACTGAATGGAAGTAAAGGAATTTTAAAAAACAGTATCAAAGGCAATGTTGCCAAAACTTACTCACTAAAGTGTCCTGCATAAACACATTTTTTGGTTAGTTTAAATCAGAGGTTTAAGAATGTAGAATGCAACAATGAACCTTTCAGGGTCTCCAATTTTGCATAGCATGTATGAATTTTATTATCCTATTTGCCTCACCTGCCAAAGGCTTACCATATTTGGGAAAGGCTGTGAGTGTGTCTACCTGGACTTCAGTAAAGCTTTTGATACTGTCTCCCACTGCATTCTCCTGGAGAAGGTGGCAGCTCATGGCTTGGAAAGGTGCACTCTTCACTGGATTAAAAACTGGCTGGATGGCCAGGCCCAGACAGTGGTGGTGAATGGACTTACATCCAGCTGGTGGTTGGTCACAAGTGGTGTTTTCCAGGGCTCAGTGTTAGGGCCAGTTCTGTTTATCAATGATCTGGACAAGAGGATCTAGTTTACCCTCAGTAAACTCACAGATGGCCCAAGTCGGGCAGGAGTGTTGATCTGTAAGGTTCTGCAGAGGGATCCGGACACGCTGGATCAATTGTCTAAAGCCAGTTGTATGAGGTTCAACAAAGCCAGGTACCGGGACCTACATTTGGGTCAGAACAACGCCCTGCAGTGCTACAGGCTTGGGGAAGAGAGCCTGGAAAGCTGCCAAGAGGAAAAGGACCAGGGGGTGTGGTCAACAGCTGGATGAACATGAGCAAACAGTGTGCCCAGGTGGCCAAGAAGGCCAAAGATGCCCACACAGAAATAGTGTGGCCAGCAGGATCAGGGAAGTGATAGTCCCCCTGCACTCAGCACTGGTTGAGATGCACCTCAAGTCCCATGTCTGGTTCTGGGCCTCTCACTTTAAGAAAATGAGGAGCATGTCCAGAGAAGGGCAACGAAACCTCTGGGGGGGCAACAAAGGGTCTGGAGCACAAGTCATATGAGGAGCAGCTGAGGGAGGTGTTTAGCCTGGAGAAGAGGAGACTTGGGGGTGACCTTATCGCTCTCTACAACTACCTGAAAGGAGGTTGTAGCCAGGTGGTGGGTTGGTCTCTTCTCCCAGGCAACCAACAACAGGATGAGAGGAAATGGCCTCAAGCTGTGGTTCAGGTTGGACCTTACTAAGAATTTCTTCACTGAAAGGGTGGACAAGCATTGTAAAAGGCTGCCCAGGTAGGTGATGTAGTCAACACCCCTGCAAGTATTCAAGAAACAACTGGTCATGGCATTTAGCTATGGTTTAGTTGAGATAGTAATGTTCAGTCAAAGGTTATACTCGATCTTGGAGATCTTTTCCAATCTTAATGGTTATATGATTCTATGAGTCTAGTGTCAGCCTCAATGGGGTCATGTCAAGACTGATTAAGTGATTTTTATAAAACTCTTCCATAATGATAAATTAATACTAAATTAGCAATCAAATTCTCATTTTAAAGTAGCTGAGAAATCCAAAAGCATATTGACAAGCAAAAAGTGGAATCTCATCTGGCCATATGCAGTTGAACTGCCATCAAAAGTAAAACCTGAAATTTTTCATAGAAGCAGCACTGAAAAACACAGTTTGCTTTCTTAGCTTGCTAAATGAACTGACATGTTCCTACTGCTGCTGTATATACTTCCACATGAATCTCGTTGTCATCTGAGCAGTAAAACTGAAAAAACCTAGGTGGATATTAACATTTGAAGTTTTATTTTAAGCTCATTCTTTGTGTATGGGCAGTGCTTTTCATCCCTATGCTTTACAGACAGCTAGGAAAAATAAATTCAGCATCAGAGCCAATATATGTTTTCCTCCATTTGTCAGTGGTACATGTACAGCACAGACAGAAACAGCAACTCACTAATGTCAGAAAGTCAGATTATGAGCAGGCAGCCCCAGATATGAGACACAAAGTTATTGTTCTTCTACAGCAGTTCTTTAATTCTCTGTCAATAAAGAGATTGGGAATGACTGTGCTGGCTGGTAAAAAAGCTGAAAGATGCACTGGACCATCAGCTTTCACCAGCTGCTGCTGGAGTTCATAACAGGAAAAGGATTCCAAGGGATGCTCAGCAAATATCACGTTAGGTTCCTCTGACACATACTTTACTAAAGAGAAAAAAAAATTAAAAATTATATTTTTACTGTAAAATAGATTATTTCTCCAATAGTAAAAGTGTGTCTTGATGCATAATTTTATGTCATTCTACTGAAGTTTAATGGTTTGGATTAATTTTATCACTAAAATTGCTTTTCATGTGATGGAGCTAATGCATATATACTTAATTTTCATTTTACAGATCTCTATCTTACATGATGGCACATATTTATCTTTGTTTTCCAGACCTGTTGTTCAGCAGTTATTCAATAATTTTATGAAACTGTTCAGCATTTGCCAGGTTTTTCATATTTCACCCTTCAAGAGTATAATGGCAAATATTTTTTTCTCCATATTTTACTCTTTTAAAGAAAAAATATGGGGCTGCTCTCAATGCTGGCAGTTTAATATACCTTGGTTTAAGTGAACAACAGAAAACAATGTATGCAAAGTTCCACAGGGAGGAAATTTCTTCCATTATTTTCTTAACAACCTAGCTTCTAGAATAGCATGAGACTCTTATCAAAACACACAGAGCTTTGATTTTAGGAGAAATGATAAAAATTCATAATATTTAACATGACCTCAACTCTATGGTTACTTTTGAACAAATGAGGGCTGAATAAGAGAATCAGAAACTGGAACTAGGAAGAACCTCAGAAGAGGCATTTGATCTTTCCCTCTTCAGTATGGAAACGAGGAAGAAGAGAAATGAAAATGAAATGAAAATGAAGAAAATGAAATTAAAAAGAAGAGATTTTTACAAGCTTCTTTATATTTATCGTAGACATACATTGCTAAGTAAGAAATTAGTTTTGTTGTTGAATTCATCTTTAAACTGAAATTATTTCAATAAGTGACACAGTAATGCTTTGTTATAGAAGATATTTTAAATGCTGTGACTTAAAACAGCTCTGCATAAGCATGAGAAATGTGCCAGGTCTTGGTTTCGTTCTACTGGTGAGACAGCAGCTCCCAAGGTAGCAGCAAGGGAGGGAAGCACAAGGCAAATATCAGATAGGTGCTGAATGGTCTCAAAGGTGGCAGCACCCTGTCAAGCGCATTGGTATTCATGTCCAAGCACGGACACAGACCTAGCTGTCACTTTTTAGCATCTTCATGCCTCCCAGACCAACTACCAAAAATTACACTTTCAAAATGACACACTAAAATACATGGGCTGTTGTTACCACCGGGCCCTGAAGGTGAGGGTAACCCAGGTTCTTCATAATCTATCCCTTGGGGCAGATTAGAGTAAAATAACACTGAATGATGTTTGTAAATATATACATATATATATATAGGGTTTATTTTAGAAAAATTTGGTTGCAATCTAAAGCAGGTATGTACAGATGTTTTGATTTTTATTATCTATAGTAATATGGCAATATAAAAGCATAAAAGTAACAGAAAATGTGTAAGGGAAAAAAGAAAGAGAAAGAAACGATAAGAGCAGAAAGCTATATGGTCACCACCTGTGGATCCAGCAATGAGACTTCGTTGTTGCAATCTCAATGTCCCTTGATGGAAGTGATGGTCACAATCTTGATCCATCGGAGTGGGGAAAGCCCAGGAAGCACAAAGTCCAGTGTTAATATTACGCTCAGGCTTGATAGGAATGCCCAGATACCTTCCCTGAGGTGGGGAATTTCACACTGTATGATGTAATACTGTGGATCACCAGACACTTTGGAAGTCTTTGATGGTTTGTGATACCTGTTAAGACATTATAGCTGCCTCTCACATAGGCCTAGTTGAGCCAATTTGGCCCATCAGCAGGGGTGAATACCTTCAGGTCTATATGTGAATATCCCAGTTCTTCCTTGGAGGGGAGTTTTTACATCTGTGAAGTCCTTTCACATTTGTGTAAGGACTTCGGCATGATAAAAAGCACTATCCCACCTTGAAGGATTTGCCTCTTACCAGCCTCTTCCCTTATCTTGTTCCACACCCAGCTTGTAGCCTCCGGTGGCGGATGTGCACCTCCTCTGCACTTGGGTGGTGACTTTGCACATTGTTAGCAAACCAACCTGCTGATTGTTTGAGGTATTAGCAGTCCAGCCTCTGACAGTTGTCTTAGAATCAATAACATCAGGAGCTGCCGTCCATCATGGCTAGACTTCGCGAACAAAGATTTAGGAAGGCTCTATCCACGTTTGTTACAAGTGCGCTGGTGGCTAATGAGGCCAATACCAGATAGACATGCCCGATTGCAAAAGGCACAGCAGAAAGAGTCCTTAGGTGGTATATTCTGCAAGACACGATTCTTTCTGTATTGTCTTCTCTCCTTGAGAGTGATCCTGCGTGCGTTCTCAAAGGAAACAGCAGCGTTATAGATGGTGTGCCTCCAGGCCTCCCGATTTGAGGCTAGAGTAGACTAGTTATGTTGATCAATATGTTATGTTCTAGAACAAGCAGCAATCACAAGTATTGAGGCCATGTTGCTGAGAACACAGCTCCATTGGGCAGGGCACGTCTCAAGGATGAAGGACCACCGCCTCCCTAAGATCCTGCTTTATGGTGAACTTGCCACTGGCTGCTGCAAGAGAGGAAAAGATACAAGGACTCCCTGAAACAACATCTCAGGCTCAGCCATATTGATCAACATAACTAGTTGCCGTCCAGAGCAGTGTTTATTGTGCACAAGGTGTGTGGGTATTACTAGACATTTTCCACTGCTCTACTGAGTGCCCTCATCAGGGGTTTTTTTCTCCCTTGAGGGGACTGTGGGCTTACTATACACAGGACTCCAGCATGCCTTTTCCAATACATATGAGCACATACCTCTTGACGTGCTTTTCAGACAGGATTTACACAAGGCTGGAAGAAAAAATACAAGGAGAGAAAACTTAACCAGAACCTGCCAGGACAGGACTTATTTTTTCTGCTTCACAGATAGCAGTCTCCAGGTAGAAGTGGGGCTCCACTTCATCACATCATCCAGCCATCAACCTCTCATCATTAATAGGCTCCTAATGTTTCATATGAGACTTCAGGGGCAATGCAACTCCAGTGCCAGGCCTGATACTCTGCATTTCTCAAGCAGATTATTTAGCAGAAGTTGCAAAAACTCCTGAAAGAAGTTTTTCTATGGTTGCTCCTTATTCATTAGCCTTTCCACTAATGATGCTGGATCTTGTTCAACAGCCAATTACATCTGCTAGTTTCTGTCTTCTTCAGGAAGCTTTCTTATCCAATTATTTACCTCTGCTGCATCCATCTTCCCAACCAGGGACTGATTAGCCATTATAATATTCATTCCCAGCCTCAGGTTTCCTAGAAGTCTGTACCCACCCAACGTAGGTATTAAAGCTAGATGCAAACTCTAATGTTGCTAAAGGTTTCATATTTGAAAGAGCACTAAAAGACTCTTTTGTTTGCCTTGCTAGAAGATGTTCTTATTCAGAGAGACTTTAAATAGGATTTGAAACATCTTGAGTTTTGTCTTTAAAAATTTGTCTTTTCAAGTGTACCTTTGAAATGCTTCTTTACGTGTGTTTGTCTTGTGTTCTGAGACAGGCTTACATGTACAAAGATTTATTAGTAGGGTGCTTAGTGATGGTATGCATCAACTCTGTAGTAAAGTTTTTTTAAGTGAAAAATACAAACTAAGGGGAGAGAGAAAGAAAACAAGAAAAAAGGAAAACTCTCCAACAATCTGGGAAGAGAAGCAATTGGAATCCTCAAGGGTTGGATTTGATGATCTCAGAGGTCCCTTCCAGCCCATCTGATTCTATGATTTTATGAATAAGCATCTTCCCTGAGCTCCTCTCCAGCACAGCAGGCAAACTTAATCAACCTTTTTCCATAGGGACTATACAATTTACATCAGGACCCACTGAACCCTCCTATTGTTTTTTGCTTCTGGCGCTGTTACTGCTGGCTGGAGCACACTTTCACCTGGGGCTGGTGCTGCAGACTAGGTCGTTGATAAAGTATGTTCTTGTGCATTATTGGGTCCCTATAACATAATCCAAAAGCTACAACCAAGGGCAGGGAAAGGAAAGGGAAAAATTCTGGAATAAATTTCTTTCTCAAGAGAACCCACCACAGCAAAGCTGCCAGGGTTTGCAGGAATAAGGCCTTGAGAATAACAGCATAAGAAAAACATCATGAGAGCAATAAGGGAAAAACACTGTCACAGCGGCCTGGGTGAAACACTGCAGAGCTTCAAGGCAAAGGCAGACTGCAGAACTGCAGCTAGAAGGGCCCTAGAATTACAAAGGTGAAGACATCTAAGGCACTGAGCAACATCTCTGAGTTTGAAAGATGATATATTGTGCATTCCCTTCCATGGCTTCACTTTTTACTTTTTGTCTGATAAGTGACTGCAGTTTCTTTTCCTCACCTCCTCTGTCTGCTGTTTTGCATTTTCCTTCTCTTTTAACATCTCTGACTGCTCTTTCAAGTGCACTGTCTCTCATGGCTGACACACACATGCCTTGCAGCCAAAACCCAAGGACTTCTGCTTTGCATCGACAAGTACTTTCTTCCTTGTCTTTAGTGGACATTGAAATACAGAAGTATCTCACCTCTAGCAGCAAAAAGTCTCCTTTTTTTGCCTTCTTATTCTCTGAACAGCAAAAGTAATTTTTCCTACTTATTAAATAAAGCACATCTGTTAGCTTTGGAGCCACCTGGCAGAGCAGTCCCTGTTCTCTCTTAATGGCCTCTTTAGTGGTAATGAGACATAGTGAGACATCAAATGCCACAATACCCTGTCATTGCACATCACTTTTTATCTTTGCAGTAGCCTCATATTTGTGATATTTAATAAACTGTCTGCATAACTATAATACCCTGACAATTTCAGTGGTATTTTTAAATTTTCTAGAATTTTTCTTCTCTGCTGGTCTATATTAAGTTTCTCTATGATCAGAGATGTTATAAAAACATGTCTTTAGAATAGTTCTTCTTTCAATAGTTTTTGACAGTGTCCTGCATGAAATGCATGTCTCTGAAATGAAGAGACATGGATTTGGTGGATGAACCACTTAGTGGATAAGAAGTTGTCTGGAATTGGATACACTCAAAGAATTATTGTCAATGGCTGAATGTCCAAGTGGAGACCAGTGATGAATGGCATTCCTCAGGTTGGTATTGGGACTGGGGCTGTTTAACATCTCTGTCAGCAACATGGACAGTGGGATTGAGGGCACCCTCAGCCAGTTTGTCAATGACACCAGGGTGTGTGGTGTGGTTGACACTGGAGGGAAGGGATGTCATCCAGAGGGTCCCTGACATGCTTGAGAGGTGGACCTGTGTGAACCTTGTGGAGTTCAACAAGGTCAAGTGCAAGGTGATGCACTGGGGTCCAGGTAATCCCAAGCAGAGATAAAATCTGGGAGGAGAATGGATTGAGAGCAGCCCTGCAGAGAAGGACTTCAAGGTGCTTGTGGATGTGAAGCCCAACATGACTCAGTAATGTGAGCTTTTGGCCCAGAAAGCCAAATGTGTCCTGGGCTGCATCAACAGCAGCGTGGCCAGCAGGTTGTAAGAGAGGAATCTGCCCCTCTACTCTGCTCTTGGGAGACCCCACCTGGATTGCTGCCTCCAGCTCTGAGGTGCTCAGCACACGAAAGATTTGGACCTATTGGAATGAGTCTAGAGGAGGCCACAAAAACAATCAGAGGACAGAGCACCTCTCCTGTGGAGCTCTTCTCTCAGTAGAGAGAGTCTGAGAGAGTTGGGGCTGTTCATCCTGGAGAAGAGAAGGCTCCAGGGAGACCTTATATCACCTTCTGAAAGGGGCTACAAGAGAACTGAAGAGGGACTTTTTACAAGGACATAGGGTGATAGGGCAAGGGGGAATGGCTTTAAACTGAAAGAGGGCAGGTTTACACTGGAGAGGGTATGTTTGGATATTAGCAAAGAATTCTATACTAAATTTTACGAGTTCGTACTACGCTGTTGGGAACTAGGCGAACTACCATCAGACCTTCAAGATGCAGTCATCATCACCCTATATAAGAAGAAAGGAATTAAATCAGACTGTTCAAATCACCATGGTATTACTCTGCTCTCCATTGCTGGCAAAATCCTGGCAAGAATACTCTTGAAGAGACTAATACCTGCTATAGCAGAAATAATTCTACCTGAAAGCCAATGTGGTTTCAGAGCCAACAGGAGCACCACAGACATGGTGTTTCTTCTCAGACAACTGCAAGAGAAGTATAGGGAACAGAACAAAGGTCTCTATGTTCTGTTTGCTGATCTCACCAAGGCTTTTGATACTGTGAGCAAGAAAGATCTATGGCATATTTTGGAACATTTAGGTTGTCCCCCGAAGTTCCTCAAAATGATCATCTCACTCCATGAGGATCAACACGGCCAAGTCAGATACGGCAATGCACTCTCTGAGCCCTTTCTAATAACCAATGGTGTGAAACAAGGCTGTGTTCTCGCACCAACCCTATTCACAGTCTTCTTCAGCATGATGCTCCAAAGGGCCACGGCTGACCTCGAAGATCAGGATGGTATCTACATTCGATACCGTACTGATGGAAGCCTATTCAACCTAAGGCGACTGAAGGCCCATACTAAGACCTTAAACCACCTTGACTGGGAGCTGCTTTATGCTGACGACACCGCCCTTGTTGCCCGCACAGAAGCAGCTCTGCAGCGTTTAACATCCTGCTTTGCAGATGCTGCTGGGCTCTTTGGGCTGGAAGTCAGATTAAAGAACACAGAAGTTCTCCATCAACCTGCACCTCAGGAAGTCTTCCATCATCCCCATATCATCCTTGGTGAATCAGAGCTCAAATCAGTTCAGCATTTTAATTACCTAGGCAGCCTCATCTCCTCGGATGGTAAGATCGATGGAGAGATAGACAACAGGTTAGCGAAGGCATATAGTGCTTTCGGAAAACTCCATAAAAGAGTTTGGCGAAATAAACACTTGAAGAAAAGTACAAAGATCAGAGTTCACAAAACCATAGTGCTGTCTACTCTGTTATATGGATCTGAATCATGGGTCATCTACCGACACTACCTGCGACTCCTAGAACGCTTCCATCAACGCTGCCTTCGTACAATCCTAAACATCCACTGGTCAGATTATGTGACCAATACATCCGTTCTTGAACAAGCAGCAATCACAAGTATTGAGGCCATGTTGCTGAGAACACAGCTCCGTTGGGCAGGGCACGTCTCCAGGATGAAGGACCACCGCCTCCCTAAGATCCTGCTTTATGGTGAACTTGCCACCAGCTGCCGCATGAGAGGAGCCCTGAGGAGAAGATACAAGGACTCCCTGAAACAACATCTCAGCCATGGCCATATTGATCACCATAACTGGTCTACTCTGGCCTCCAATTGGGAGGTCTGGAGACATACTATCTATAACACTGCTGATGCCTTTGAGAAAGCACGCAGGATCACTCTTGAGGAGAAAAGACAACACAGAAAGAATCGTGCCCTGCAGAATTTACCACATAAGGAGTCTTTCTGCTGTGCCTTTTGCAACCGGACGTGCCTGTCTCCTATTGGCCTTTTTAGCCACCAGCACGCTTGTAGCAAACGTGGGTAGAGACCTCTCCCAAATCTTCGTTCGTGAAGCCTGACCATGATGATGATGAGGAAAGAATTCTTCACTATGAGGGTGCTCGAGACCTGAAGACCTAGGAAGGGAAACATCCCACTGGCTTGTGGATTCTGTCAGTGGGAGAAGGCAGTGGCTTTCCAACGTGTAAATCTGAAACATCTTAGAAATAGGGTGCTGTCTCATGAGACTGGAAGCAGCAGTTTTATTAATAGCTATTATTATTTCCTATTTATGGTAGGCAGCTTTTAAGGACTGAAATACAGACTGTGGTCTGTTAGGTATCCCTAACAAAAACAAATGTAGGAAAAGACAGTCCATAAGCCCACAGATTTTAAAAATAAAATAAAAAGATCAGCAACATATCAGGTGTGATGGAAAAAAAGAAATAACTCTGTAGTTAGTGCTTTAGCTTGTGAAAAATGTACAAATAAATGCCAGGAAGAAGAAATTGGATAGCACAATAAAGAAGATGAAAGGTTCTGGGGGGAAAATCAAGTAATTGGAGCATGAAAACACAATACTGGTAATTAATACAAGGAGGCACAGGTGAAAAAAAAGCTTACAGGGGAAAAGAATACATAAGTCACTCAAGCTGTGCAGAGTCAGAGTGCAAATGAAAATTCAGTAGCTAACACAAGGAAAGGAAAAATCAAACTGCGGCTGGAGGAATTTGAGATGTGCATTGACAGCACAACTGCGAGTAGGCAGATCTAAAAGACGGATATATCTTCCTTTCTCTGTGAGGTCATGCAAGGACACTGCCAAAGAAAATGGAAAAAACCAAGATCCTTAAGAAAAAATAGAAAGGAACACAAAACCACTGAGCACACAGCCTATTGATTATAAATTTCTAGAAACCATAGAGCCCATTAAAAATCATAGACAAAAAATATCATCTAAATCATATTGAAGATCTATTGAAGATAAAATTGGACTGTTCTGAAAACAACCAGATGACATCTTATTAAGAAGCTCAGAATTTCCTTTTTTTTTTCCTCTTTCTCTCATTTTCTTTTTTTTTCCCCTGCGGGCAGAAGACTTCTTCTCATCAAAACAGCAAATGAAGTAATTTTGCCCTTCCTGCTTTTGTAAAAATGGTTGGGTAAGAAGGCAGAACAGCATTACTCACAGGAGATATTATTTCTACAATAATGAAAGAAAATCAGTTTTTCTCATTAATCTAACTCAACCAAGGAAAATGTCAAAGTTTACCTGTGATTTTGGCAGGCACTTCTGAATAGTGACTGTTTGGAATTCTTCTCTATTTTCCCCTTTTGAAAAGGTCTCCTCTTCAGCATTTAACCAAACAAGGAGAGGAATGACATTTATGTATGGAACTCCTAGTGCCTCCTATTTGTAATATTTTTTTAAAATCATTACTACATCTTAAATATCTGCTATCTGCCTTAGCCTCTTTATATCTTTCTGTCTCTTAAGAAGCACCTTGTTTATAATAATGTAAGCTCAAGAATCAGTTGATTTTAAAGCAAATGCTTGATATATATTGATACTTATTAATGTAGGCTGTCCATATTTAAATACTCCTACATCACTGAATCAATGTGGTTACAGGAAAATGTCTTAAAGCATTTATTCATTCTGTGCAGCGAGGCTCATGAGGAAATGAAATTTTAGTGACTAACTGCTTTAAACAGTAAATAGAGGAAATTCAAACTGTCATTTAAATAGACCCTCTTGTGAAGAAATACTGCTGTAATGTTCGAGAAGTCTGCTGCATTATTCCCATCTGATACACAGATTTGCTGACATACAGTTGACTTAATATGACACTTGGCAGAAAAGCAGCAAACCATTTAAAGAATCATTTAAGTCCTTTCTAGGAATTTAAGTAGAAGAAAATAAATAGAATAAAGAATGTTCATAAGCTGAATTGTATCATGTAGTTAGTAACATTGTGTGTATTTCATTTCAGTCTCCTGTTCTTGACACTGTGAAAGTGCTAATCAGAAAGACATTGGAAGTAAAATAGTGCCTTCACTGAATATTTAAAGTGCAATATTGCAGCCATTTTTAAGATCTATTTTTAGGAGAAATGCAAAATAGGCATCTACTTGCCACCTGTGCAGTGCACCTACTCTGGTGTTTTGGTGTGTGTAACAGTTTAACTTCTAATTACATGGGGCATGCTCAGTTTGGATGAGAGCACAGCATAACGAAATGAGGTGGCATCACAGGCAATTTAAGCTCTATGAGTTAATTAAAGCCTTGAGCTCCATGTGCATGTCAGGCAAGGAACATGGCAGCAAAATTTGTGAGAGCTGTGCTGAAGCTCTGCTGCAAGCTGGGAGACAACAGAAAAAGAGTTTACAGATAGAAAAATACAGCAGACACATCACATCCTTGTGTACTTTTACAGGAACATTTACGAAGTGAATCAGGGTTCATTAGACCTGAAAGGGATGCTGTGAAATTTGGTTTATGTCATGATATTGCCATGATACAAACCTACTTTGAGGGAATCTGTTTGAAAGAAGTATTTAAGATCAGAAAAGCTGACAGGTGTGGATGCAGCACTTAACATGGAGACCGCAGTATATACCAGATTTTGTAGCAGAGCAGAAAACTAGTTCTAGTTCAGTTTTATCATTTTCATATATATAATTTTCATTTCTGGCGAGCAAATTTTCTTTTTTGGAGACCACAGAATCTTTCTATGGTTTCTTAAGATACATCTTTCCTCTGTATTAAAGTATATATTTTATGCATTTAGCATGTCAAATCAGTCACACAGTTCTACCTAATCACCATTTGCTGAATAATTTTTACATTACAAACCACTCCATTAATTTTCCTGAGTAATTGGAAAGCGTAATGAAAAGTTTTACAAAACTGTTCCCCTACGACTAGTTCAGCATCTTGCCATTCTCAAATCCTCTAAAGCTAGGGAACACTTCTTCCAGAGCTTTAGAGCAGTCCCTATAATGTTCTATTTATATTCCTACATGGCCTTATCACTGTGGCGTCTGACATCTCCCAGGCCCCTATTACATGATACAGCTGCCTTACTTCAGTCACAATGCTCTCACATAATTTTTCTGCTTGGAAGAAATGGTAGGATGTTATTTTTGAGTTATTTAAAACTACCTGGTTTGTGTGATTATTTTTAGCCAGAGAGGTGCCTCTTGCACAGGGAAAACAATGCTTTGAAGAAATTCTTCATTCCATAAGGCACTTATTGTATAA
Source organism: Neopelma chrysocephalum (assembly GCF_003984885.1). Lineage (NCBI taxonomy): Eukaryota > Metazoa > Chordata > Aves > Passeriformes > Pipridae > Neopelma > Neopelma chrysocephalum. The sequence continues at coordinate 2,615,639 of NW_020897742.1, read as the reverse complement.
CTGCAGACCATTACAAAACCCAGGGCCTAAATAAATGCCTACCTCACAGACCAGGACTGCATTTTGCCAGGTCCTGAAACCAAACCACTGTCAAAGACTGAGCTGTTGGTAGCTATGGAGAAATATTAGCTGTTCATTGACAGAAGTCATAGAAATCTTAGGAAAAATAAATTTCTGGTCATGTTCTAGAGAGTTCAGAAGTATAAACTCAGAGTTACAGTCACAATGACAGATTATCTCTATAAGAAAATAAGGGGAAATCTTAATAAATACTTGAAGAGAGTGAAACATGATGTTTATGTTATATATTAGCAACAATAATGTGAGAAAATATACATAAAGTACACTACCAAATTTCCAGTGATAGCTTTCGTTTAAAAACTATTCACAAAGTTCTAAGTACTACTTCAGATTTGCATACATCACATATTGGTTTTACTCAAATATTGTATGGTGTTCTATCTCAGAAATTTGACTGAGAATACTTTATTTCTATTTATGAAGATTTTATACACAGAACCCCAAGATGTGACATTTTCTGGACAGACCTCACTCTAGTCGATGCTTCTGTGGAATCTAGAATGCAATAGTTCTGTCTCAGTGCCTCCCTGCCAGATAAAAGCTTGCAAAAATTTAAGGGAACATGAGTTTCCATTTATTATATATTTCTAAATGAGTGCAAACATAGCAGACTTACCGAAAATAATCATCAATAATGAAAGTTTCCAGAAATAAAATTTATTTTCTTTTTGTTCATTCATTTTACCTTCAGACAGCCATTTCCACAAACCAATTTCACCATCAGTAACAGACACAGTCATCAAGAAGCTAAGTAACAGAATTTTTAAGTATAAATGAGCTGATCTAGAATGAGTAAAGAGCTCAATGCTTCCTTGCCAAGTAGAAAAAGCACTGTAAAAGCTCCCTGCCACTGCTTAATCTAGTATTAGTGTCTAAATCTTGAAAAGAAAGGGTTGGAAAAAATTTTTAAACACAGTCCCTATCCCATATAGGCATTGTGCCAGCGCCATGTATAATCATCATAAAACATAAGAGTGAGTCACAGGTATTACTGAATACCCCTTCCAAAAGCCAAGGTTGCCCTCTCTTCTGTATTTGCTGTTGAAGTCAGGTCAGATAAGTGAACACATCAGTGAAGAGGATGGCAGCAGGGGGCTCATCACCATTGTCTGAGTCAATCTTCTCAGAACAGGAGTTACCGCTCCAGGCTGCTTTTGTCCATTTGGTCAGGAAGGAGTTTTAAAAACTGCAGTGATGCCCCCTAAGTATTATTAAAGTCACAGTGATAAGTCACATTTTCCTCTTGTTCCACCCACTGCCCAAAGAGAAAGCAATGGCATTCTCTCTCTGGTACATGTCACAGTTTGCTGCCAAGAGCTCTGTCTCATGCAAACCCATAGTCACATTTCATCACACTTTGAGCACAAAGTTTTCATCATACAGAAGCAGTCAAGCACTACGTAGATTCTTAGTTTTCTTTCTCACAGGGCCCCACCACAAATCATGAGCTTTTATGTAAAACCCTGCAACAAACTTGGAGGCAACAGTCACACCTCTTGCTGGTCACTGCTCTGAGCTTGCCATTTCCAGAGTCTCAGATCTCCTTGGTACAGCTGACCTTGAGAAAGCACTTCCAGTGAAATTATATTTATGCTTTTACAGTCCAAAGAAAAGCTGCCAGTAGCATGATGTTCCACAAGCCATAAGGCCAAGAAGTGGATAAAAGCACTGTTGCATTTTTCCTTCCTATCCTCTCAAAACAGAGCACTACAGTCAGCTACAACATGGAGAAAAGAAAGAACAAAGGCAATACGGACATTCACAGTCACAGCCTGCATTGATGGTCCCAGGAAGGCTTTCAGATAGATTTCTTCCAGGACCCCTGTGAAAATGGTCCCAGTGGTAGTGTTGCCAGAGCTTCCTATCTGCTTTCCTGCCCAGAGTCTGTCAGACACACAGAACAATCAGCCTATTTTTTTTCCTACAATTTAATTGCAATTTGTAGCTGTGGTACTAAGCTATAGGTAGACATACATTGAACATATATTATTCTGCAGCAAGTCCTATAATCACTCCTTCCTCCTCTTGCCTGATGAATTCTTGCTCTGTAGAAAATAAATTATCTTTGAACTCCTCTGGAAACTGGAGGAAACACCTGCGCTTGGTACAAAAGGTGATTTCCCACCATAGCTGTTAATGTTAATTAATGGCCTGTCTTCGCGAACGAAGATTTTGGGAAAGGTCTTTTACCTTTCAAGCCTGCGCAATGGATTTTTTAGGTGAGACACAGCTTGTGCTGAACTGAGCCCACCCTTTAATCCTAAGGTTCATCTGCCGGGGCCAAGCGAGCTTGGACAATGGCAGTGAGGTCCTCAGGACATAGGTTTGTTTAGAGTGACCTTCTCATAGATGGATGGCCTCACAGGGCTAACGAGCTCCATCTGCCCAGGGGACCTGGAATCGAACCTGGGTTGCAGCGGTGAGAGTGCTGCATCCTAACCACTAGGCCACCAGGGGTCTCACCACCATAGCTAAGACACAAATAAATAACGGCAGCTTGGTTACCCTCCCCCAGACACCAGCTTAGAAAAAAAATCTGCTTTTCTTCAGTATAAAAAGCAAAACCATAAATAACCTATTGAAAGGGACCTGTCTTCCTTTAATGTTGAAAAATGGTTTATAGATATATATTATATCTATAGTTTCATTATCTTTCTCCCATCTTCTTTTTTATTCCTCTTAAAGGACCTCCGAGCTCACTGCAGAAGCTGTTTTTCTTATTAAAAAGAGTGAAAAAAGTCACAAAGTGACAAGTCCAGTTTTATAAGGAATTCTGTCAGTCCTAATCTGGAAGGAGGTGATGAAAGAATTTGGGCTACTTCTGTTCTTTTTAGGTTCTATAAAAAAAATCAAAGCACCTGAGTCTGAAGGCTTAATAGGGCATAAAGCTGCAGCTTACGCAACCTTCCTAGAGATTTTCCACTGATATTTTCTGTTAAGCAGTTTAGCTACATAGTTGCAATGTAAACTTTATACTGTTTATGTATGAGAAATGCCCAAGAGGAAAAGCCTTTTTGGCAAAGAAGTACAGCAACCAAATTTGTTCAGCCCTAGATATGTAGATTCATCTTCCTTTTCATGCTGCAAGAAAATAATTTTGTCAGGCTGCCTACAAATACCCAGGAAGAAATCCCACCACAAAAAGTTCTGATTCCTATTTTGTAACTAAAAGCCCAAAAGATCTGTGTTTTTTAATATTTTTCTTTTTTTTTTTTTTTACTTTATCAGGGTGGTGTTGGGTCATGGGTTGGACTTGATATTCTCAAAGGTCTTTTCCAACCTGGTTGATTCTGTGATCACTCTTAACATGTGGGATAAGCACAGGAATGAGACCTCACAACTCTTCCAAGGCAAAGGTTCTATTGAGAGAGAAAAAAAGGTCAAATGGAAAAAGCTTTGATCTTCGTTCACATTTTAATGCTTCAAAGGGCTGCACAGTTTACATGCTGTCAGCTGTGAATTCTTCTTATCCTCTTTGCTAGTAGTCTCCTGGAGTTCAAGGAATGACTGAGAGTTTTTAACTTGATGGGATGGAGAGGGCTGATAGGAATAGAGCTCTTGGTTCCTCCAGAACCAGACACGAAGCCTTTCTTTCTTCTCAAGCCTCTCTTCCACACAGCTTTTATCAATGTGCTTCTAAATTCATTTCAAAACACTGTTCGTGTTTGATATTCAGCACTCAAACTGCAGGTCTGCAAGCATGAAGACTACTTTCTTATGTCTGCCCCCAGGGCTGAGACCCCCCTGTCCCCAGGGGAATACAAGCAGTCTCGCTGGAACAATTTTTATGCCAGTTTTATTCCACGAGCTGCCAGAAACATAGTTTGACAGCTCTTACCAGGAATTATGAAGATGAGTGTGCCGAAGATGATTCACAATATTCCTCTCTAGCCCTCCTGTGCATGAGGGAGGATGTGTTGCCCTTTTCACAGCAACTTCTGCAAATTGCACTTGCCCCAGGATCTCCCACTGGGATTCTGGCACGATTCTTCTCCCACTCTGTCTTCCACCAAGACGGCAACTCCTGGCAGAGCTTTTCTCCGCTCCATGTGCTGTACAACTTTCACTTCTCAGACCACCTCTTAGTTTTATGTATGACACCACTTCCTTTTCGTCACCAGCCCTAGTTTTCTTCTTTATATCTGTAACTGAATTCAATGTATTTCTGGTTCTGTTCCTCTCCCTTCCTGCGTAATAAAGATTGCCTTTTGGTTTTGGGTAGCCCTAGGCCATCCAGTATGTTTATAATAAATGGAAGTTCTTATTTTCTGAGGAAATAAAACATAAAATTCCTTTTCATCTGCATAATCCTTCCCAGTTTCAAAAATATACTTTGTTTCAGAAATGTTAAAAATAATTTACAGTGATAGAAATTCATGACAGAACATTTTCAAGTAGCCTAGCTTCAGTGTCCCATCCCCTACCTCCAACTTTGTATGTTCACCCCTCTCCTTTTTTAATTTTGCAGTTTGTTAAATATTTGTATGTATCTCAAGTTTTTTACATACATTAGTATTATACAGGAGTTTCTTCACAGAAGAATAGAAGATAATATTGTGTTATATTATTGTTATAGAGTTGTACAAACAAGTTATCAAACAGTTTAAATCCCTCATCTATTAAAATTTCATAAGCTTGTGATCAGTGGACCCCTAATATATCATTACAGTATTTTATCCGTTTGTTGCTTACATTTTTAATGCAACTTGACTGCTCCTATTTTTTCAAATGTAAACCAAACCAAAACTTTTATTCCAATATCTTTCTTAAATATAGGTGTCACACAATAGAAAACCTGGGGATCACCACTGATGACAAATCCTTAGTTGAAACACTCTGTCCCAGTTCAAGGGCATAAAAAGACTAAGCGTCCCAGTTTGCCTGGCTTTGCAGTGCAATTTGTTACTCTCTTTTCTGAGTGCAGAAGTGCTTCATGACCTTCCATACTTCCTGAATTTTCTGAAGTTTGAAGAAATAGCCTCTGCAGTGCATGATAAGTTTACTTATTTTGTCTCCAGCAATCACTGTTACGTCCGTCTGAAATTTACTTGGTAGCACTTAATCAGCAAGGTAGATTGATTAAAAAAATCTATTCAATGTGGTGTTGGAAATTAGTCAGACTAAATCCACAAAAAATGGCCTGTAGGTAATGCACCTAAATCATACTTGAAAAACTATAATCATGCATCATCTATTTAACCTGGCACTCCAGCTCTAAGCAGGAGACATCTAAAGGTGTTCGGCATCTGCTGCAGGACCAAGGAGAACATGGAGTTCTAGTAGTTTTTACTGTTTAGTGTCATCCCTCATTTTTTGTTTCTGAAATTACAAGGCCAAGCTCATAAAATCTGATGTACTGTATTGCCAGACCTCTTTGTTAGAAATATGAAGTTGACTTTACTACCATAAGTGATAAAAAGCATATTTGCAAACCTCTGCCAAAAGAACTCAGACAAATCTATTTTCTGTTGAACTAAGTGCAAGTCTAGCAATTCACAAACTGAAATCTGCTCATGTTTCTGTTTCAGAGTTTGTTTTGAGACAGAATTGTTTCCTGAAATGTGTCTTTAATTGGGACATATTAAATTCCTGTGTTGCATCTCTGCTAAAGAGAATTCATTGCACAGCTTTATAGACATAACAGTTTGAGATGTTAGGGCACATCAGGCATTTTTCAGGATCAAGTTTTTAGGGACAAGGATAATGAGATTAAAGATATTTTTATCCTTTTCTACAATACATGGACAACTTAAAGATTGTCAAATATTTTCTTGATACTATCCAGTTAAAAGCCTAAAAGCTTGTTTCTGCAGGAGGGAGAGGAAAAATATTTCAGTACTAGTGGAGGTTTAGTATAACATAATGGGATTTGGTTTTTCTTCAATGGCTTTGGCGTTTTATTAGGAATGGAAGCAAAAGAATTGTTCTTCCTCTGAAATCTGTGGATGAATATGTTGAGAAAAAAGTGGATATTTAAGATCATAGGACAGTTTCCTGATCCTTACAGGCTATAGCCACAAGAAAGTCTTGCAATCTTTTTTTCTTTCTAAGGCCTTTGGGATACTAGGAGGGGATAAATTTGTGTATGCGGGACAGTGCAGATCTGGGGCTTGGCAAAAGGTATATAATGTCGCTGAAGAGGGAGACAAGATTTTTTGGTGAAATATTCCTAAAATAACAGGTCTCTTAGAATATGTGTTTCCTTATCTTAGGAAGGGTCAGTTTATAACTTGAGATCCCATTTTTAGGAGAGATTTTAAGGGGCATTTACTCTATTCTCCACTTAGTTTGCTGACAGTAACAGAAAAGCTCTCCAATGCACAGGCCAAAAACTTAAATTTACTGAATTTATTGATTTGCTTCTATCCATGGAATAATTGTATCATAGGATTTATTCTCTCTTTTGTTACTCTATTTGATAAACTCCAGTATATCACTCATCTTCACATCAGAAGAAGGAGTCAAATATACTCAGCTATGAAAGCAGGAGATGAAGGTGCCCAGTTTATATTATCAGAACTGGACATCATTCCTAATTCATGAGCTAGAGATATGGGCTTCTGAACAGACTGTAGGTGCTGTAAATACTCATTTACATTTGGGAAGACCATAAATATCCACTCGCGCTTGCATGAAAAATGGGAAAAATGGGTAGAGCCCTTCCCAAATCTTTGTTCGCGAAGCCTAGCCATGACCAAATATCCACTGTAGTATGCAATAAAAAATGTTTTCCTCACGTTTTTTCATCTGCTCTCTGGATTCCAAAATTAACAGTTTGTGCTTGAGGGTTGGCCATCCAAAGTCCTGTGTGCATACCTTGACTGAAAATTTATATTTCATTCCTTAATGACTTAAAATGAATACAAATATCCAAGATAAGAGCAAAGCCATTTCCTAGTGTACCACCTCAATTCAGTATCAACAGCTCTCATGGCTTAATCACAAACAGAATCTTCCATACAACTTCCAGGACTTGAGAATGCTTCTTTTAGCATTTACTCAACTAGAAAATAAAGACAGTTAAAAAAGTTGAAATCCTTATATTTTAAACATTAAATTAAAAAAATAAGCCCAGAACAAGTATGTTTTATATATATATATATATAAATCTCACAAATTTTAGATTCTTTTCTTAATTTTGAAAGATGTTTAGAGTTCTTAATACTGACAGTTCTTTGTGAAAAAGGTAAAGAGTATCTAGCTACAGGACTGAGTATGCACTGGAAAAGGTATTGTCAAATAGATACTAAATAAGACCCTGCCCTCAAAGAATCTAAAACAAGCAGCTGAAGGGGAAGAGAAATAAAAATAATATCATTTAGAGTAGATAAGATGCATAGGTCTTAACTAGTAGAAAACTACGCATTTTCTAGCTATCTTCAGAGTCCAGAAATCGCTTTTATCTTAGGTGCTCAAAGGGATGTGATAATGCAGATAACACAGGGACAACCTCAACTTGTATCCTTCCTATAGCCCTTCAAAATCTATTTCTCAGAGTGACAAGACACGTGAAGTTTGGGGCCACAAAGCAATACCACCTATTTGTTATGCAATTTCTGGTTGTGGCAGCCTGTGTGAGAAGTCGTCTTTTTCCTGCTCTCCTTGATTAAAGTTAATTCATGCAGCCTGGATGTCTCTACAGAGTTATCAAACAGTCCATTTGTATGGACCTGCTAAAAGCTAACATGAAATTGTCAGGAACAAACCACGTCAAAACAACCTAATTTCTTTCTATGACAGGCTAAGAGGCCTCATGAATAGGAGAAGAGCAGAGGATGTCACATATCATGACTTTAATAAAGCTTTTGACACAGTCTGACATGGCATTTGCATAAGAGAACAAAAGCATCGGAGTGTGGGTGAGGCAGCCCTAGGGTCAGCATGCAGTTGGCTTGAAAATGCTACTTGAAAGAAGATATCATTTGTTTATTGACAAAATGAAAGAAGGTAGCAAAGGAATATGACATGGTCTGTCCTAGATCCAGTACTACATAGTATTCTACTTAATAAGCTTCATAATATTGAAGTTTTGGGTTTGGAGGAAGGGCCACCCCTTTTGAAGGCAGGATTTAATTTCAGAATTATCTTACTAAGCTGAAAAATATAAAAGAAAAATATAGTGTAATTCAAGGCAATTGAATGAATTAACAGAGGAATTATTAACAACATGAATGTAATACTGGGGAAAAACTATTCAGGTACAGGAATATCCAGAAAAAAAAGAAAAAAAGTGAAAACAGATATTGAAAACATTACAGTGTGAAAGTCAAATAAAAAGGAAAGGAGATAAAAGGCTGCCCAGCGACGTTGTGGAGTCTCCTTTTCTGGAGATATTCAAAACTGACCTGGACACAATCTTGCTGTAGGTGAACCTGTTTTAACAGGTTGATTGGACTAGATGATCTCGAGAGATCTCTTCCAACCCCAGCTATTCTGTGACTCTCAGATCCAAATATGTCAATTGTTGCTAGAAAGGGGGAAAATTATGAAATGTTCTTGATACTCTTTGGGATAGGATGGAAGTGTCCTTGTCTTTCAGTGAATCAAATGTTATGGTGCAGCTCATGGGCTGGAGGAAAGAAGCAGGACTGTCTGAGCTCCTTCCAGTCCCTTTTCCTTTGATTTCTCTGAGATGCAGACATACTAATTAGGATTCACATAAGAAATTTACCATTCCGTGGGCAATTTTATGGCTGCCATTACAAGCTGCTTAGATTATGCCATCTTCACACTTTACCTTCCTGCACTTAGTAAGGATCATGTCAAAAGCTACCTTGCTGGAAGAGGAGCAATGAGAAATGGCAAAATGTACTGAGATTGATAGAGATTTTGTGGAGATAGCTCATTATAACTTAAACACCTGAGACTGTAGTGCTATCTGACAGTATGAAAGCAGTGACACTGACAGTACAACTTGTGTTGTATACTTACCTATGTATAAAACTGAACCTTAAAAATTTCCTCTCATGGAAATCAGGATTAGAGTCCTCAGAAATCCCACATACATCTCTCAAACATGTAAGTAGTTCTTTAGTCAATGCCAAACAGGCTTTTTTGTTCTTTTATTACTATTTCACCTTAACAAATACAAACCAAGGTTTAAAATCCAACCTAGACTAGAGGCGGCATGTTTTTAAAGGCACAATATTTTTTCAACATAATATTTCTTATTTAAAAATAACTGTTAAAAAATTTAGTGAATATCCCACTCAGTGGTAATTTCATGGCAAATCAGTTTACAAACAGTAAAAAGCTGAATTTCTGGGTTTGGAATGTCTTTGTAAGATCTTTCAGCCTCAAACAGTTCACTCCAAAAGCATTTTAAGAGCAAAAAAAGCATTACTTATCAACTCTGTAGACTAGCTTGACCTTCTGAACCATGTTACCTTAACTACCTTCTGCCTCAAATAACTTTTCCGTTTTTAAATTCAAGATGTAAACATCTTCAATATTTTAATGCATATTTTATTAAAGAAAAAGTAATAGACTGTGATAAGAACCACTCTAAGAATATATGAATCTTTCTGCAACTTAATAAAAGCCAATGTCCTGACTCACTAGCATTTCAATTCTAAACATACTCATGTGGCTCACATTGCCCTAATATGAGGGTGTCTCAGAGTCAATAAAATATTTATCCCCATAGGTCACAGCATCCTTTAGAGAAATATAACTACTCTCATTTCTCAAGTGAACAACCAGGAGTCTAAATGCATACATTTGTCATTGGAGCACTAAACTCTTAGTTATCTAGCTGTCTTGTTGAATCTCCAACTCTGGTTTAGGTAAGCTGTTTCCCTGTACAAGAGGTGGGAAGGCTTACTTGTACTGCCACTCTAGCATAACAAGCCAGAATACACGAGAGACAAAGTTTGACACAAATTTATATCAAACCCATTGATGTTTTTGTTAAAAAACCCACATATACCTCATAGTGAGAAACCGTGGGCATCTTAGTGTGCAACTCACAAAGCATATGATTTCCTAGAATGAGGAAAAGGGGTTACCTAATGTCATCCATCCAAAACTTAGGTTCCTGGGCTAACTGAATCCTTTTTTGGTTGGGAGGTGAAACTGGAACTGTCGATTTGTCCTCTCTGCAGATAAGAACACTCTCTCTCTTCTGTTCCCTTCAATTTTCATGATAAGCACATTACTTCCACACCAGCTGGGTCTGCAAAAACATTTTAAATCTCTCTTCCTCATGTCCCACATGACTCTTCCTACCTTCAGACCATGAAATCTAATTGGTGACAAAGAGTAACTTCCTCAGTTTGCTATTGAAGCTGTTCTAGTTCCTGCAAATACTAAATCCATGACTATGGAGACTAAAATCAAGGTCTATTTACATCCTCAGCTGAGTGCTATAACCATCACATTGCAGAATCAGTCTCCAGCTCACCATCTGGCTCAAAGATTACTTCAATATTCAGCAGTGTATATCAGCTTTGAGAGCAGAGGAAAGGTGGGTGCCTGTGGAATTTGCTGATATCATTTACAGGGACCAAGAAAATCCAGGTGGTTCTGCAGTTAGATAGCAGGAGAATTTTGAGGACCAATATTTTGGATTTAAGCAACAATGATTGGCATCAAAATCTATTTTATGAACATAGCCTGAAATGTCTTGTTCAAGGTCACACTCTACTGACTTTGTTGCAGAAAAGAGAATTGGTCCTGGGTTGTCTTAGTCCCAAGAAAGCATCTTCATCATGTGCTTTCATTGTCTCCTGAGTGCCATCTTCTCTTATGACATATTATCTTTTCCTCCCTTCACAAATACATACAATTTTGAAGCATTCATAATACAAAACAAAAAACAACAACAACAACAACAAAGGATAAAAAAGCAACTATAGAAAGAAACCTTTCACTACAAATCCTGCTGCTGTTACACCTTAGAATGAAATAAATTATTACAGTCTCACCTAGCCAACCCAGGTTATCATTTCCTTCAACCAATGTCCTTTTCTCCTTTACTATGGATTAAAAACATTTTTATCATTCACAATTTACAAAGCATATTAAAAAGCTTTTTGAATCATCTGTAACAAATATTATATCAAAAAGTTGTAACAACTCTTGCAAGAATATTCAATACAAAAAAGCTCACTTAAGACTGTGAAAAGCAAGCATAAAACCAGGAAAGCTATTCCCAATCTAGAAGAAAACTTCAAGATATTTCTAAATACGAGTGAATCTCAGTGGCCTCAAACTCTGCATTGACTATTTGAAGAGGCATTCCTTTCTTATCATAAGAATAAGCAATTAGAAAGTTGGTCCTTTTTTCTGTGTCTTATTTATATAATTCTGTGCAAATTACTTTTTTCATTTTGCTATTGAAAACATTTTTTTGGCCGTATCCTTGCACTATTGCAGAAGTTTACACATGATTCCAAGTGAGTAATTTTGGGGTTTTCTAATCTTTTGTGTCCATTGGTTCATACTGAAGTTGTATATGTGTCAATAGGGAAGGAAAATCCAGAGCACATCACAGGAATCACTCCAGGATATGAATTTTTTCAGAAAAGAGAGTCTACAGATGCATAAGAAGAGACAAAGTTCTTTCTGTGCTCTATCAGGAAAGAAGAAAGCTTGGTTGGTGGAAGGAAGGTATAAACAATAAACAGGTTGAATGCTCAAATGGGACTTGTTTCGTGTTGTGACCTGATACCCACAGGTTTCACATAAACTTAGTAGCCCTCCTGCATCCTAGTAGATGAGGAGACTCATCCCAGTCAAATTGTCCTTCAGTTTAAGGCTAGTATATTTTAGAGTGTTACAGTCTGAAAAAATAAACACTCATTTGGCTTTAGACTCTAGAGGCACTTGGCTTAACTCCCACTGCAGTTTTTATTTTGGGCAGCTTTTCTTACAGTTTCATAAACCTATGTTACATAAAGGAATTTAATTGTTTTTACATTTGAGCGGCTTCAATGGCTGATATTCATCATACTAGCACCAAAGAGAATTTTATTTAGTCCTTACCAAAACACCAGCATGACTGCCAGCACAGCGTGTAGGCTATATTTACAGATCAGAATTTAGATTAAACTCTTCATCAGCTGTGCAAAGCATAGCATGCTTTTCAAGAAATATAACCGCCAGGTGCAAAGATAATAAATTAGGTAACTTCCATCTTGTGGTCAACCTACTTTCATGGGGTGAGGGTTTAGCTCTCTGCAGGTCTGTTCTCCGAAAGGGGATAGAAAACCTTTAAAATAATCATGTAATTGTAAAGTGATCACCTTTAAGAAACTGATGTATAAATATATATGGATTAAGCTGTGCAGATATGAAGGTCCATGGTACGCAAACCAAATGGTATGTGGGTAAATGCCACTTCCATTTCAAGTACAATATGATGAACTTCCATTTAAGAAGCTTCAGTTCATTTTCTGTGTTACTGGAAAAATACTCAGACTATTCAACCTGCAGGACAACATACAAGGATGGAGATGTCCATCTGACTGACTGCCCTTGCTCTATTGCCCTGTCCTGACAGGAGGGTTCTGACTCAAACAAGTGCATTTGATTCATCCAGTAGTGTATCTGTAGTGAGGGTCTGAGCACAATAGTGTGTAAATGGAGACTGTCTATCCTCATTCATGTATTTTCTATGTGAACAGGAGAGGAAGACAAATGAGTCAGGTTTCATAACAGGCCACTTGCTTTTTGGAAGGAAATATAAGTAAATTCCTAAGGAACAAGCTCCACACAAGGTATTAAACTTTCAGCCTGAAAGCTAAAAGCACAGGCAATTTCCAAGTAAGACAGCAGCAGCCCACATCTAATCAGGCATTTTGAAGATGTGGATTGGACAGTGGGGTCTGTAGGTGCTTTGAGGGAAACGAGTGCCTTTGTGATGCCACCATGCAATGTTACGCTGAGGTTAAAAGAAGCAGAAAGGCTGAAGGATGAAGGAAAACTCACTGCTGTTGAGATAGTCACCAAGGGCTCTAATGGCTTAGCTGCTCCAAGCTCTATTGTGTGGAGACCATGTTGGAGAAACATAGCTCAGAGTATTCCTTTTGGTTCCTTGTGTTAGTTTCAAAAAGGTGTGCTTTTCTGGCCCCAAACCTTGCCTTGCATGACCCCAAAACAATAGGAAATCTCCATCATGGCACACAGCAGTAGGATGGTTGCCGATACAGAGAAGCTGTCAGTCCAAAGCCCATTTTCTGCATGTTGCTGCTGAGGAAAGAGGCAGAAAATCAGACAGAGCTAATCTCCATGTGAGAGGAACATTTATTTAACTCCACATTATGCCCCTGTCCACTGGACCTCAACTGTTGCAAACTTGAGGCAGAGATAACTCCAATTTCACTTATTGTTTTATGTGTTTTTACTCCCCTGGTAATGAGTGTGCTGCCTCTGAGTACCACAGAAAACACGATAAACCCCTCAGTTTTAAAATATTAGCTGTACCTTTGTCCAGAATTCTCATATGATATCTACCTAATTTCCAGTGCTCTTCTTTGAAATGGAAAATATTGCATACTTTTTAACTATTAAAGCCTTCTGATTCTTTTAAGAAAATAACCTTTAAGCAGCAGTCACAGATTATTACCTTTTTAATATATATCTCTTTTTCATACCTTCTGTATTCACTATAGCAATATTAAATGTCAGCATTGTGATATTCCTTCAACAATGCATATTGCTGACTTCCTCAGTTGAAATACAATGTGTCTAACGGGCTCTATTTAGGTTTTGATAAAGAAAAAAGAAAATAAAGAACAAATAGGCTGCTTCTCTCTGTCTCGTTTCTTTTAATATTTTGCTAGGAGGCAAACAAAACTGAGCCTTACTTATCCAGACCTCTGCCCTATTGTGTCTCTTTAAATTAGATTTGCTGCAATGCAGTATTTTGTTTACTCTCTTAGAAATGAAGGACAGTGCTAAGTTGCTACAGACCCAGAGACTGCAACACACAGTCTGAACATTTGTGATAGCTCATGTTTTTTTAAGGTCCCCTGTACTTTGAAAAGAAGATTTAGAAAGGTTTTGTGAAAAAATAGCACAGTTGGAGAAGTAAAATAGCATTTAAGCTTCACAAGGGATAATAGAGAAATTAGTCATTCTAATTCCTTTGTGAAGGAAAGGGACAGTAAAGGTAGGTGGCAACAACAATGCTAATATGGGGATTACATAAAGAGAAAAAGTTACATACCAGTTATTTAGGTTGCTAGTTTGGGGATTTTAAAATAATAATAGTAGCCAAGAGGGTTTTTGTGGTGCCTTTTCACTGTTCAGAAATGATTTTTTTTTAATATTTTGGTATATGGATGCTGTATGGAAAAGAAATTAATGCTTTAGTTACTGACTAGGCACACATTATCATGTGCACATGGTGTTTATAATCTACACATATGCATAGGTAAATATTAAGAAACAGAACATTTGCATGTTACATTTGGTCCAGCAAAGACACCCACATAAGAAGACAGTTTCTGAGAACATTTTGTTGCTATTTGTGTGCTTTGTTATTGCATCCGGCCATACAGTGGAGATATGATCAGCTGATGTCCTGAAGTCTCTAGCAGACCTACTTTTCAATGAGCAAATTACCCATTTCATTTATAGAAGACATATTTTACTAAACATTTACAGGCAAATGTGCAGACATATGTCTCAAAGAGTTAACTACAAAAGTAGTCTATAGATGGTCAATAGCCAAACACAGAAAAAAGGAAGAGGAAGATGACAAAGGAGCACCCAAAGTGACAGGAAACGAGTGTGTGCAAGCCCCAAAGCAGAGTAGTAACAGAAGCTCTCTGCTTCCCCCTGTAGGAGAAAAAACCAGCTTGAACAGGTTTTATTTACATCTATTATTTTTATTATTATTCATACATCAGTGCACTCCATGAGACTCTGTTCTTTGCTGTGCTCTATTTCACAAATCAGGAGACACGAAGTATGTAAATACATTTGCAAAAACAAATGGTGAAGGAACTGTGAGAGGTAATAACTAAAGAAAAGAGGTCACCTTTAATTACAGTTACCTCCAGTTGGGTAGGGAGCCTAAAATCAAGTTTTATAGGAGCTTTGTGTCTGTTTGTTTAATTTATTACACAGGTACCAGGTGCTACAATTCTGCTTCTGGTTTTTAATGAGATATTATGAATTCAGTGAAGTTTTATGTGAAATCTCTTCCTTATTCCCTTCTTTTCTTCCTTGCTATCCTTTTTTCCTGGGGTTACACACAAACTTTGTTTTGTGCTATTTGTAAGCTCTTTATGAGTTGTTCTCTTTGGTTTTTTCAGCCTTCATCTTTGTTTGTTCATTTGCAGTGGAGATATAAATGAAGACTACTGAGAACATTTTTAGTAGCAGATTTATGCAAGAAAATCACTTAGAGAAAAAAATAAATTATAAACACTAGTCAAGGATAGCACTTCATCTCATTTAGTCAATCCATGTGAAAAAGTAGAAAGGAAAATACAACTGAAATAAGAAATAGTTTCTGTCAAAAACTTACCTATTGTACATAGATGCAAGTCTGAGGACAGTTATACACTCACAAGACACTCTGATACTTTTAGCTTGTCTCTGTCACCTACAGCGCAAATAAAAGCACCCAGGATTAGGAAAATTTTCTAATCTGACCACAAATTCAGCAAGTGCCACCAGAGAATGATTCAGAATCCTGGAAGGTGCGTGACTAATGTAATGTGTACATGAATATTCCTTGAAACACAAAAAATCATAGAATCATAGAATCAAATGGGTTGAAAAAGACCTCTGAGATCGTCAAGTCCAACCCTTGATCCAACACCGCCATGGTTACTAGACCATGGCACTAAGTGCCACATCAGTCTCATCTTAAAAACCTCCAGGGACGGCAAATCCACCAGTTCCCTGGGAAGCCCATTCCAATGTCTGATTACTCTCTCCATAAAAGATTTCTTCCTAATATCCAATCTAAACCTCCCCTGGCACCGCTTAAGACCATGCCCTCTTGTCCTACTGCTGGTTGCCTGGGAGAAGAGACCGACCCCCACAAGGAGGCTACAACCTCCTTTCAGGGAGTTATAGAGAGTGATGAGGTCTTCCCTGAGCCTCCTCTTCTCCAGGCTAAGCAGCTCCCTCAGCCTCTCCTCATAGGCCTTGTGCTCCAGTCCCTTCACCAGCCTCGTTGTTCTTCTCTCCACCTGCTCCAGCACCTCAATATCCTTCCTGAACTGAGGGGCCCAGAACTGGACACAGTACTCCAGGTGTGGCCTCACCAGCACTAAGTACAGGGGAAGAATCACATCCTTGGACTTGCTGGCCACACTGTTCCTGATCCAGGCCAGGATGCCATTGGCCTTCTTGGCCACCTGGGCACACTGATGGCTCATGTTCAGCTTCCTGTCAATCCAAACTCCCAGGTCCCTTTCTGCCTGGCTGCTCTCCAGCCACTCTGTGCCCAGCCTGTAGCGCTGCAGGGGGTTGTTGTAGTCAAAGTGCAGGACCTGGCACTTGGCCTTGTTGAACCTCATCCCATTGGAATCAGACCAACTCTCCAGTCTGTCCAGGTCCCTCTGCAGAGCCCTCCTGCCTTCCAGCAGATCAACGCTCCCATCCAGCTTGGTGTCATCTGCAAATTTGCTAGTGGTACACTCGATCCCCTCATCCAGATCATCAATAAAGATATTAAACAGGACTGGGCCCAACACTGATCCCTGGGGGACACCACTAGTGACCAGCTGCCACCTGGATGCAGGACCGTTCACCCCCACTCTCTGGGCCCGGCCATCAGCCAGTTCCTAACCCAGCACAGAGTGCCCCTGTCCAAGCCGTGGGCTGCCAGCTTTTTCAGGAGTATGCTGTGGGAGATGATGTCAAAGGCTTTGCTGAAGTCCAGGTAGACCACATCCACAGCCTTCCCCTCATCCACCAGGGGAGTCACCTGAACATAAAAGGAGATCAGGTTGGTCAGACAGGACGTGCCCTTCCTAAACCCATGTTGGCTGGATCTGATCCCTTGTCCATCCTGTAGGTGTTGTGTGATTGCACTTAGGATGATCTGCTCCATAACCATGCCAGGCACTGAGGTCAGGCTGACAGGTCTGGAGTTTCCCGGGTCCTCCTTGTAGCCCTTTTTGTGGATTGGCGTGACATTCACCAACTTCTAATCATCTGGGACCTCCCTAGTGAGTCAGGACTGTTGGTAGATGATGGACAGGAGCTTGGTGAACTCTTCCACCAACTCCCTCATCACCCTAGGATGGATTCCTCTGGTCCTATAGACTTGTGAGGACCCAAGTGGCTCAGCACTGGATTACAGGGGGGCTATTCGGCTTCCTGTCTCTGTCTACCAGTGGGTATTTCTATATGAAAGTACAAATTTATTATGACACTTTCAAAAATTGAAGGTCACCAACTGCTTTGGATAGGATTCATCTTATCAAAGACTTTTATACCTGAGCTAGTTGTCCTTAGCTCCCCTAAATGGAAACACTCTCCAAACAAATATTTCATCCCATCCTGAGGGAGATGTCTGAAATGGAGAATTACAATGAAATAGGCCATAAATAGATGTTCTTCTTGTTATTGACCATGAAGACAGCCTAGATACTACCAAAGGTGTAGATAGTTACACTACATGAGTCTAAAGTTAGATGAGATCAATGCCATTTCAGGTCATATAAAACAGATCCTTGAAGTGCTTCTCATTTTTAATAATCTCTTACTATTTAATCATCATTATTTATCATTAGTAGGGTTCCAGGCACAGCTGTAGGATTTCCCATATTTTTTAATCTACCTCCTGTTCTCACTTGTCTCTTGAGGAGCAGATGCAACACAGTACTGGTGTTGCCTTACATGCAAATGACTATCAAGTCCATGAAGCCATGGAATTATTTCTGGAATATGATAAAAAGGTAATAAAGTAACTTTATATTATATTCTGTGAAATACATTAGTTTTAGTAAAAATATTCCACCTGCTTCTGCTCTGTCATCCTCTTCACCTGATCACTTGACTAGCCTACCCTAGGCAAGATGGCATGCAAATCCTCAGTATAATTGTATTGCTTGTGGTTATAAAATCCCTTAATTCTGTGACTTAAAATCACTATTTATGGTGTTTTTAATGTAAGACTTAAGATTTTTAATTGTTACTCTTTAGTAAGCAGAAAATTTTAAAGAAAAATTTAAAATATTTCTTTGTGAGTTATCCTTTAAACCTTCTAATTTCTTTTTTTAATTTGATGGAATCTATATTTATCCATGAATAAGCTGTCAAGAGCTATTTGTACATTTAACAAGCAATAGGCTAATTTTTTTATTTAAATGTCATTTGCTCTAATTCCTTTTCTTATTTTCTTTCTTTTTTACCTTTTATTTTCAACATAGTTGCAGATTTTTTTTATACTGCTTATATTGGCAATGCATTTTGTTACTTAACCCAGATATTTTGAAATATAAAAAATATTTTAAATTAATACAATATTTTAAAAACAGAGCAAAAATTAAAATTTGGTATCTTTCTATCAATAAAGGTTTCCCCTTTAGGAAATATTTTTCTCAATCAATATACGGAAAAAAGCATTTATGGAAGGATTGATGTATATTTGAGACTAATAAGAAATTTACAAAGTGAATTTAAGATGCATATACAAAAAAGAAACTTTATGTTAAGAATTACTCTTAAATGTTAATTTTTTTTTCCACTGGAAAAGAGGGATTCATCAAAACAAAACTGTTCATAAGGAAGTACTGTTTTCTATGAACAGTTAGAAAAACATTCTAAAAATATTGAAAACCAAATGTTTTAAAACTTCAAACTCTCCAAACAGCCTGCAACCATACTTTGAAAATAAAATTTAAAAATACGAGGTTTTACTCCTGAACTATTTTCCACTTTAAAATAGTGCAAAGTAATAAAAAACAAACAAACAAACAACCCCAAACAACTAAAAATGAAATTGAGATTGTTCAAAACAATAAAAATGAAATGTTTTCACTGAGCAACTCAAATTCTCCTGTTTACTGAACACTTCTGAGAATTTTATCTTTCATCTCACTTCAGCATAAGAACTTTTTCTATAACCTTGAAAATTCTTGCAATTCTTATAAAACCATGAGACAAAAAAATCAATAAGACAAAATAGTCACAGACATTAACAAGTATTGAAAACAGTAATCTAATTTAAGAAAGCATCAGTACATTTTCAGGTAAATGAGGCTAATAGAAATACAAAACCCATTTATTTGCTTGCTACCACCAAGTCATTCTGTGGTTAAGAAATAAGAAGCAAGAGGTGTATACCTCAACGAATTGTAACTTCTTCAGTTACAATGAGCAAGGTTTTATTTGTCTAGAAGTCAGATGTCTTTAATAAATTCTGTCTTTGAGGAGAATCTGCCACAAACAAGGCCTATTCCAGCTTGCATTAGGCTGAATTGCCTTCCTAGGAAATCTACTTTCTTTTCTTTGGCTGTTCAGAAAATCTTGTCAATCAGCTTTATATAAATAGATATCTAACTTTTTAAAAGAGGAGGTAATGTCACCTTCGTCTAAGTGGGCCTTCAGCCGTTCTTACCTTGAAGTACTTCTAGATTTCACCATCTAGCACTGATTGGGGTACAGGACTGCTGGTGAACAGTATCCTGACAATGACTAACAGAATTATGTTTTCTAAGGTGGCTATTGGTGCTTTACTGGATTATTGAAGTTTTTCTATGCAAAATCAGTGCTTTGGTTTGAGATCAGGCAGATCTCATCAGAACCAGGCATCTGATGTTGTAGTGAAAGTAACATCACGACAGATAAATCCAATCATCCTCAAAGGAGATTTAGGTTAATAAAGGTTACAGGAGTGGGCAGGCAGTTCAGCAAAACTTATCATTTACAGTTTGTTTTCAGCTGTGATTTCTTGCTCTTGTTATTGAAGAAAGCAGGTGATCTCAGCTGTGACAACTTTAGTTCAAATTGCTAAGGTGTCTGTGAAAATTCACAGACCCTTCCAGCCTAGACCTCTGCTTGAAAGTCCAGGCAGTTTTGACAAGGCAACACTTTCCCTCCATCAAAGCTGTGACTTTGACTACTACACCACAAATTATTTCATAATGAGCAATGGAAAAACATTTAATACTATTTGAAGACAGAAGTCTGTCTACTCCCAGTCTATTCATACAAACCAGAAGCTACCAAGTGTTCTTTCAACATTTGTCCTATTTATCCTTCTTCTACCCATTGTGAAATGATATATAGTGGTTCACCATAGGATGAGGAGAGGTGTTCACCTTGTGTTATATGGCAGGGCATCTATTCATGTTGTAGACATCCAGTCTCTGTGGCATGAGGTTTAAACCAAGGAACATATGTTTTAGAGTCACAGAAGCATAGAATCATTGAGGTTGGAAAAGACCTTCAAGATCATCAAGTGCAACCTTTGACTGGATACCACTATGCCCACTAAACCATACCACAAAATGCCACGACTACTCATTTATTAAACGCTTCTAGGAATGGTGATTCCACCACTTCTAGTAGGACTTTACCAAGACCAGACTCCAGAGTGGCAGTTCTTGGCTCTTGAGAAGTAATGCTGTTCCTGTTGCTCTTCAGGAGTCTTGTGGCACACTCAACTGTTTGGTGCGCTGTGTTGCTGTAATTGTAATGTGGGAGTCCTGAGGGACACAGAGATGACGTGGGACCATGTACATGTGAATAGGAGGGTTGTCCTGGGCTCTGCAACAAAAAAAATATTTTCCCGTTGACTGTTACAGGACCACAACTGTGGTGTAGCACACAGATCTCTCAACAGCACCCTTTCACCATCTCTCATATTTTCAGTGTATTTATTTATAATGGCAAAAGCACTTTACAAATTAGGGGGAGCAGGAGTATGTACAGGGTGTTGAGAGAGCCGTGGTATGCAAGGAGTCCCTCAAAGCTTCCTTTTATTTTCAGGTACAACTGACCAAATCCCCTATCCTGTTTTGATGTGCTGGCCACAGATACTGTACAGGGAAAAGCAGGAAAGGGGCTTCCAACAAGTGCTTAACTGAATATAAAATTATTAGTGAGCAATAGAGAGTCATAGTCCTCTGGTGGAGTTGAGTGCTAATGTGTCTTCCCTTGTGGGAAACGTTATCTGCTGTATTCTGAAAACTTCAGCTTTTGCTGCATCCATAAACCAGCTACCCAATTAATTTCCCCCTCATGGGGCTCTGCTATGAGGGAGACCTCATCTGAGATCCCTGAGTTCTATTTAGCTGCCATCTGTAGCTTCAGTAAAGAGCCACATGAGAACTCCCTTTCAAGACAAAACATATCTATAACATATTTCTTTTAAATCCTCAGTGAAAGGGACTAAACAGTCTTTTCTGCCTCGGTAAGTCTTTCTCTCTCTCTTGACTTCAGATTCACCATTATTTCCATGCTTGCTTAAAAAGTTGTCAGCTAATCAAAACGTTTCTTGAAGGATTTCTGTTTAGGAAAGAAATCTCTAAGAATCTGTCCTTCCTTCTATTTATCCATAGAGGGTGGCAGGGACTCCCTTGTTTTTCATAGCTTCAGGTCAGGAGGTTTACAATCCCACTGGCTGAAGAGTGTCTGCACTTTAATTCCTATATTGTACCAGAATATTTTTATGTTTTACTCTTTGAAGAGTGCTTACAGAAAATCACTGCAAAGTGCTTAAGGAGCAGATTAGCATTTATCTGGCATACTTCCCCTGAAAATGACATTTATAATACCAGCTTTAACCCCTTGGTACTTTTAAACAGAAATGACATTTAGCTACAAATCCTCTCTGCAACAGCCTGCATAAACAACATAACAGGGCTTGGAGAACTTCCACCTGGACTTTATCCCTGCCTCTTTCTAACAGAGACACAAGTACTATGTAGTATCTGAGGATGGAAAGATTGGGATGTATCCAGAGACCTTGAAGATACACTATCAGAAGCCAGAAGGAGCGAAATGGCCAAGAGGTTTTGGATCTTTTCCTGATTGACTGGAAAAAGATTTCATTTCAAACTTCAGAGAGAATTACAGTATTTCTTCATTTCATAGATGATGAGAATAGCAGCCACTCTTGCAAAGTTTCTTCTATGCTGCTGGAAAACAGTAGAGCCAGTGGATTTCCATGGACTAAGAGAGGTCTGTGCCCTCAGAGGGTTTGGGAAATCTAAGTGTTACAGCAAAAACATTCGTGAAACCATTCATTTGTGCATTTTATTTACTCAAAAAGGTTCATTTATGCATAAATGCTGCAGCAAAAGACTTTGGCAGAACAGATTCTGTTTATTTACTCCATGTGTATCAAAAGGATGATGGAAATCCTGATCCCAGTTTGCCCAATTATCAGATATCCTTTTCAATTTTTTAGTCAATAGTGCATCTGGATTTACCTCAGGAATTTTATAGTCAAATATGGAAATATACTACAGCAGTGGCAACACCAAAACAATAAAATCAATGTGCTCTCCAATTCCAACAGCACATGCCAAGGGACAGAACCATTATCCATGCCTCTTTTACACCCAGGACATTTCTTGAGAAAAACACCTATTAAAATACATGCCTTGCATCCATCACTCAGCTCCTTGAAATCAGACAATCCACATCTACCCATGTCATGGTGGAGCTCTCTCAGGGAGAGAGGTTGTAGAAGGTGGGGGTCGGCCTCTTCTCCCAGACAACTAGTGATAGGACAAGAGAACACGGCCTCAAGCTGTGCCAGGGGAGGTTCAGGTTGGACATCAGGAAGAATTTCTTCACTGAAAGGGGATGCCCAGGAAAGTGATGGAGTCAGTGTCCCTGGAAGTGTTCAAGAAATGGATGTGGCACCTAGTGCTGTGGTTTAGTTGGCATGGTAGTGTTCTGTCCAAGGCTGGATTCAATGGTCTCTCCCAACCTTAATGATTATATGAATCTATGATTCTATGTGTTGGAAAGAACTATTGTATCTTTTACACACCTCTCCATCAATCTGACTTCTATTGTACTTGCAACACTTGGCATAGATGCTGGGGAGTTTTGCAATCTATTTCTGAGTTCATCTCCCTGTAGAAAAACTTCCTAATCTCTGTACTATTATTTCCAACAGTAAAAGTTTAATCATAATTTTGGGGTAGTTGGTGTTTTCTTTCTAGCTCACAGTTCTTGGGTCAAGTTTGAGAAAAAAAAACAACCAACAAACAAAAAAAAATTACCAAAACAAAAAACTCACCACAAGTGAGAGATGTTTCACATAGATCATTTTAACTATCATGTCCATGGAGAAAATGTAAATATTCACTTCTCATGGGTTCAAGATCCAAAAGGAGTAAAGATTATGCCATGAGGGCCTGATAATTAATTTCTACAGCTATTGCTTGGCAGCCCTGTGCTGAATCTGCCCATGAGCCAAGCTGAAATCTGTAAGATTTTCAACTTGCCCTGACTGATAACTGACCCTCTTGGGAAAGAGCTGTTATTGGGAGCATTTGTACCCAAGGTGAGGGTAACTGAGCTCAGTAAATGTCATGCATGTTTATAGACACATGTTGCACTGCAGTGAATGTTAAATCTAATGCTATGCCTCCATTTCAGGAAGGGGGATTTTGAAAATGTGTGGCTTCAGATAAACAAACCAGTAATCATGAAAATTTTCTATTCAGACAAGGAACTATTCATTCTTCCCTCCTTTTAAAATGGAAAGAAAATACCCATTGAACAGAAGATATAAGTGCTGTGGGAAGTTCTTTGTAAGCTTTTGATTTGTTCTTTTGAAGTGCTTTGCAGAGCGCAATCAATGAGATAAAAGTTAAGGACAAAAAAATCACCTTGAATAAGGCCCTTGAAAGGACAATAAAAAGTTAAACAAAACGTAAATGGACTATGCATTAAAATCATTAGACTAGTGGATGGCTGTACATAAAAAGTAATATTACTGTATAGAAACATTATAGAATTGTAGAAATGCTTCACAATTTTTTTTACAGGACAGTTCTTTGATTGCACTGTAATTAAAATGGTATTTTAAAAGTAACACAGCATCTGCTCTGGAAAAGACCTTCCAGATGATACATTTTAAAGTGAAAGGGACTAGGGCTTTCTACTTCCATTTATATCTGTACTGATACCTACAGTGACTTATAGAATCATAGAAATCTATATGCTTACAGAAGTAGGAATTATGCCAAGAAATGAAATTATATACAGCCCTTACAATATGTTCATCCTTCTGAAGTCAGTCCTTTCAAATTAGAACTGAAATACAACAAACTCAGGTATTGCTAGTGTTGCTCTACTCATTCTATAGGTGAAGCAAGGATATCATACTGGAAAAAGCCTTAACATAAATGCATAGATGGAAGGAAGAAGCGTGACAAGAACACACAACTAAGAGAGGGCATCTCTGTTCATTGATATGATTATGAATTAAAAACTGCAAGTGTTAGAAGCTAGAAAACCTTAAATTCTCTCATTAACCTAAAAGCTGTAGGTGTTGGAAGCTAAAAATCCTTAAATTCTGTTGTTAACCTAGCCCTCCTTCCTTTTGCAAGGAGTTGGTATTAAAGCTATGCATATATTGCAAAAACATGTGAATTAATAGAAACCCACCAGTTTTCTCAAGATACCTGATTTATACCATTCATGTGATCCTGTCAGATTAGGAATAAGGACAGAGAGAAGGAGCATGGTTTAACCCAAAATCATAGAATCATAGAACCATAGAATATCTCAAGTTGAAAGGGACCCATAAAGGTCATCGAGTCCAACCCTCTGCTTCTGAAGGCCTACCTAAAACTAAACTATATGACTAAGAGCTTTGTCCAGACACTCCTTGAGTTCTTACAAGCTTGGTGTCGTGACCACTTCCCTGGGGAGCCTATTCCAATGTCCAAACACACTCTCAATAAAGAACTTTTTTCTAATGTCTAGTCTGGGCTTTTCCTGACCCAGCTGCATTCAATTTTCTTATATCCTATTGCTGGTCACCAGATAGAGATCGGCATCGCCCTCTCTGCTTCCCTCCTTGAGGAACCTGTAGACTGCCGTGGGGTCACTCCTTCTCTTCTCCGAGCTGATCAAACCAAATGACCTCAGCTGCCCCTTGAAAGTCCTTGAGGCCTTTCACTTAGTTGCTTCTATACATTCAATTCCTATTTCTCTTTTAAATTACTCAGTGGCAAGACTAGAAGTTTCTCTAGCTATTCTTTCATGTCCATAGATGTCACTTATGTTTATCAAGATTTTTTTAATCCGGAACTATGTATCTATTAAAAAATACCATTTATCAATAGCTATAGGTCTTCAAAGTGAAACAGTTGCAAGGACTCAGCACTCACAGTGCATTAATTTTTGGAACTTTTACATCAGACTACAGATACTTTGGTCACATGAACTAAATGTCCATTAGAAGTTTGACTGCAGCAGGGTACATCTGAAGTGCCTTTCCCGGTTTCATTTCACCTGAAAGAAAATCTGATCATGTCCTCTGAGACCACCCTATGATGCCAGCCTATGCATAATGATATATTCACTTTAGAATCACATTTCTGACCTAAAGGACAATGTTAATGTAGATAAACTCTAGATCTGCTTACAGACTTATTTACCACGATTAAGGGTAATTATTACCATTCCTATGCTGATGATCTCAATTATCTTCATTTAAACAATGAACTATGTCAAGAGAGATTAATTCTCCTGCACCCAGTGATGATTCACTGAGGAAGATGAAAATGTCCTTCTTTCTGTGGTGATAACTTGCATTACTGCTATAACTGAGAGCCATCACTGCACAGCAAGCCTGCATTCTGATAGAAATTCTGCAAACCCAGAACAGAAAGCTCTTTTTCCCCAGAGCCAATTGAGAGGAGATAAAAACAATCAGTTCAAGCAGAAGAAGGAGACAATATTGATCAGCAGGACAGAACTTAGTCTCAGCACAATGGCAGCGCTAGTTGTAGACTCATGCAGATGTAGCATGAGAATATAGAATCATATTATAATGTGGTTTGGAAGGTATCTTTAAAGTTCATCTAGTCCAACTAATGTTGTTTTGTTGCCCTAATCACAAAAAATTGTTCTATTATATCTAGTCTGAATCTACCCTTTGTTTAGTTTTAAAACCATTACTCCTTTTCCAGTAGGAATATGCTTTGCTAAAAGATTTGCCCTCATCTTTCTTATAAGCCCCTTTATATATTGAAATGTCACAATAAGGTCTCCCTGGATCCTCCACTTCTTCAGGTTGAACAACCCCAACTCCTGCAACCTTTCCTCATGCCTTTTAGTATACTTACAAAAGCAATGGAAAGGAGAGAAATTAAATCATATTGTGAATTCTTATCAGGAGGCCACGTTAATGAAGGGAGCCACCGCATATTCTGATTTTGAGTAAAAGAAGCCACAATTCATAACATTTTTGCTCTTAGATGCCCTTTTTTGCAGACTCCAATCACCATTTGAATTTACCCACCTTTCATTAGGTCTCGTAGTAACTATGGTTAATAGGCTCTGGGGAGGGGGGAAGAGAGTTTTGCAAGAAATTAAGATAATGAGGCAAGTCAGAGAAGTTTTAAAAATCTTATTTTAAATGCGTATAGAACAAAAGTGACAAGTAGATGTAGATTTGGATTATCTGTTCTAGTCAATGCATTATAAACAATTCAGATTAATTTAATCTACTTAAAGTTAAATTAAATAGATTATTCAGTATAACCATGCTTTAAAATGTATCATTGTATCAGGCTTTTATGCAAGTGCCGTAGAAGTTTTCTATTCTTAGGGTTTACAGTCTTGATAGCACTGAGAAGGAAGAAGATGGCAACAGGCCTTAGTACATAGACAGTAATGGTTAGTATATCTGGTATTTGCTAATAGAGCTAGGTTTTGATGAATTAATATTATTAAGAACTAAAGTCACAGTAAATAAGACCCAGAAATGTGGATTTATGAGGATCGACCTCATTTGTGAACAATCCTCTAGTTACCTGACTTTACCAATTACAACATAAAACTGAGTCTAAAGTTTCGAATTCATACCCAGAAATTCCTTCCATCCACTGGGTGAAAATTTATACCTGCATTTTATGTATCTTATATATCTTATGCCCCTAATGTAATATTGTCTCTATAGCAAATAAATAAACAAAACAAAACAAAAAAAAAAAGGAAAGGAAAGGAAAAAAAGATGATGCTCTGCTGGAACGGGAAAAGGAAAGAAATGGTATCATTTTAATGGTAATTTCCACTTTCCACCTATGTTCTCTAAAATTGCAGTCAGATACTGAACAAAAGGAAATGTTGCTAAGCATCCTTATGTAACTCTCAAATGTGCTGTTCAGAAAGCACAGTATCTATCCCAGAAAGGTGGTATTTGCCTGGCTTTGCCTAGTGTTTGCACTGACAGAACACAACAGGGGTCTGTATTTTCTGGAAAACAGTTCTGGGAGCATTTTGTATTTTTCACATACTTAAATAAAGCTTTAGAGATTAACTTCATCATCCAGAGTAAAAAGCTGCTGTAAAACTCCAAGTTCTCTCAAATTCTATTTCAGAAAACAAGTTGCATCACTTAAATACTAACAGTTTGCAATCAATTGCTCAAAACACTGGTTCTTACTTCATCACAGTCTCGAAGTATTTGTGCAACAAAGACTTTGATCAGCAGTACAGGTTGATTAGGTGCATATATACAAATACATTCGGATGTGCGTATAAGTAGATAGTATAATTTCACACTCCTAGTGGGATTTCAGTAGATTATCTGTAATCCCAGCTATTTATGTCATAATTAGTCCTTCTCATAGCTTGCTGTTTGCAGAGGTGGTGTTTGCTCTGGGCTGACTAATACACTTGTGTTCTCAGAACACCCTTTCACTTAAATGTCCTCATCTGCACCAGTGGCAGCATATTATGAATGCCCCCAGAAATGCTCTTGTACCCATGTGTCATTTTAGTTAGATTCAAAGAACCCTTTGGGGAAGGACATCAGGGATTTTTACTGGGGACTTACATTGTTCACGACCCTGCCAGACATCATGACATTTTTACATAGCCAGACTGTTTACACTGAGCAGTGTGTTTAAGGAACCAATCAATGTGCTTTTTCCAATCTATACAGATATTTGACATTTCTTATTTACCAGATACTTATTATATCTAATTTGACAGCGTTTTCCTCCCAATTTTTTTTCCAGGCTGAAGAAAATAAATCTCTTATAACTATTCGTTATGATTTCTCAAAGCATTGGAAGACAAAGGAGAATAGGTCTTTTTGAATTGTGTACCATTTACATTGATCCTTTTTTAGTTTTTGATTGTTTCTTTGCTTGCTTATTTGTTTTACTTTACTTAATACTACTTTCTCTCTCCTAAACAAATTTTTTTCCAAAGTCTCCTATTATATTTTCATATTCTGCATTTCCCAGAAGACCCTTTTACACTGTAGATTGAATCTCAGACTGAAACACTATAAAAAATTTTGAAACTCTATAGCCTAAAAATACTAATTTTCCACATGTGTTGAAAAGTGCTGCATATTTGCTTATGTTCAGAGCCTTATGCCTGCATTTTGAGACTACTTTGCACAATGGCAGTGTTGAAAAAGGACTTTTTTCAAAGTTGAGTCAATCATCCATTTTTGGGCCAGCTGGAATGATGATGATCATTTAACATGACTGTAGAAAAAATCATAGACTTCATTTGGTCAATCTCTGAATTTGACCTTTTGCTCCTAATTAAACTAGAAAATTTCTTTGTAGAGAGGTATTGAATTATAAAGATTTCAAATTAAATGTATGTCTTCTGGGAATATGTACAAATGTTTACTTCCTCTCATTGTAAAATTACTGTCACTGTTATAATGCATACTATATTTTCAGTTAAAATTTTGCTGACTTCATAATAACTCCTCTCAGGAGAGAAATCTTAGCCAAGTGAGAAGAAAACTAGAACAGCTGGAGTATGACAACAAATTCTCCCTGATACATTTTCCAGTGAAGGGATTCAGTGGCAGGCTCACTCCACTGAGTTTACGTGTCATAGGCTAACTGGATTCAGTGGGTGCTGCATGATCTGCCTCTACCAAGAAGTACCCCTCAAACAGCTGCTGGCTGATAGTAGTTCTCTCCTCAACTTCATCTTCACCTGACTAGACATAGGCAGCTCCCCCAGCAAGTTAGGTCATGTTTCAGTAGACTTCATCTCCTGGGTGAGCCTCTCATTCTGGACTCCTCCCATTTACTCCAAATCACTCCTGAACTGTGGTGACCAGAAAGTAAACAGATTTCCAGCTGTAATTTCACCAGCACTTCATGACATACCGTGTCTTCTCCTGGCTTACCTGGTACAGTCTTCCTAATAAATCCTAGCATGTATTTTAGGTTTTTTTGGTGAAAGTGCACTTTTGGCTCATGCTTAACTTCATAGTAACTTGATTGTAACCTCCAAGTGCTTTTCAACAGAATGCTACCCATCTAAGTTTTTAATGTACACAGCTATTCTTCCACAAGTGATAAACTTTTTCCTCTTGAACCCACTCCTGAAGCTGTTCAAGAAAGCTCTGAATTGAAGCCCTACTCTTTGATGTGAAATTCACCCTCTGAATCCACTGAGGATGGTCTGTCTCATCATACAGACCATTTATGAAGCTATTGAACAACATCAACCCCAGTACAAACATTGGGATGCTCCTCTTGTTAGCAAGTTCCAGAGGATGTCAAGTCATGGATCCTTTGAGTCTATCTGTCTAAACAATATTTAACCCATCTATCTGTCAATCCAGCAAATTCCTCAGCTTCCAAACGTGAACACAGTGGGAGAGGAAGAGGGTGTCAAATGTGCAACTAAAGTGTAGTCTTCCCTCATTCATTTCACAGTCCTCAAGGGACTTCCATCAACCTCAATGGTTGCAAAGGCTGCAAAATCATGACAGACAGCACCCTCAACACCCTTGGGAAATCCCCTACAGTCCCACATATATTCAATATAAACACATTCTCTAGGTGGTCCCTAAACTTATTTTTCAGTTGTGGTCTCTGTCCCTCTTTTCCACCTTCTCCTGGTATGTATAAGGATCTGGGAAAACTGGATTTGTCTGCCTGAAATACATTTGATTGGAAAAATTGTAATCAGCCATAGCAATCACTATCATTTTTTTCTCCCGGCTAAAGCATTTTTCCCTTGTCTACCCAAAAGGTGTAGAAAACAAACAGTGATTGCACTTGCAGCTTGATAGTCTTGTAAACAATATAACTCAAGTAGATGATCCAAGTTGCTATCACTTGGTAGATTCAAATCAAAAAAATTATACAATTTGTCATTTGCAGAATGATCTTACTGGTTGATATACTGCGTCAGATACTATAGCGTACCATACTTAAGGACTACGGGTTTCTTTTTCCTCCTCAGCATGTTAGTGAATAAAAGTGACATCTCTTGTCCTACATATGTGACAGATGAGATATTCACAAAGAGTTTTGATAGGTGAAGAGTTTGCTAGAAGGGCCTAGGACACAATCTTATATATATAGTTTTGTGTTTCCTGGAAATAATTATGCATTTAGAACAACAACATTTTAAAATACTTGGGTATTCCTTACTGAGCTTCATGAGATGCAGAAAATCTGCCACATTTTTAAATATAGAAATGGATATTTAATATATGTTTGTATGACAACAGTGTCTAAAGGAAGCAATGAGATACTCAACACATGGGTACCATTGTACCGTTGCATGAACCAAGCATGGAGTACACAGAAAAAGATTGTCTTTGAGTTGAAGACTGTGCAGTCTGCAGGAAAAATTCAGATTCCTGAGCATGGTCCTCTAGTGCCATCCCTCAAGCGACACCCAATTCTACCTGCAAGATCTCCACTTATCAATCCTGAGGAGCACAGGTCTCCCATAGCTTCTTTCTTAGCCAGAGGTGCATCCTCGATGGTGGTAACCCCTATGTCAACAGTCCTGCCTCCTGCACTACAACACAGCACAGCACAGAAGACACAGAGCGGAATTCAGCTCCGCTGTAAACCATTTACATTTATGTTACTTGTCAGGACAGTAACAATCCCAGCTCCCACTACAGTTTGCAGAATCTAAACAATGCATTTAAGACTGTTAAGCATCTGCTTGGCTTAACCTGTTGGATAAAAGGGCCTCGCTCCAGTTGCTCACAGGTGAGATCCCTTGGCATAACTACCACAGGGCTTGCAGAGAGGCCACAGGCTGTGGTAGCTCTGTGCCTCTCTAGAGTCAGCTGAAGGCCACATCCAAGCATCCACAGAACCTGGAAAAAAACTGAAAAATACTGTTTAGGTAACTGTGTCCTTTCTATCACAAGTACAGCTTTTGAAATACTTCCTTGGATTAATGTTTCCTGAGTAGGTAGGGATATTTTTAAATATCTGTATTTTATTATCTTTATTCTCATTCATTTGATTGGTGCATTAGGCTTCCATTGTATGATTTTATTCTACATTGTATTTTAGCCCTCCATCAACTTGGTTATTCATAAACTCCTACACATAGAAGGAACTAATATTAGTTAATCATTCAGAAGTAATAATTGAATTTGTCAGATTTTTCCAAGCTATTCAGGCCACCACAAAAAGATGAACAATTGTTACTTTTGATAGGGAGGCATTACACTAAGTATTGATTAAAAAATAATTGTTGAAAGTTTTTCTAAAGTAAGAAATAATAAAACTAACCTGGTTCCAATTATCACTGACTGAAGTGGATCTAAATTAGATAAAATATGTTTTTCATTTTTTTAATCAATATTTCTTTAATTACATACTTAATTGAAACCAAAATACAACACTTACTTTTGGAGGGTTTTTTTAATGAAAGTTATTTTATCTAAACTCAGTGAACGTAAAGCTTACATTGCCGCCTAACTGATCTGATATCCTGTGAGTAGTTGACAGAATCATTGCCAAAGCCATTCAGAAAGTCTATTGTGAAAGGCAGCTTTCTTGTTTTGACCTTTATACCCCTCTATATGATAATTTCAGCCTTGCATTTGCCAACATACTGCACAGTATAATAAAAATAATCAGCTCAAGAGAGAAGATGATTGGAGGCCATTCCAGAAAATTTAAATGGCATGATTTTTCAGGTTGCCTCAGATAATGGTCACAATAAAAATTCCTCATTTTTATTGGAAATATCAGGATTTAATTATAGTAACATTTATTACATTTTTTATACTGCTTTTCACTTAAAGAGAGCTTTGATTTAACAGTTGCAGTACATTAGTTATTTGTATATCTGCAAAGATGTTGCTTGAGCCCCAATTCAGCTGGATTTTATTAGCAATTAAATTGATTTTCAGCCTACATATGCAGTTTGTAAAATTTACTGAAGTGAAAATTTTCATCAACTTTGCTTTGAATAAAAGTCTTCTAGTCAGTAATTTTGTTTATATTTCAAAATATAAATTTCAAGAATAGATCATATTAAGTATTAAACTATACTTTGCTGTGACAGTGGTGTTTCTTTGCTTTTCCAGAGAGGTACCAATAAGGGGTGATTTTAAATAATGTTGTGTTGGTATGTTTTAGTATTCCTTTTAATTTGTTTACAAAAACAGTTCTTACACATTAGCTTGACACATGACAACATAAGCTACTTGCCTTGTGTACTTCCTATCTAATCTCTTAAAATTGCTGTTTTAATTTATGTTCCCACAATCAGATTTCCTGCTGAAGTGTTGAGCTCTATCTATATGTAAATTGAATAATATTTCAAAGACAGAGAAAAGGAATTAAATGCAAAACTTCATTTCTGTAAGAAATTAAGCACTATGACTTTCTACAATAATAAATTATGACAGAAATTCATTAAGAAAGAACATGATGCTGTTAAACTGTCAGTAGGGAATAGGTCGCTTTATATTGAATGGAGTCATAAACGGGAAAAATTTATCTTCATCATCTTCTTTGTTTGGGGTGGGGTTTTTTAAGAAAATATCATGTAAAAATACCATACTTACTTTAATTTTCCCAGTTTAATCTCTTGTATCAATAACTGATTCACTTTATTGCATACAATTTGAGATAGGTGGTAGCTAATGTCAGTGGCTGCTAAGAAGTACCCTCACAGAATAAAATATACTTATTATGTATAAATACGGGTTATTTCTCTAGTAGAAATGTTGGAACAATATTCAGAAAAAAAGACGTCACAACCCAACCAAATGTGTAGATACATCATATCACAGAGCCCCAGGATGATACAGGTACATTTAGAAGAACACATTTATCATTTAATATTGCAACAATATTAAGCTTTCCAATACTCAAGTTTTCTGAAAAAATGTGGCCATAACCTGTTTTTCTAGTGCCTGATCATGCAAAAAGAAAGTTAGTATGCAGGTTCTTATCTGTGAAATAATCTAATTTTGGATATAGATTTACTCTTATTTCCCCTTGTCAAAGAATATAGATGTCTAAAGGAAAAACAGAGGCAACATGACAGGCAACGTCATGAGACCATATGGTTAGCACAAACTATGAAAGTCAAACTGAGATCTGTTCCAGTACTTTAGGCTAAAAACAAGCTATGTGCTAAGATTTTCAGCTATTTTCAAAATGATATCAGGTTTCAGCAAATGGAATTGTTTTGTGAATAGAGTGATCAATCAGACTACACCATGAAAATCTGTGTAAGCCTGCGGGGAATGATATACTGCGACCTAGGATATTTTGGGGTAACTTCTTTTCTCAGTTCTGGAGTCAATGCAGCTCTGTTGTACTTTACCCAACATACTTCACTAGTCTTTTAATGAAGTTCAGAGTTTTTGAACAAAAGTAAAATTGTACATGCTTTGCAATCTGAGATATCTTTTTCTGGGGATGAATTGAGTGGGATTCACTGGGTCTGAGGTAGATGTTGCTAAGGTAAACCTCAGTGTCTGAGCTGAGCAGGAGGTAAATGGGCTTCTAAAGAATTGCTTCTCTCATGCTAAGGTAGGTATTTAAAAAGGCCACAAAAATTGCAGAAAAGTTTAGGTGGACAGAGAAAGTGCCTTCCTCTCTTGGTTAACTATAGAGACAACCTAGATCATGGCTCACCTTTTGACACTGTACATGTTTATTATACAAGACAGTTGAGATTAATTGCACTCATAATGCCTGGCACCCTAATAAAATCATGAATGGAGTTCTTATATTGAATTATTTCAAGATGCTTACTGTGTATTTAGCATATATATAAACAGTTTGTATAGCACATAAAACTAGACTCCAGTTTAAGACCAGGCAGTAAAATTTCTCTTCAGTCTCAGAAGACCTCTACGACTGCTGCTGCATAGTCAGTCTTCTGTAAACTATATGTATTCTTGGAGTTTCTGCACACTTAAACCAGATGTATAGCTACACTAAGTTCTATCCTGTGTAGGTCTTGAAACAACTGACAAATACAACTATTTCTCACAGTTATTACACAAGGAATTCAGTACTTACCTTTGGCAAACCAACTCATTAGAAGTGGGACCGCACCATGATGAATGCAGGAGTAAATGCATCAAGTGAATGATTCATATCATCTGTTCTTCATGTCTGAGTTAGGATGAGATGGATTGTTCTACCAAACTACCTATTTCTCTCCATTGCCAATAAAGGAGTATGGAATGACTAGGCCAAATGGAAAAAAAATCTGCATTTTAAACATCTAGAATTAGGTGGGACAGACACAATAATAGTAAAATTTATTAAATTCTTCAATTAGGTAAATTAAATCCCAGCTTTAACTTGCAAATTAGCATCCAAAAACTGCTGGAGTATGAAATTGTAACTAAAATGTAAGCCTTAATGTAAGGATGTTATCTTAGGCATATGTTGAGCTATCATAACTTCTTATTCCAAGTACATTATCAACATTTTCAAGTCAAAACCGGGAGAAAATAATGTTTGCCCATTACTGTCCATAGCAAAATGGTGTGGAAATAATGAATTGTTCATTATAGTCCAGAGAACAGACATTTAATATTTTGTATGTAAATAGTAGGGTTATTATGGATCATTTAAAATAATGTCAACAATAAATAGCACTATCAATTCTTCTTATGAAACAGTGCAGTTTCTGGTTTTACTCTTGTCAGAGCTAAGGTGCACCCTTGGTATGACTCCACTGAATTAATTCATCGATTTTGAGCACTTGTTAATGGAATGTAGCAAAATGGTATAACAACTTCTATAACCAATAGACTTCACACAAGAAACCAGTGGATTAAAACATGTTGCTCAATTTGCTAGATGAAAGACATTTAAAACACGAGTACATATATATTTACATACATGCAAAAATTAATGGCACTATTTTAAAAGCGCACATCTCAAAATTAATAGCTACATTGCAAAATATCAGATAATTAAACGTATTTAAGAGTACATTTGTGAGATCTGGGAGACAATTTCTAGTGGAGTCCACTAAAAATGGTGTTAAGATATATGTTGCAAGTGGGATCACTTATAATGATACAAATGCTAAGTAATGATAATTTTTAGGTTATTTGCTCTGGCTCAATAGAAGGATAGAGCTAGCAAAAATTGTAATTGCACAGATTAGTGAGGAACTGTTAAAATATAAAAAAATCAAAATATCTGAGAAGAATTAGGTGTCAACAAAAAGAAAATGCAGTTAAAAATGTTGTGACATGCAAAATTAATCAATTTACCTGCAAGTTAGTTGAGGGTGCAATTGACCTCATCAAATGCATACATGTACATTGTAGTATCCATATCAGTTCTCAAATACTAAGGTCCCTTAGGGAGCTGGAAAAGCAGAAAGAAGCACTTCTGGTGCAAATCTGTCTTGTCTTAAAGTAGACATCCAAAATAGGTCAAGGGAATTGTTCCCTCAAAGGGTGATTAGCTCAGATACAGGCATCCACATTGTTATCTAATGTTAAACAAGACGAATTGAACCTTACAATATTGCTTTAAACCTTACTTAGGATCAAAAGGTTGGGTGAAGAATAATATCTTCTTTTTAACTTCTAAGCATGTTTTATACTATGACCTATTTCCTTGGGTCCTGGTGTGCTTTATCTGGCAGTGAAGGGAATATTTGAACTTATGAACCTGCACTTTTTTGGAAAAGTGGTCAGTTTTTGGGGTTGTTTGTGCTTAAGCTTTTGTTTTGTTTGGAATTGGGGGGAATGGAAAAGGGGTTTTGCTTTTCATGGAAGGCTTTAAAAAAATAACAGTTTCATAATGTGAAGCTATCAGTGTCACAATTAATCTGGAGTGAACAGATGGGCATTCAAATTCACATAACGGATGTTATGTGGATCAGTGCTCATATAATTATTTGTGTATCAGTGACAGGACATTAGGTCACTGGATAATTTTGCCCTCTGCAGATGATTCGCCAGCATTCAGAATGAGCATCAATCAAAAAAAATGTGCATCTTATCCTGCTAAAAGGTATAGACAGACTCCAATAGTCATCAGATAATCTTTGAGCTGCATCAACAATAATATTTTTTGGTTTCAAACTGTAGTAGCAAAGAAATGAGATGTTAACTCTACAAGGTTTTAGATGCTGATGTATGACTGGGACAGAAGACTCCTTTTATCAAGGACACCAGAGCAATGTTTTCACAAACACTTATTATACAGGAACTGTGCTCTTCTCACCTCAGATGTCTGTCTTCATCTTTTTTCACATATATGGTAACTGTAAGAAACAAATCAGAGAGAGTGGCGGTTTCCCCCAGTACCAACATGGAGCTCTCTGAAAATAAGGGAAAACTCTCTTATGAAATTCCTTCTTTTCTTTCATAAGGTTCTTCTTGAGCCACTCTTTTTTCTGATCAAGATATAATCAGCAAGTATAATCTCCACAACCTCTTCTAGTCTCCTTCTCTCCATTACAAAAGCTTCAATTTGACTTAATACCTGTAGTGCCATTGTTGGGCAGGTTCTTGCTTAAAGGAAGGATGTTAGGTTCCCTTAACTCACTCTGGCAATAGCTCTTGGGAATGTCAGAATCCCCGTCAGTAATATTCACAAGAGTCCACAAGCATGAGCAGCACTTTCTAAA
Source organism: Neopelma chrysocephalum (assembly GCF_003984885.1). Classification (NCBI taxonomy): domain Eukaryota; kingdom Metazoa; phylum Chordata; class Aves; order Passeriformes; family Pipridae; genus Neopelma; species Neopelma chrysocephalum. Next base: position 2,578,571 of record NW_020897742.1, on the reverse strand, counting down.
CTGAGGTGTCCCAGTCCTCCAGCCTTACCCCAGAAAAAAGGAATCAGACTGGGGGCAGGTAGAGGAATGGCATGAGCTTGAAGCAAGGGAAAGTGACCTGGTGCCAGTCCTGGCAAGCAGAGACTCTCCTGTGGATTGGCAGGTACTCTGCTCTTCTGTAATGATCAGCAAGTGCAGTGCTGTGGAAAGCCAGTAGGAGATCATGTATCCAACTCCTGTGTTCATCCAAAATGACTTTTCTTCCTCTCATCATTCCTCTCTGCTGCATCAGTGGATAAATCCCTACCTTCCAGCTTCACCCAGACTGGGCCAAATGTTGCCTGAAAAATGGATTTTGCCCAGATAAATTTATGAATGGTCAAATTAGAAGACACGCACTGATTTTTAGTAGGCTTAGGGTTTTTCTCAACTATGACTACCAAATCACTTAACTGCTCAGGAGAGTTAGGATTCAAGCCCTTAAAACTTAGTTTGAATGTAGGTATTTTCAAATATGACATTAACAATGCAGTTTAAATATCGTGGATTGGATAAGCCAAATATCTCTACAAAAAGTGAAGCACAAAGCCTAAGAAACAGACTCCTGCTCTCCTCTCAGAGATTCCTGGGAAAGATTACTCAATATATAAGTGTCTGCTTTGTGTGTTTCCTGTCACTTTGCAGGCTGTAGCTGTCTCATGCTGTCCTTTTCTTCCATCAGCTACATTTCTTCCAAGGACTGTCAGAGTTTGTAGCATCATATTTAAAGGGGAATGACTTCTTAGAAAACCTTCATCTGTCTGCAGCCCTGGGCTTTCAGTACCTCTTTATTGTCTTGCAGGCTTGAAAGCATCTAGGCTGTAACGCTAGTACCCAACAGTAGCTCAATAATGTGCAGCTATTTCAGATGTTTCTACTGAAAACCCTTAGCTGCTACTTGATCTATATACAAAATGCTCCTCTTCATACTTATTAGAAGTAATATATTCTGTCAATACAGGGTACTTTGCAAAGTCCACACATTCTCTCACATTATGCACTGTCATAACAACGTGTCTGTTCTTACAGAACAACTTCTTTGAGATAAATCATTTATATTTTGTTCTTCTGCCATCACACTGCATAGTCTCCATCTTATTGACAATAAAATTAAATATCATACAAATTGACATTTTCCTCTTTGTGTTAAGTTTCTAGTGGTACTAAATTTGATGAGGTGCTGTACCTACTCCCTATGGGGTTATCCAGCCACTGTGGGATCCAGTAACTGCTGGATTATCAAACCACATATCTGAAGAAAGATTAAACTTTAATATTGTTTTCATATTTTATTGACTTTGCTTTGAAACTAGTCAACATTTGAAAATGGAATGTGGAAACATGAAAGAGTCAGAGAAGTTGAAATTCTTCTCAAATTAAAAACCAGGACTAAAGGACCAGGCTATTCCCTTCATCAAAAAAAGCTGCTCATTTTCACTACCAAACCAGCCCTGACTGCAGGACCCAAGTTTCATATCTACAGAAATACACATTATTTCCAAACACGGAATGGGGAATCTCTGCAGCAGTCCCTGATCCAGACATCCAAAGGTTTAATGTGTCAATGTCTACTGAATCCAAGGGGAGGTCGATGCTTTAAATACTTACAACATCTGACCTTCTTTATTTTTATCCTCACTAGCAAAGATTTCAATTGCATACCCACAAAAACTTGCTAATCCACTGATCAGATTAGGAGATGAGCTCTGAAAGAATAACAACTTCTCACACTTTGGTCTTTCAGCTCATTCTTTTTCACAAGCCTGGACCTGATAACTGTGTGTTCTGACCAAGAAGTGACAAATTAACACACTGCAAATAAGGCGTACAGGGTTAGCTGGCCATAAAAGCTTCCTGAACTTGACTGTCAATGAATCTGAAGAAGCAGAAGTCTTAACACAACAGATAACTTTCTTGCTATCACATTCTGGATAAGATTTCTATTTTAAATTAAGAAGTAAAGCTTAAGGAGAGATAGGTGGAGATGGAAAGGATAGAGGTGAACAGCAAGTATGGACTAAGAACTGCTTCTTTCTAGCAAAATGAAAATGGAAAGATGAGACTGTGGATTTTTTTTTTTGTATTTTTCTTTATTCCAAGGCATAACTTCCATATAAAAGTAAGCCTGTTTTTCTGATATTCAGAGAGGGGAAAAAAAGAAGCTAAAATATTTTGTGGATTTTACTTTCCATTTCTGAGAAAGCCTTAGCACATCAGAATGAGATCTACTAGTCCCTGTGAGGTCTGTTAATTTGTCTGCAGAGGGAAGGAACTATGCTGCTTACACATTCAATCATATTACCTGGATCTTTGTTCTGATTCCTCTTACAGCTTGCCAGGAACAGAACCCTAAAGCAAACAGCAAGGATAGGTCGGACAAGTGTAATTTAGTACATGTTTGATGGGAATTGTTGTTTAGCAATTTTTCTGCTATTACAAGTATAACATTACCCCTTGAAAGCAAGAAGGAACTCACAGAAAACTACTCTTACATATAATGTCACCTATTGTCTGAGTTATGCTTCCCAGGAGTATTTTTGAGGTTGTGTGATTTATGCTCATAGCTGTACTTAAACTGTTCTGCAGAGGTACCTGCAGTGCAAAGCTCTCCTTTACTTGCCAGCTTATGCAGCTCTGTAAGTAATAATGCCATGGTCCCTAGAGACATCAACACACTCCAGTCTATCACTTTTCAGGAGCTCCACCTCAGACAGGGGTCTAAAGAGTGTCATAACAGCTGTCTGGGAGAAGGAATTAGTGAGAGCTTAAAAGCTGCTATGGGCAAAGAGAAAAGCTTCTGGCCTTTTCAGATATTTAGTCTGTATGTCTTACACTGGTCAAGAAATCATTAATCAAATTTTGTGCATCTTTCTATGTAATAGCTGTGAGTGCCTCCCACACCTGGCATGATGAGGGTGAATTTTTCAACATTAGCTGCAGAAGCATGGGGGAATCTGCAAACAAGACAGAAGAGAGTACCGAGCTGTGAAGGCAATTTGCTTCAGAGGTGGTTATTTGATAATTTTATCCACAAGTGGAGCAGGATAGAGTGTAAATATTTACTCCCATTCCCCAGGTGGGTATTCAATTTAAAGTGATAAAATAAAATCCCTGGCTCTGTAAGACCATCGTCTGTAAACAAGTACTTTCTGGATTGACCATCTGCTTTTCATGGCTCATTACTGCCCATAAGTTCTCTGTGTCCTCCCATCCAAGAGGATGTTCCCCTGGCATCTCTGGACACAATTGCTCACACTACTGCTGCCTGATGGAGTACTGGCAGGAGGATGCCAAGAGCTTTATGTTTCTTGCCCAGATCTTTCTCACAGACTACCTCTTCTAGAAGATTTGAAAAGACAACAATCAAAAGGAAGAAGGGTAAAGGAAGCATAAAACTGTTCTGCCCTTCACTTGCAAGCAGAGGGGCTTGTCTGTTCACAAAAAAAACCCCAATATGTCCCATGAGTGAAACATAATAAATAAAAATTGTTAATTTGTTTAGTTTTGTCAGGTTTTTTCTACAAAGTAGTCATTATTGACTTTTTGCTTAAGGTACACGGCAAAATGAATTGGAAAAGTTGGCCCAACCTTTCCAGTGAGACTCCTGAGACTTTTCCTGGCAAAACTTAAACCCCTTGTCACAATTACTCTGTGATTGTGCTGGTGACAGAGGATACCTGAGCAATGGGTTCCTGAAGCTGCGTGTACCACACGTGTTACCTGCCCCGGAGACAACCTGGTTAAATTTGGTGGTTACCTGCCCCCTTTCCTCAGGTAATGTCACACCTGAACAAGCTCCAGCATCACTCAGGTGGAATACTGCCAACTTGAAATGCCATGCAGTGATAAGATTATCAGAATGCTTTTTAAAAACATAAAGATGTGTTTCCAGTGGAGCCAAACCCCTAAGCTTCCCCAAACTGATAGGTTTTTTAGACTTTGAACAACACACAAACAAACCCACAGTTTTCAGTTACATGTCACACTCCTTCAGTTTGCTCAATCACTTCATGATCATTTGTTTTGTAATTTTGTTGGTGTATTTGTTGTGTTAAAATAATGTTTTCAGAGGTGAATATTGACCAAAACACATATGTTAAGTGTGCATTTTCATCACAGTGGCTAACACTGAATGCAAAAAGGTCATGATACTGGATGACTCCAGTAATGAAGGTGTGTAGTGTAAGTTGTTGACAGGCAACATTTCTGCAAACTTTCTTGCACTGGCATATTGTTACATGCCCTGTGTCATAATGTTCCCTGTGCTGCAATTCATCACTCAAACAGGTCAGTGCAGCTCCTGACATTTGGAGGTACCTTCCTTTATCCCACAGGTTCATTGATTTTTTAGCTCTCTTCTCAAAAAACCATGCTTTGCTCTTCTCTACATCTTCATTTCCCTCCCTTACAGTGTGTTCTTTCTTTCCTATTTTAATTCCATAATATGGTTAGCAATACTTTTTCGCATAAAAGACAATAAAAGTAACAATAAATAAATGCTATGTTGTATTGATTCTATTTTTAATTTTTTATTAGACCATCAGTTTTGTTCCATTGACAGACGTCAATTCTGTGCACAGCCTGCACTATCTAAAGTATACGGTTTTAAAAATACTAAAAATTGTAGGGGGTTTTTAAAATTGTTTTAGAAATACTAAGAATTGGTCTTCACCTCATTCATATAATACAGTCAGCATAAAGTCAGCACCTGGGACAAGGGAGGATTAGTTAGAGATACTCAGATCAAACTGTGTACATAATGCTCCCAAAGAACAAGGATTTTTGAGGAAAAGTATGTACTCTGTGAAAGATCAGAAACAGGTGGGCTATGAGATGAAGTTTTGGGGTTAACATGTTTTATCCTTACTTACATAATTCACACAGATGTTGAATCACTGGTAACCTCCTATTACGCACCTAAAAATACAACAATTTAATAAATCTGGTTACTCAGGAGGCATTACAAATATAGCAGTGGAAGTAATTCAGGCCTGATGCCATGAGAGTTTGTGCACACACTGTTGAAAATTTTCCGTCAAATTACAGGTCTTTTCCAAATAATATTTTATAGAAAAGAAAAAGAAAAAAACAGTATTTTTTTATCTTGTAAATAAAAATGAGATGAAAATTGAATTAAGTTATCTCTGAACCGTTGTTCAGAGTTTAGCTCAGTGCAGTTTAGCTCAGTGCAGTTTAGCTCAGCCAGGAGTCATGAAGCTGTCACCTCATGCTCTTTTTGCATAGCACCATGGCTGGTCAGGAGACCCCTGGTGGCCTAGTGGTTAGCGTGCAGGACTTTCACTGCTGCGACCACGGGTTCAAATCCCGGTCTCCTGGCCTGATGGAGGTCGTTAGCCCTGTGTGGCCATCCATCTATGAGAAGGACACTCTAAACAAACCTACATCCTGAGGACCTCACTGCCATTGTCCAAGCTTGCTTGGCCCCGGCAG